>NC_042620.1:156797830-157120197 GCF_901001135.1 Rhinatrema bivittatum | reverse complement strand
AACCACATTCAATACTCGAGACGGGCACTACAAGTACCTGGTTATTCCCTTCGGCTTATGTAATGTTCTTGTGGTTTTCCAAAACTTAATGAACAAAGTATTAAGAGATATTCTGCACACCTCCATCATATTATACCTGGATGACTATTGATATATTCTAAGGATCTCGCCACACATTGCCTACACATCTGGAGAGTATTACAACAACTTTGAGACAATCGTCTCTTCGCCAAATTAGAGAAATGCCAGTTTGAGCAGGAATCTCTGCCATTTCTTGGGTACATTGTGTCTTCTACAGGCTTCCACATGGACCCTTACAAAGTGGTGGCAATTAAGGACTGGCCTCAACCTGTCAGCGTTAAGGCTCTCCAACGTTTCCTTCGGTTTGCCAACTTTTACCGACAGTTCATACCACACTATTCTCAGAAAATAGCTCCACTCACAGCTATCACCAAGAAGGGCATGAATGCCAAGACTTGGCCACTGGCAGCTCAACAAGCCTTTCAGGATCTTAAAGAAGCCTTTCTTTTGGACACTTGTATTTACCACCCAGATCCACAGAGTCAGTTAATTGTGGAGGTTGATGCATCTGATCTAACTGGATTAGTCAAATATCCAATAAAGGCAAATTACTACCATGCTCCTATTTTTCTCAGAAGTTCTCACCAGCTGAGAAGAATTATGGTATAGGGGACAAAGAACTACTGGCCATTAAACTGGCATTTGAAAAATGGTGCCAGTGGCTGGAGGGGACACAACATACCATCAACGTCTACACAGATCACAAGAATCTGGAATTCTTGTATCGGGCTCAATGCCTCAACCCAAGACAAGCCTGATGGTCCTTATTCTTTAGCCGGTTCAACTTTTTTCTTCGCTACAGACCAGCTTCTAAGAACATCCGGGCAGATGCCCTGTCCCATACCACAGAAACAGAGGATGCACCTAATCCTCCTCAATACATCTTAGACCCAGCCAAAGTTCTCATTGCCACTATGAATGTGGTTCCCATAGGTAAAATTGTGGTTCCTATCCGACTATGAAAAAAAAATTCTATCATGGGCTCATGATTCTCTGACTGCTGGACACCCTGGGAAAGCTCAAACTTGGAACTATTAACCAGATACTACTGGTGGCCTCCAGTTAAGAAAGACGTTCAGCTGTATGTCAGCTCTTGCCCTACCTGTGCTAGGCAGAAACCCTTGCATGGTCATCCATGGGGCCTTCTTCAACCACTACTCATTCCAGCAGAACCATGGACTCATCTTTCTACTGACTTTATTAGGGATGTGAATCGTTTTAGGACGATTAAAATTATCGTCCGATAATTTTAATATCGTCTTAAACCGTTATGGAACACAATACAATACAGATTCTAACGATTTATCGTTATAAATCGTTAGAATCGTGAGCCGGCACACTAAAACCCCCTAAAACCCACCCCCGACCCTTTAAATTAAATCCCCCACCCTCCCGAACCCCCCCCAAATAACTTAAATAACCTGCGGGTCCAGCGGCGGTCCGGAACGGCAGCGGTCCGGAACGGGCTCCTGCTCCTGCATCTTGTCGTCTTCGGCCGGCGCCATTTTCCAAAATGGCGCCGAAAAATGGCGGCGGCCATAGACGAAAAAGATTGGACGGCAGGAGGTCCTTCCGGACCCCCGCTGGACTTTTGGCAAGTCTCGTGGGGGTCAGGAGGCCCCCCACAAGCTGGCCAAAAGTTCATGGAGGTCCAGCGGGGGTCAGGGAGCGATTTCCCGCCGCGAATCGTTTTCGTACGGAAAATGGCGCCGGCCATACGCGTATGGCCGGCGCCATTTTCCGTACGGAAAATGGCGCCGGCAGGAGATCGACTGCAGGAGGTCGTTCAGCGAGGGTTCCGGCGCCTCGCTGAACGACCTCCTGCAGTCGATCTCCTGCCGGCGCCATTTTCCGTACGAAAACGATTCGCGGCGGGAAATCGCTCCCTGACCCCCGCTGGACCTCCAGGAACTTTTGGCCAGCTTGTGGGGGGCCTCCTGACCCCCACGAGACTTGCCAAAAGTCCAGCGGGGGTCCGGAAGGACCTCCTGCCGTCCAATCTTTTTCGTCTATGGCCGCCGCCATTTTTCGACGCCATTTTGGAAAATGGCGCCGGCCGAAGACGACAAGATGCAGGAGCAGGAGCCCGTTCCGGACCACTGCCGTTCCGGACCGCCGCTGGACCCGCAGGTTATTTAAGTTATTTGGGGGTGGGGGATTTAATTTAAAGGGTCGGGGGTGGGTTTTAGGGGGTTTTAATGTGCCGGTTTTTTCGATTTTTCGATTTTTTAACGATTTTTCACGATTTTTCACGATATTTTACCCCCCCAAACGGCAACAATACGATTCCCTCCCCCTCCCAGCCGAAATCGATCGTTAAGACGATCGAGGACACGATTCACATCCCTAGACTTTATAGTAGACTTACCACTATCTGAGGGTAAAACCGTGACATGGGTTACAGTTGACAGATTCTCCAAAATGGCTCACTTTGTGCCTCTATCCAAGTTGCTGACTGCACCTGAACTAGCACAACTTTTCACCCAACATATATTTTGTATACATGGACTTCAGCTTCATATCGTACTGCTAAATATTGGAAAGCACTCTGCAAGAGGTTCAGGGTCCAGTTGGACTTTATGTCTGCATTCCATCCACAGGGCAATGGGCAAGCACAATGCACAGATCGGACGTTGAAAGCCTTCCTCCGAGCCTTTTTAGGACACAAACAGAAAGACCTGGTGGCCTTGTTACCCTGCCAAATTCTCGTATAACCAGCACTGTCATTCAGCTACTGGTCTATCTCCTTTCCAGTTGGTTTACAGGAAACAACTCAAGCCTCCCTTGCCTCTGCATCTGACCGTACCGTCTCCAGCGGCGCAACTTACGGCTCAACAGCTGCAAGATCTTTGGGGATTCACTCAGTCTAGATTGCAACAGATAGCCGCCTCCACAAAAAGACATGCAGACAAACTCCTGTATTTTCCCCTGGAAGCAAAGTATGGTTAAGCACCAAGAACATCCAGTTGCAAATTCCCTCCATGCGCTTAGCGCCTAAGTACATTGGTCTGTTTATTGTTACAGAATGAGTGGGCACAGATTCTTATTGTTTGTGCCTTCCATCCACCCTAAGAATTCACAATGTGTTCCATGTGTCCTTACTCAAACCTCTGGTCTTGTCAGTCTTCCACAACAAATTTCCTGATCCTGCCAAGGCTGTGGCAGAAGAGGTGACCATTTATCAAGTGCAAGATGTCCTTTATGTACGTTTTCATCATAGGAGATGGGAGTATCTTCTCTCCTGGGAGGGCTTTGATCCTGAGAATACTTGGGACCCCGCCTCCAACATTCTGGACAAGTCTCTTCTCCACAACTTCCATCTGGATCATCCTGCTAATCCCAGAACCCGGGGAGGGGGCATAAGAGGGGGGTACTGTTGCGGCTCTGGACCATGGAGGTCCACAGCTGGTTTCTCTCCCTACCTTGGGGCTGCTCCGACTGACCACGGCATCCTCATTGACTGGAAATTTATCTTGAGGAAAATATTCAGCATATTAACTACCATGCATATAATAGGGATATGCCTTCATTTGAAACAAATGGGCAAAACATAACAAATGAGCTAATATTTCTTTCATTCATGGGCCCCTCAAATTAAATGGAGGTATCCCACTAATTAATTGAATATTTTTTTGTCCTATTCATTTATGTTTCCTATTCATTTCAATGGCTAATTGAAGTATATGGCTATGTGCTCCTGAGGAAAAAAAACAAATTGTAACTATAGCAACTAGCTCTTGCCTGTGTGAGCTCACTGCCTTGTCAGAACCTCATTAGGGCTGGAGGCAGCAGGAGTTCTCTCCTGAGAGGAAAACCACAGTTCAGTTTCTCTAACTTCTTCTATAGCTTGCCACTACTTTTTGTTACTTTTTTTCCCCTTCCCTGAAGGAAGCAGGTTTCTCTTTTCCATTTCTTTTCTCCCTCCCTTTTTGACTGCTTGATCTTTCCCTAAGCTACACACCAGCCAGAGTCCTGTTGCTGCTCCAGAAAGGTAAGGCTCTCTCTTTCCATCTGTTTAGGGGCTCCTTCTGGGATAGCAAGGACTGTTGTTTTTGTGCTGAGTAAGAACTTGTGCTGGGGAGAGAGCAGGATAACAGACAAAAATAAAAGTTTGTTTTAGGCCCAGAAGCTGCTCCTTGCCCCATTGTAGTTTGGGTGTTGCTTTCCCTTGCAAGCTCTAGCAGTTGTAGCAGCAGCTCTTCAGCTTTTTCCACCCAAGATGAACTGCTGCTCTTCTGAGGTAAACCAGAGTCTAGTTTCCTCATATTTCTGCCATTGCAGTTTTTTAACTCCTAGATTACCCTGTGCCCCTGCTAACATTAGGGTTGGAGAACATACTTCCCAAGTGGGACCAAAGGTATTTTTTTAGGAGGGTTCTTCTTTCTTTTGGGGTTTTGTTTTTGTTGCAGCTCCGGTCCACAGAGGTACGTGGCCAGTTGTTCTTCCTATCTCGGGGCTGCTCTGACTGACCGTGGCATCCTCTCTGCCCATTTGGGCCTTCTTGAGGCCTTTCCACGGTGCTCCCTCCAAGAGGGAGATGCCGTTGTCTCTCTGCTGTGGATCCTGCCCCTTAGGCCCACGCGCGAGTGCAGGGGCCTGGAATTAAAAGGGACCAGCGTGGGAAACTTAGCTCCGCCTCAGGGAATGTCGCCAGACACCTTCAACTATTTAAAGCCAGCTGTGAGTTCCATTCTTTGCCTTGCAATGGGTCATCTCTGCTGAGAAGTGAGTTGCTTATTCCTGATTCCTGCTCCATTCCAGCTTGTTCCTGATTCCAGCTCCGTCCTCGCCTGCTCTTGTTCCTGCTCTCCCCTTGGCTCATCTTCCTGGCTCCTGACTTCAGTACATCCTCTGGTATTCCTGCTTCACTGCCTGTCTCGACTCCTGGTCCGTCCCCTGTTTCTGCTGCCAGCCCCGACTTCTGGACTTCTAATAGTTCCTCTGCACTGCTGCCTGCCCGGACTCGGACAGTTCTCCAGATTCCTCTTCACCAGAAGACCCTGCCTATATCCTGTGTGGTCTCCTGGCCCTGATCCTCCTCCCGGCTACGAGTCGCTGTGGGCCTTCCCTGAGCAAGTCTACGTCATCCTCTAGCCAGCTCAAGGGTCCACA
Source organism: Rhinatrema bivittatum (assembly GCF_901001135.1). Lineage (NCBI taxonomy): Eukaryota > Metazoa > Chordata > Amphibia > Gymnophiona > Rhinatrematidae > Rhinatrema > Rhinatrema bivittatum. The sequence continues at coordinate 157,115,004 of NC_042620.1, read as the reverse complement.
GTTTCAACAGTTTTCCTTGTCTAAATCCCCATACTGAAACATGCCAAAGAAGGGACAAAAAGGGGTAAAGGAGGAAACTCCTAAACACCCCCTTCAAAATTGCAAAGAGACAGCCCAGGAGCCTGAACCTCTTTCAAATACCCCATCTCTACTGGCTAAGGACTTGGACACGGGAACATCTAGGGCCCTGCGAGGAGTTAATGCCTCGCAGGCATTCACAAAGGCTGGCCCCAAAGTCAAAGCAGGAAGAGGTAAATCAGCCTTCTATCCCCTTCAAGACTGAAGAATGGATAGTTACGCTGTTTAAACTTCCTGAGAGGCCCAAACAAGAGATTCCGCAGACTTTTGATTCCTTCTCCCTTCCCCATTGGCTAACTTTGGAAGGATGCAAATTGGGGGGACAAACATGACTGGCCAAGACCCATAGTTTTCCTCCTCTTCCCCCAGAGGAAGAGGGAAAATCACCACCTGTTAAGACATGTAGTTCCACCCCTCCCCAATGGCTCACCTGGGAAAGAGCCCAAGCAGGGTCAGGGGGAACAATATCTTAACAAAACCGAAATTGGGGGAATTATCGGTCACAACAAAGACCTCATAAGCTGAAATCCTGGGTGAAGGGACTTCAAAGCTTCTCTTTCCACTTTCAGACCACACTCAAGAGGCTACATCTACAATGATTCATCAGAGTCCATCCACACCTGACTCATTCAGGCTGATACTGTAAAGTGTGCTCAGCTGAGCACAGTGTTTTACCTGTAGTTGGATGTGCGTTTAAGATGTGCATTCACTACCCCTCATAACATTAAAGCGTTTAGTACATCCAAAAGGTGTGTCCAACCTCCCCTGAAACTAATAGCGCTCATCACATGCAAATGCCCAAGGACAGGCGCTAATTTCTGAGCAGCCCAAAAAAGTGCACAGTATCGGCCTTACAGTATTGGCCTGATAGTTAGTATGAATCCATGCTCTACTGACACTCTGAGTGGAGAAAAACTTTTCCACCTAATCAGCAGGGTGGGGAAGAAAGAGACACTTTGGCTGTTTCCAACTCCCAGCCCCCTGCCCTCCACAGGTGATTGTGAACCCCAGGAAAAGGAAATCAATGCCCCCATGGAGGTTTTTTTTACCTCACTGCTGGGTCCCCCGGGTGTCAAGTGGTAGCTGGTGTGGCAGAGTGTGAGGAATGGCTGGAAGTGGGAGCGGGACACAGAGGGGTCACTTGGAAGCTTTTGAAAATTTGCAAGCTGCAGATTGGTCACTTCCAGCACTCACCTTTTTAAGGGATTATTTCCCTGGGGAAGAGAAGCTCACTGACAGGGTGAGAGAGAATTCAGGAGAATCTGTAAGGCATCCACCCAGGAACCAGGAATAAACTTGTGTGTATTAGACCCCCCAAGAAGGAAACATGATTAAGAAGGAGGAAGTGTGGGAAAGGATGCTCCTCCCCGACAAGCAAGAGCGAGAAGTAGGGTCATGTCAAATACACTTGAACCCTCTATTTTCTAGTTCTCTCTTGATTGCGACAACTAAGTTAACACAGTGGGGAGAAGGGATTTTTTTCAGCTCCCCCTTTCAATGTAAGACAAACACTTGATGGAGTGGGAATCCAGAGAACCACCTGAGGAGCAGAAGAATCAGGAATAGTAAGGGCTCCGAGAGAAACATCGCCCCTCATTCAACTCCCTGTGCTGTCTGTAGCCCCAAATGAAACTTTCTTCTTTGAGGCATGCCCTAGAACCATGAACACCCAAAGTGTCAAGCCAGAAGTGGAGGAGACACTTTAGCTGGTTCCACCCCAGACAAGTTACATCTTGCCTGAGGAGAGAGACATTTTGAAGGAAGAATTCCTCTCAGGAGAGAAGAGAAAGAAGAAGGGAGCCTTAAGGCACCATAGAAAATAAAAATGTGATAGACAAAATCTCCTTAAAAGAAACCAGGAGAGGGAGGGAAGAGAGCCCTGTAAGCAGTGAGGTACCCCAGAGAGACTTACTTTAAGTGGACAGTGAGTTTTTGCTGCAGGACTCTGAGACGCCAAGGGAGAGAGAGAGAGGGTCGTGTCCACTCTCAACGAGGAGCTGATGTCTTCGGGAGGTGCCCGGAAGACCCGATAAGAACAGGGACTGGCGACGCACAGCCGCCAGCACGCAGCCGAAGCTGCGCACCAATGGGATGCGCCCCTGGGTAAAAAAATGGGGAAGAAGAGGAAATAAAAAACCTGGACCTCTTCCCCTTTGCCCTCAACATTCGTAAAGATTGGGCCGATGGACGACCACATATTTCATCTGGGTGAGTCATCCATGAGGGACAATACTGAGGCTAATTCACACTCGGGAATTTCTTTAAGTCCCAGGACCCAGCAACCTCCTCTTCAGCCAGTATCATTGCATATGGACATTTGAACACTATCTGGGGCAGTAGGGGGGATTCCTCCAGTTTCCATTAGTAACTCTCAGTGTATAACTGGAGAAGGGTCTGGTGGAATGGAGAGACATATGGGATCTATCACAGAACCTTTAGAGGCTAAAACCTTAGAGGTCAAAGATAGCAATATGTTAATATTATCTCTTCCCTCTATAATCCCAGATTTGGTAGATTTACCTGAGAATGATATGGAACCAGAAACTGTCTCTTTAAAGGATGTGTGGAAACTTATTGCCAAAGTAGATAAAGTGTCATCCTCTATTTCTCAAGTACATAATTTCTCAGTACAGACTAGAGCTAAATTAGAGGAACATGATGCAAGAATGAAGAATGTAGAGGCCTCTATTTCTAATCTAAACTCTCAATTATCACCCTTACAAGGTTTAGTACATCTTTTATAAAGGACAAAATAGTCCTTTATAATCAAATTGAAATGCTAGAAAATGAAATAAGGTCAGATAACTTATGGTTTTTAAATTTCCCCTTAACTAGGTTACTATCTTCGAGAGAATTATTTAGGAAATATATGACTGAGATCTTGTCCTTTGAAGTGGACAAGATACCAGCCTTGTCAGAAATCTATTATATTCCTAATAAAAAGAAAGTGCTAGCTCAAGAAGGGGGAATGGATGTATTAGTAAGTCCAGGTAAATTAACCTTCCTGGAAGATTCTATTGATAATTTAGCCACCAGAGCCACTTTGATAGTGTCCTTTTCATTGAAATGTGATAAGGATTTAGTATTTCGTAGATATTTCCTAAATAAACATCTGATCTTTTGTGGTCAGAGAATACAGATCTTCCCAGATGTTTCCTCGAGCCACTCATGCACGGAGGAAACCTTTCTTGGAATATAAGCAAAGGGTTCTGAATTTGGGAGCCAGTTTCTATCTTAAATATCCCTGTAAATGCTTGATAATGCATCGTAATAATAAATTTGTGTTTTATGAACCATTACACTTAGAGCAATTTATAAGGGATAAAACTGTAGCATTGTAATGTTAAGTTGAAGAGTGTAATAGATTGCAAAAGTAATTAGGATACTGCTTTACATGATTGCTCTCTTCCCCCCCTCTAGATGTGGACTAGATTAATATATATGTAGAATGATATTTCTGTTTTTTTCTTTTTGATTTAATTTCTTTAAATACCTGAATATTTTATTGTAATCAATGTTATAAATTTAATAAACAGTAAATTAAAGAAGAAACCAGGCAGGTTTCACATGCCCAGGCAAGGAAGATACCACACAGCAGTGGAGTCATGGGCTAGTAGCACATTCTTTCATGCCGTATGCTGATGGGCTTTAAAATCCATTACTATACTTCTGTCAAGCAGAGAGACTGTCGTACTCCTTGCTTCCACGGCTGTATTTAATACACCTTTGAGAGAGGACATCAGCATTGGGGGCACTCTCCAATGGCTAAAATCTCTGAAGGAGCCTGGGAAAATGGTGGTACTGACAAACTTACCACACTACCTCCAAGACAATGTTTTGAGGCCACACTTCAGTGTCCTAGGGGAGGTTTTCGCAAACATCTCTGCAATTGCCATGAGACACAGGGAAACAAAATTGTGGCATCTGAAATCCTTCAGGCACCGGTTATTATCCAATGGCCTGGAGGACAGCAGGAGGTAAGGAGGTGGTTCTGGCTTTTTCTTACCTGGACCACCCCTACAAGGTGATTCCACAACCCAGGAAATCTGGTGGTGTGACTTCAGTACCAGCAGAGTCTGAGAGGGTTCTGGGACTACCCAGTTCCTTGAGGACAGGTCCACTGACCTATGTAGTCAGTAAGGAGGTGCCCCCAAGAGTCACCTTCATTCTCTTCCCAAAAATGTAGCCTTGAGACACTACAGGCAAACAGGATGATAGAAAGACTCCCACCAAAAAGGCTGGACTAGGTAAGTGGAAGAGACCTCAGAAGGCTACCACCTATACCAGAGATCTGCTGAAACCACAGGGAGATGGAAGAACAATGCAGCATTAGGTAATCCCCCCACTGATTCCCCATCCTAAGGTGAGGGATGATTCACTGAAGGTAAGGCAGTTATAAATGGAGGGCCAAGGAAGAGAACTCCCCATGCTAGAGTGGGATCAATTTTGGAGTCTTCACCCCACCTAGAGCCCTTAGGATCATTGTCACTGCCTTCCTCTGTGAATGTGATAGTAGGTAGCTCATCCTTTACAACTCTGGCCCAATTGCCAGCTTCTGGTAAGATCAGACACAGAACCAGAACAAGGAGGGGGAAGATCCAGGAGGTTATGCACCACATTGCTTAAATGCAGTTCATGACCCCATAGTCTCCCCAGTGGAACCCCCATACCCCTATTCAAAAGCATAGGAGATGGGAAAGAGGGGGAGATGACCAGGGCATAAAACTGGAGATTATTTCCCCCAAAAGAAAAGAGGAGATACCACAATTGTCTGGGGAAAACCCTGCATCAACATCAGAGTGACCAAACTCCCTGCTTATGGAAAAAATGTAATTAGCAGACTTAACTGAAAACCTTCAGAGTTTTTGTTAAGCTATTAAAGGCTTGATTTTGATAACATGCAATGTGTATTACCCCCCTCCCCATCCCCCGGGAGGAAAATGAGAAAAATAAACATCATCTATGTTTTGAACACCTTAGAAGGGATGATAAATTAATAGGCAGTACATGTGATGCTGACACACTGCACAAGGTTTTTTTTTAAGGTTGTACTGTCAGAAAATGTTGTATTATTTTGTGCTTTATTGATAAATTCCTATATTCAGTGTAGTCAATAATCAATAGGCCATAAGAGAAATGTAAGCATTAATACCCATATGCCTTTTCTTCTTTAAAAACTATAGCTTTAGTCAAAGCTACTGGTGGATACATTCCAGACTTCCCCCTTTACAGACTCTGAAAAACAGAGCTGTTTACAGCTAATTCCTTATCTATAGTGGGAAGAAATGTTCAAGGTTTGAATTTTATGACCTTGGGCAGCTTCAACCATTTGATTCACAAGAAGAACTTTGAAAAAAACTGAATCTTTATCTGTCTAGTTGGAAGGGGCCCCTTTCACTTTAATTAAAATGCACATAAAGCTTCCTAGGATAGAGGAGAGTGAGTGGTCTCTTGTCTCTGAACTGTTAGAAGAAAGAAAAAGACTGAAAGATTATTTTTCGCCTGGCACACCTTGGCATTGAATAAAAGACTGGAAAATGGGTAACACTTTAATCGGGTAGAAAAAACTCCTATATTTTTATTTTCCATATCCTGATATTAATTAAATTGTTTGAACCTCATCAAGGTTTTCAAACTTATTTCTTCAAAGGCTAAAGATAGACGTATTGACAGAAATAATACAGTTGCTTTAGATCAGAGGATTTTTAGGGTATACAATGGGAAGCAGCAAATTGGGACTTTGGTTTTTTTCCTTACACGTGGAGAGAGAGAGACAAAGAGCGGGACTGCTTCAGATATCTGATAAAGAATTTATCTGATATTCAAGCATATGAGAACTGTTAATTGCTATTGTTTCTAGATTGGCATATGTATTAGAAATGCATTAATTAAAAGATAATGTCATTAGTTGATATTTATCTAATTTTAATTTTTTTCTGTCACCCTATTAATGGTTTTCACATTGATTGTAGGGTATAGTCTGATAAAATTAAGGTTTGAACCTAGAAATGTTTCTTAGAATCATTTAGAGATTTTAATATTGATATCTTTCTTTATCTGTTTTGAGTTTTCAGCTAATCATGTGTTAATTGTAGTCCATTTGTCTCCCTGTAAGTTCTTCTCAATATGTTCCAATGTACTCCACCCCAGAGGTGACAGTTCTGTTCCATGTAAACCGGTGCGATATATATTTTATACAGGAACATCAGTATATAAAAATAATAAATAAATAAATAAATAAATAAATCTGAAATAAAGAAAATATTTTTTACTACAAATTGTTTGGTTTTAGTCTAAGTGCATGCTGTGCTGCATTAATTATTGGTCAATAAAGTTCTGCAGTAAAAATGAAAACACATCTCTTTAAATAATAAACTTTTTGTCTATAAGGCAAGAAGGGTAGAAGGGAGGATTTAAGTATAGGGATTTCATCCAAGCAGGATCTCCTGGTAATAACTTTTAATTCTGCTAGTGGTGAACCCCAATACTTCTTTCAAACCTTTTCACAGTACAGTATATTTATTTTATTTATTTATTTACCATTTTTCTATACCGAACTTCATGACAAGCTTCACATCAGGCCGGTTTACATCAAACTTGGGGGTTAACTGAACAAAACCATATAACAGGAAGGCCGAGGCGCAGATACAAATAACAGGGAGAATGAACTTGGGGGCTAGAGTAGCCAGGAAATAAAGGACAGAAAAAACTGGAGAATGAGAACGAATGAGTATACAGTGGCTGGGTCGGTCATTTAGTCTATTGGGCTAAATGAAAGAACTGTTGCAATGTTAGGCTTAAGGGGAAGGCTTGGATGAAAAGGAAGAGTTCTTTTGACTTATTTTAATAAGGTTGTTAGCTTCTTGACCTGAATATAGCAATAAAATATGTATGATAATGTATATGCATACAGTCTCCACCATAAGGATTTCAAGCTAGAAGATTAAATGCTTGAATTATTTCAATTTTCCTTAGCATTTGAAAATATAGGATTGCAAATTCAGGTGCTCTAGCAGTCATGGTTCCCAAGAATGAGCAACAATGAGCATTCCTCTATCTTTTTTTCCCCTTTTTCATTTCTAGTTTTGTAGGCTCCTCTTGCCTCTGACCTCCAGATGGATAGCCATTTTATGATGGTATCCTGACATCCAGGAAAAACTACAGGACTTTTGTTTGCAACAGAACTGTTTTTTATTTATCCCCCAGTGGATGTGGGGACACATTAGTTTTCTTAGTAGCTTGTAATTCAGAGCAAGGTTTCTTGAGCGACTGAGCCCTGGCTTTTTGTTACACAGGAGGTCCCCCGTTTGTTTTGTCTAGTCGAGGTGGACCAACCTTTGGTGGCTCCTCCCCAGTGTGTCTGTTGTATAAACACCCTTGGGTACAAAGCTATTTTGGGCACTGTCACATAGGTAGCCAGTTGGTAAGGCAATTGGTGTTTCTACTTTAAAAGAAGTTTGAAAATAGTTTAAAAAGCTCAGAGTATTTTCACCAGAAAATGATCTCAGAGGCTCTTCTATAATCAAATTAAAGAATTTTATTTTGCTGGCAAATGGATAATTTTTCAGGTTCTTCTCTTCTAGAAACAAGTGTAATTATTGAACAGAATAAATATTTCAATAAAAGCGATATTTTCAATGAGAAATGATTTAATTCTGATGCACAAAACAATTGTTTTATGTTTGTCTTCCTAATTCTTTAGCACAATATTTGAATAGAAACCGGTTACTGTACAAGGATTACTTCTCACAAGTCAGATAAGTATTTTTCTCAGTAAGTTACTTCTTAATGAGAACAAATGTTGGATTTCAACTTTAATTCAAGTAATCAGATTCTTTGTGGTAACTTTTTATCATTACAGGCTCTTCAGGATATTTTAGAATTCTCCAGGATTCCCTTCAGGTAAGCATGAACAGTTGTACTCTTTAACTTGGTTTAACTCTTCAATGACTAACTATAATCCCTTGTCTATCCATGTGTGTTTGCACGAGTATAATTTACCAAAATTGTGTTACAGTTCGTTGGTGTGCACTTATCTTTAATTTATTTCTGGGTAATACATTTTAAGAGTGCAGTTTATGAATGTTGGATAGAGAACACTGACCAAGGAATGAAGTGAAGCTTTGCTGGCTTTTTATCAGGGAATACCTTTTGCTGCTTGTTGGTGTAAACCGTCTCTCTCGTGGGGTAAGAAGACCGTCATGGCCGGTATAGATGTAAATTATATTAAAAATGTAATCATCTAATTAGGTAGCAAATTCTTTGATGATACCTACAAGAGAGTACAATACAAAGCCTTCCTCCCAACTAGGTCTCCCTTAGGAATGGGGTGCATAGGGATTCGAATAGCTACCACCCACCCAGTATAGTCTCTTGCCGGTAAAGAGGGGAGGCAAGGGTAAATAGTATAATACTGTACTTTTTAATATTTTTTTATTTTATTTAAAACACTAAAGAAAATATACTGTTTCTTTACAACAGTGTACACATTTAAACAATTTTCTCAAATAACCTTAACATATTTCTCTTCTTTTTCCTACAGAAATTATAACCTATAACTAAACAAGAAATTACAAATAAAAATTGCTCAAGTTGCTTCTACCTTGTCAACTTATCAGATAAGTGTTATTCTTTAATTCTCCCTTTTATCTCTATAGTAAAGTTAATATTCCATATATTGTTTCTTTTAACTAAAAAAGAATTGATTCTCTGTATTTCCTTTCTGTTTTAGGTTCAGTATTCCTACTTCTTTCCTTGGCATTCAGGTAAGTGTTATTCTTTCAACATAGTCTTTTCTCTCTTTATCTTAGCTTCTATTCTTTTGCTGTATTTTCTTGTGTTTTATCTTTAGTAACTCACAATTGATGTTTATATGTGCTCAGGCCTGGCTCAAGTGTTAAAGTGTTCTTTAGGTATGGAAACTTATCTGTTTCTTCATCTGTCGGTGCTGGCCAGTTTTCTTTTCTTTTTCCTTCTTCTTCTTCTTCACTTTCTTCTTTTTCCTACTAACTTATCATTTAAATTGGCACAGACTGGACTTGGACTACCACTCTTGATCACAAAGTCTTAGAATACAATGGTTTACCTACTATACTCATTCAAACCAAATCAATAACAAAGACTGACTTCCTTACACCGCCAATCTTCTAGTCTGCAATGTTGCTAGTATGTGATTGACATCTAATTGAGACTGGAGTTCTTGCTAACAGAAATCAAAACATAATTATATCAGTCTCATCTAAATATGCAGGCTCTGTGAAAACGTATAGAGTATGATGACTATCTCTTTCACATTCTACACTTCAATTTGTCAGTAAAGAGAGGAACAAATTATAGGATTTCTATGTACCAAATATTGCAAATATTTATCTTCTAAGGAAGCAAAACAGAATTAGCTTATCTACAGGTCCTGTGATCAACACTGCAACACCTTTATCTACACGTTGAGTGTCTACATTTTAAATATTTGGAACTTTATGAAATACATTTTCCTTGAGGTGTAATATATAGTTCAGTTAAATCAACTTAGAATTGTCATCGATTATCTACTTTTCTCACACCCAACTGACTATCAAAGCTGGCAAATACTGTGGGTCATAGCAGAAAATTATCCTTAATTTTAACTAGTTCTTGCTTCAAATAGGATTAGAATTACAATAAACCTCACTTTCACACACTGTCACACACATAAACTAGTGTATCCTAAGGTGTTTGGGTGTTCTTCCACTTAGTCTAGTCTCTGTGACAGGAACCTATGACCTGGTCTCTCTCCTTCAGTCTCCAGCTCAGATCTGCTATCAGTTTCATATTATGCTCTCTGAAAATTCTCAGTAGAGATCCATACTCTTCTGATGTCATTTTTGGAAATAGTACTTATCTACTTCAGGAAACCTTCCTACCCTGCTAGGAACCTCTTAAAACCCCCTTGACTAAGGAAAATAGATTTCAAAATAATTTTTAGTAAGCTCAAAGCATTTTTTAATGCAATTTGCTTCTTAAATCTTTCTGTGCTTTGCCTTCATTTAGTTCTTTTACGCAGACCTGATCACTTAGGGGTAGATTTTAAGAGGCGCGCGAACAGCCTACTTTTGTTTGCGCTCCAGGCGCAAACAAAAGTACGCTGGATTTTAGTAGATACGCGCGTAGTCGCGCGTATCGGCTAACATCCTGGATCGGCGCGTGCAAGGCTATCGATTTCGTATAGCCTGCGCGCGCCGAGCCGCGCAGCCTACCCCCGTTCCCTCCTAGGCCGCTCCGAAATCGGAGCGGCCTAGAAGGGAACTTTCCTTTGCCCTCCCCTCACCTTCCCCTCCCTTCCCCTACCTAACCCACCCGCCCGGCCCTGTCTAAACCCCCATCCTACCTTTGTCGGGGGATTTACGCCTCCCAGAGGGAGGCGTAAATCCCCGCGCGCGAGCGGGACTCCTGCGCGCCGGGCCGCGACCTGGGGGCGGGTACGGAGGGCGCAGCCACGCCCCCGGGCCGTAGCCACGCCCCCGTACCCGCCCCCAAAATGCTGCCGACACGCCCCCGACACGCCCCCCTCCGAGAACCCCGGGACTTACGCGAGTCCCGGGGCTCTGCGCGCGCCGGGAGGCCTATGTAAAATAGGCTTCCCGGTGCGCAGGGCCCTGCTCGCGTAAATCCGCCCGGTTTTGGGCGGATTTACGCGAGCAGGGCTCTGAAAATCCGCCCCTTAGCTGCTTTGCATAAATACTGAGGTGGTCTAGCATTGCTATAATGTTATTATGTTGTTAATCAATGAGATGGCTTAAAGAGTTCTGTTTTCCTCTCTGAGAAATGGACGCATCTTATTTATGAGTACTTTTAACATTACCCATTAAAATAAATAGGTCAAATTTGTTAAATGAAACAAAAAAACCCTCCAATTGCACAGCTTCAAACCATACAAATTTTTTTACTTTAGCTTCCAAATAAATGTAAGAAATAGCCTGTGTCTTTTCATGACATATTAGTTATTTTAAACACTTCTAAAGCTAATTATATTCATAACTTGAGACTTAAACAGATCTTTCCCAAACAAAGGGTTAAAACCATGTTTTTATAATATGATCTGGTGACCACCACCACAAACCCTAGTTTCTGAAATGTTTTAATCACTTTTTAATCACAGGAACCCAAAATGGGTGGGATAATGTGATTAAAATTCACTTTTGACCCCAAACTCTAAGAGGTAGATTTTAAAAGCCTTATGCATGCTAAAATGGCCACTTACACAAGTAAGTGGGCCACACGGGAGGTACATGAATTTTAAAGAGCCGGGAAAGAAAACTAGGCAGAAAAGGGACAGGCCATGGGTTTTCCAGAGGCAGAGACAGCACTGTTGCACATAACCCCTAATTTTCCTCAGCCAGTGCATGTATGTTATGCATGTAGCTTTGCTACAGCTCCTCAGTAGGGTAGGATTCTGATGAACATGGGGGGTGGGGGGGGGGAAGAGGGAGAGGGAGGAAGAGATAGAACCTCTTTTTAAGGCTCAGCCTGAGACTCAATATATGGACCATTGTAAGAGGACACTTAGATTCGGGGTGAGTTTTTGGGAGGTGTTTTGGGATTAGGTGGGTATTGCAGACACATTCAGAGGTATTCATTGTAAAATTGATATCATTAAAGAATTTTAGATCTTATAAGTGATGAAAAGGAGCTGACTTGTACAATGCAGCTAGCAGAGGGGCTGATGCAATATTATTCACAGAAAGCGGGCGCTGACTTTTCAGCAGGTGCTGACTTTTCAGCGCCCGCTTTCTTAATGCATGCATGGCACCCGCAAGGGGGGCACCATGCAATACGCAAATTAGGAGGTCGTGCTAGCAAGGAGGCACTAGGGTCGTGCTAGCGACCTTAGCGCCTCCTTGCTAACATGACCCCGCGGTTACCGGCGGTCGGCTGGTTATGAAAATCGGCGTTGGTTTTCATAAATGCAGTCAGCCGGTTTTCATTACTGCAGCCGGCCAGTTATGAAAACCGACGCTAAACATATCGGCGTCGGTCTTCAAAGCAGCCGGCAGAGTTTTTTTTTTCTTTTTTTTACTTTTAAAAAAGTAGAGAAAAGCAGTTTTTTTCTGCTTTTCTGTACTTTTTTCAGTGTGCTCAGCTATTAACACCTGCTCCAGGCAGGCGTTAATAGCTGAGCGCTAAATGTGCATCTGAGATGCACATTTTTTGCATTTGGACTGAATGAGTAATAGCCTCATTTGCATGCATTTGCATGTGATGAGCGCTAACTCATTCACTCCGCGTCGGTCGTGCGTTAAATAGGCGCTAATCCCCCTATTGCATTAGGGGTTAGATTAGCGCTTATTTAACCCGCATCCGACAGCATTGGCCCCAGAGACTGCAGTGTACAAATCAACTCCTCTTGTTAGAATTTTCATCGCTTATAAGGTCTAAAATTGTTTACTGATGTCAATTTTACAATGAATACCTCTGAATATGTCTGTAACAATAACACCTATCCCAACCCACCTCCCGAAAACTCACCCCTAACAAAGTGCCCTTTTACAATGGTCAATATATTGAGAGTCAGGCTAAGCCTTACAAAGAGGTTCTCTCTCTCTCTCTCTCTCTCATACTCATCTAAAGCTGCAGACATACACACAGGAAGAGTATTTTATAATCAACACGTATACTTTATAAAATTGCGCGTATCTTTGCACATTGTGAGGTATGCACATTTATGACCTCACTCGCAGCCCTTTTAAAATCTACTCGTAAATGAGTTCAGGTCACTGTAACCCTTAAACCAGAGAAACACTGTCAAAATATTAATTTTTATTAAATTGGAGACGTTATTAAACTTATTTGTGCTGGGTTCACTTCCCGGGGGCTGAAACCTATGTGGGAGCCTCTCCCGAGGCTCTCTAGCAAAAGTGCCATGTTTTTAATCCTTTAGAGCAGCTAGTTTAATTTTTATTAAACGTAAAACTTTAAATTTACCTTTAGGCACTTTCTGGGGCATCCTCTCACTGACATCACTGCTGACATCATCAAGGAACCCTTGGCCTGCATCCATATTGCATTGGGGCTTTATTTATAGCCCTGACTCTAATTGCCTCCTTTAATTATTGCAGCGACAGCATCACCATCACTGCTGCTGCACTCTGGACACAGCCACACTCAGTGGCATTTGTTTAAAAAAACCTGGCATTTCTGGGCCTTTAATCAGGTCGCCAGAGGCTCCCCATTCTCCTGCGGCCCCAGCACCGCCTCTCTTCGCAGCCTCCGGCACTAGCACTAGCACTGTGGCTGATTGTCACAATGGGGGGATACCCGGAGCAGCGCTGACAGCTGTTCACTCCGGGATTCCCCAATGCGCGGCCAGCCCCCCCCCTATTGCAGCTCCACCACCACCCTCATTTTTACTTGTAGCTCAATGCCACATCGGGGGGAGGGGGGGGGGTTTGAATCCCGGCCCTTCTTTAATCATGGCTCCAGCCACTTTCAGTTTTAACTGCGGCCTGACACGGCTGGCAGCAAAATTATATGCTGCTGTCTCTACCCGCCCATGCTAAAAAAAAAAAAGATTGGGACACTTTCCCATGGCCTCCCTAGCCCCAGTAAGCCATCAGGTCACTACTGCTGTGCTTACCTAAGCCCACTAACACCTGGGCAGGTAATTATTTTATTATGTATTTCTTTTACCATTATTTACAGATGTAAAACAGGCAAGGCAGAGCTGGAGGCAGCAGGAGGAGAGAGGAAAACATTGCTCAGTTTCCCTCATTTCTGCAGCAGCTTACTTCTATTCTTTTTTCTTTTTTTGGCTTTTGTACTTTCTCTTTCCCTAAAGGAAGCAGGTTTCCTTTTCTGCTCCACCCCCTGTCTTCTCCCTTGTTCAACTATCTCTCCCTAAAGAACCAGGCTTCCTTTTTCTGCTCCTCCTGTTCTTCTCCCTCGTTCCCCTACCTCTCCCTAAAGAACCAGGCATCCTTTTTCTGTTCCCCTCTCCAATTCTTCTCCCTTGTTCCCCTACCTCTCCCTAAAGCAGCAGGCTTCCTTTATCTGCTTCTCCTGTTCTTCTCCCTTGTTCCCCTACCTCTCCCTAAAGCAGCAGGCTTCCTTTATCTGCCTCTCCTGTTCTTCTTCCTTGTTCCCCTACCTCTCCCTAAAGAACCAGGCTTCCTTTTTCTGCCCCTCCTGTTCTTCTTCTTTGTTCCTATCAATTAAAAGCAGAATGTTCTTCTTCTTTGTTCCTATCAATTAAAGGCAGAATGAAAATACAAACAAAAAACAAACTTTGAAATGTTTGTATGCTAATGCCAGAAGTCTAAGAAGTAAGATGGGAGAATTAGAATGTATAGCAGTGAATGATGACATAGACTTACTTGGCATCTCAGAGACATGGTGGAAAGAGGATAACCAATGGGACAGTGCTATATCGGGGTACAAATTATATCGCAATTACAGAGAGGAGCACTCGGGAGGAGGTGTGGCGCTTTATGTCTGGGATGGCATAGAGTCCAACAGGATAAACATCCTGCATGAGACTAAATACAAAATTGAATCTTTATGGGTAGAAATCCCTTGTGTGTCGGGGAAGACTATAGTGAGAGGGGTATACTACCATCCACCTGGTCAACATGGTGAGACGGACAGTGAAATGCTAAGAGAAATTAGGGAAGCTAACCAAATTGGTAGTCAGTAATAATGGGAGACTTCAATTACCAAACAAAGAAGAAGCAAACCCTTGCACATATGCAAGTAACAGGAAACACTGGTGCAAGTTGAGACTTATAACCACCAATAGTTTCAATAAAGACTTCTTTATTCCAAACGCATTCAATGTGACAGGATTCTTATATTGGCAACTCCGTGATTCATAACAATAACTTTTAACAGTCTGTTAAAGGTTATTGTTATGAATCACGGAGTTGCCAATATAAGAATCCTGTCACATTGAATGCGTTTGGAATAAAGAAGTCTTTATTGAAACTATTGGTGGTTATAAGTCTCATCTTGCACCAGTGTTTCCTGAGACTTCAATTACCCCAATATTGACTGGGTAAATGTATCATCGGGTCACGCTAGAGAGATAACGTTCCTGGATGGAATAAATGATAGCTTTATGGAGCAATTGGTTCAGGAATCGACGAGAGAGGGAGCAATTTTAGATCTAATTCTCAGTGGAGCACAGGACTTGGTGAGAGAGGTAACTGTGGTGGGGCCGCTTGGCAATAGTGATCATAATATGATCAAATTTGATTTAATGACTGGAAGAGGAACAGTGTGCAAATCCAAGGCTCTCGTGCTAAACTTTCAAAAGGGAAACTTTGATAAAATGATAAAAATTGTTAGAAAAAAACTGAAAGGAGCAGCTATAAAAGTAAAAAATGTCCAAGAGGCATGGTCATTGTTAAAAAATACCATTCCAGAAGCACAATCCAGATGTATTCCACACATTAAGAAAGGTGGAAAGAAGGCAAAACGATTACTGGCATGGTTAAAAGGGGAGGTGAAAGAAGCTATTTTAGCCAAAAGATCTTCATTCAAAAATTGGAAGAAAGATCCAACAGAAGAAAATAGGATAAAGCATAAATGTTGGCAAGTTAAATGAAAGACATTGATAAGACAGGCTAAGAGAGAATTTGAAAAGAAGTTGGCTGTAGAGGCAAAAACTCACAGTAAAAACTTTTTAAAATATATCCGAAGCAGAAAGCCTGTGAGGGAGTCAGTTGGACCGTTAGATGATCGAGGGGTTAAAGGGGCACTTAGAGAAGATAAGGCCATCGCGGAAAGATTAAATGATTTCTTTGCTTCGGTGTTTACTGAAGAGGATGTTGGGGAGGTACCCGTAATGGAGAAATTTTTCATGGGTAATGATTCAGATGGACTGAATCAAATCACGGTGAACCTAAAAGATGTGATAGGCCTGATTGACAAACTGAAGAGTAGTAAATCACCTAGACCAGATGGTATACACCCCAGATTTCTGAAGGAACTAAAAAATGAAATTTCAGACATATTAGTAAAAATTTGTAACTTATCATTAAAATCATCCATTGTACCTGAAGACTGGAGGATAGCAAATGTAACCCCAATATTTAAAAAGGGCTCCAGGGGCGATCCGGGAAACTACAGACCAGTTAGCCTGACTTCAGTGCCAGGAAAAATAGTGGAAAGTGTTCTAAACATCAAAATCACAGAACATATAGAAAGACATGGTTTAATGGAACAAAGTCAGCATGGCTTTACCCAGGGCAAGTCTTGCCTCACAATTCTGCTTCACTGCAATTTTCCTCTCCCTTTCTGCATTTCCCCCCTAGCCCCACTGCCAACACCCTCCCACCTCAATTAACTTACCCAATTTAATGTTCCCAATTACTATTCTTTGTTGCCTATTGTTAATTGTTCCCTGTGAAGCTCGTTACACTTTGTTACTTGTTCGCTGTGAAGCTCATTGCTGTATTTAGTTATCTGTAAACTGAGATGATGTTCCCAATGTATCCCGGTATATAAAAACACTTAAATAAATAAATACAATAAATAAATGAGCCTACCCACTGGGGAGTGGATAAACAGGACAAATCCCCAATCCAACTCACAGGCTCCCAGTAGGATTTGCTGGAGTCCTAAGAAAAGGCCAAAAATCCAAAGTAGGCAAAAACTCCTCAAACCTCCAATAACTGTAAAACACAAGCTATACTGCCCCCAGAACTCCCAGGAGAGAGCAGCATATAAAGCCTCACAAAGGGGATGACCATTCCAGCACCCTCAAAGAGAGGGGTTGTACAGAATGGTGCCTCCCCTCCTTCGCTAACCTATACTGACTATTTGATTAAGGAATTACCCAAGGCTTACTGGTAACAGAACCGTAGGGTCCACCATGCAACCTTTGCATGTATAAAGTCAATTGAAATTGCAAGGTCTTATTGGCACCACATTGGGGTTAATCATTATATTTTTTTTTCTGATTAAAGAACATGTTGATTAGACTTGAAGTGCATTCATTAAAACAGGGGTTGTCAACCCAGTCCTTGGGATACACCTTGCCAATCGGGCTTTCAGGATATCCACCATAAAAATATGCACAACATTGAGTTACAAATATACTTTTATGCCCACAACCTGCCAGCAATTTTATAACAAGCCACTTTCGTGCATAAGTCTGAATTGTGTGCATGTAAATGGATTTGAAAATTACTCCCCTATGGTGTGCAGTGACTTATTTCTTCTTTTTGTAAAGGTACTCCTTTAGGAAAATAACTGCATTTTGGGGATTGGTGCATGGGATTTTTATCTGCAAAAGGTATAGTACAGATATTTAAAACATTGCTCATTTGTTTGCTAAAGATCTAAATCCTTTCATCAAGATACACAGGGAGCTCCAAATTCAAGCATTTGGTGAATAGCTTTCTGTTAGATTCAAGCATGCTGATTTAATAAGCCTTTCCAAAGAAAAGAGTTGAATTTTAAGGTAAGAAAAACAAACCTTTTGATCTATCATGCACTATAATAATATATGGGAGGTTTTGGATTACATAGATATTGATTTTATAACAAGCACAACCATATTTTTAAATATGGCTAGGGCATACTAAGCATCTCAGTTTAAACAGCTTCTCACTTTCTGCAAGGTTTTCAAGAAAGCTTTAAATTGCTCTGGAATATTTTTCTAAAGAAAGTGAGTCAGTGGAACAGACTGATTGCTGAGTTTTGTTAATCTGTTTCAAATGCAATCATCTTAAAAAAGAGAACTTCTGATATGGAAATAACATTATCAAACAACACGTTGAAAAGTGTAAAATTATAATACTGGTTCTGTGATGCAACACGCTCAGTAGCTATAGTTGCCCTTGAGAGATGCTGGGCAAGAGCGGGTTGGGAATTATAATGGCTTGCTGCAGAAACACTCTGAATCTTGATTTGATGCATGCTGGAGTGAAGGTAGTCTAAAGGAATGAATCCAAGAGACTGAGCAGTTCACAGCACACCCATAGCATCAATCACACAGCTACTACAATAGATAGCTAGGATAGGATGACTGCTGTAATATTCTAAATGAGTTAAGGCTCAGTTCATCTACATTTGTGGCATCTATAGGATGGCAAACCAAAATGGCAGCTGTCATTCATGCGATATTTGGTATATAAGATATCAGAATAGCCTAAAAACCTATTCAAATCAAGAAGAGGAAAAGCCTCCACAGATTACCAATTAATGCTCTCTACTCTGCCCACTGGCATGCTCAGAAAAATTGATTCACCCTGATACATACATTACTGGAATATAATTATACCTGCTCAAGGGTGGCATAAATCTGGTCTAGACTGCTGATGCAGCAGTAACCAAGCTCCCATTATGTCTTATGGAACCAATTTTGACTAATGTAAAACTTAATTTATGGCAATTTTTAAAGTTATTCACCTGAGTATTTAGGTATTTACCCAGCTAAAATGGTCTGATTGAAAATTGTCCCCTGAAATGTGGATAAAAGTATTTGTGAATTTCATGGCATGCATGCTTTTAGCCATATTAAAAAGAAGCATTCATGCGGGGATGTTTAGGCTCAGGGAGCAAAACAACAGATATGTATGGGATTTTCAAAGTGTGCTCACTATTTTGATCCCACTCCTCTACTTGCATAAATAGCAGCTGCAAGGTACCTGGTTGCTTTAACGTGCACACTTTGTTGCAGTTGGACACTGCTGGAGAGATAGTGGACCCTTGGGCCGGCCTACCTAGGGAGACAGGGTAGGCCGGGGGCGGAGCCACAAGCAGGAGGTGTTCACCCAGGAACCAGGGAGCCCCCGGGAGGAGCCCGTAGGGTACCGGGTCCTCGGGACTTGGAACTGAGACAAAGTCCAGAGGCTGAGATAGGCGTAGACCGGGACCAGAGCAAGCAGGAAGGATAGGAAGTCCAAGATACCCAGGAGGCAGGGGACCGGCTGTACAGGGCTGAGGGCCGGCTGAAGGCAGGGCAGCGGGCGGCTGCAGAGTCTGTAGCAAACCGGAGTCTGAAGCAGGCTGTAGGCTGAAGCGGAGTCGGAAGCAGGCTAGAGTCATAGGCTGGCTGCAGGCTGAAGCGGGGTCAGAAGCAAACCGGAGTCGGGGCAGGCAGCAGGCTGAAGCGGAGTCAGATGCAAACTGGAGTTGGAGCAGGCAGTAGGCTGAAGCGGAGTCAGATGCAAACCGGAGTTGGAGCAGGCAGTAGGCTGAAGCGGAGTCAGAGGCAAACCGGAGTCGGAGGCAGGCAGCAGGCTGAAGCGGAGTCAGAGGCAAACCGGAGTCGGAGGCAGGCAGCAGGCAGAAGCGGAGTCAGAGGCAAACCGGAGTCGGAGGCAGGCAGGCAGGCTGAAGCGGAGTCAGAGGCAAACCGGAGTCAGGGCAGGCAGCAGGCTGAAGCGGAAGTCAGAAGCAAACCGGAGTCAGAGGCAGGCAGCAGGCTGAAGTGGAAGTCAGAAGCAAACCGGAGTCAGAAGCAGCAACATAGAGATCACCAGGAACACAACTAAGAACAACTATGGAGTTGTGAACCTCGTTGCAAGGCGATGAGAGAGAGTTTGAGCGCCGGTTATATCGGGACTTGGGCGTGACGTCAGCAGCACGGGCGGGGCCAGGCTTCCGGGAGCTGAGCACTCAAGACGGACCTTTCATCGTCTTGATCAATTAATTTCATCCTTCAACACAATCCTGAGAGGCTTCGATGCGAATACAAATTACATACTAGTATTACTTGATATATCGGCAGCATTTGATACTCTCAATCATAATATTCTGCTAGATAACTTATCTCAAATTGGCATTACTGGTTCAGTTCTACATTGGTTTTCATCATTCATTTCAAACCGTCCACAAAGAATTTCCATCGGTAAATACAAATCAGATTGGTACACAACTAAAACAGGTGTACCTCAAGGCTCATCGCTCTCTGCTTTACTATTTAATATCTACCTTCTACCGTTATGTCGCCTTTTAACAGGACTGAATCTATATTTCAAAATTTACGCAGGTGACATTCAATTCATAATTCCATTTACTGATTCCTGGTTAAAAACATTTTCTCTGTTACAATTATACCTATCCACAATAAAAACATGACTATCTCATAACAGATTAAAACTAAATACCAATAAAACAGAACTGATTTACCTATCAACAATACCTATCAACCACCTCAGTTTTTTACATTTGAAAAACAAAATATTCTGATCAAACCATATGCAAAAAACTTAGGAGTGATTATAGATTCCCGTTTATCACTAACCAAAAATATATCTGAAATAGTGAAAAAATCATTCTTCAAAATATCTATGTTGAAAAAAATAAAACCATTACTGCTACCGAATGATTTCCGCCTTGTGACTCAATCTCTGATATTGACTACTCTAGACTACTGTAACGCGTTATATTTTGGTCTGCCTCAATCATCAATACAACCATTACAACTGGTGCAAAATGCAACTGCTAGAATGCTATGTAATGCCTCACGTAGAGACCACATCACACCTCTACTATATCACTTACATTGGCTTCCAATTCCATTCCGTATCTCCTATAAAATTCTGACTACAATTCACAATCTATTATATAACCCCAATTCAATCTGGCTCTGCTCATTGTTGAGACTATATAAACCAAACAGACAACTCAGATCTATGAATAAATGCATGTTGGAAATTCCTACAGTAAAAGTTGCAAGTCTAGCTCTAACCAGAAAACGAGCTTTTTCAATTGCAGGTCCTACACTATGGAACTCTATTCCGGAGTACATTCGACTAACAGAAAATCGCAATGACTTTAAAAAAGCTTTAAAAACATACTTATTTATTTGTGCCTATAACATATCAGAATGAATATACCACTTCTGCTCTCTAATCCTCTAGGATTGTTTGATAACCAGTTGTAAAGTGAATGTAAAGTTTGTAATTTTATAGTATGTCCAACATTATGTATGTTTTATGATGTAAACCGCTAAGATGGATAGGTAACTACCCCTAGTGCGGTATATAAAAACTTTTAAATAAAATAAATAAAATAATACCACCAACAGAGAGGCCTGGTCAGGCAGGGGCAGTGATTTATTCACTCCATTGATACACTATATCATCTAATAACCACAACTATAAATAACTCAATTTGTCCCATCACAGAGTTACTTGAATATCACATTGCTCATGTCTGCATTAAATTTCATCTGCCATTCAGATGTCAAATTTTCCAGTCTCTTAAGGTCTTTCTGTAACTCCTCACAGTTTGCTCATGTTATCGCTTTTTGAATAATTTTGTGTCATCTGCAAATTTGATCACCTCACTCATTGCTCCCTTGTCCAGATCATTAATGAATATGTTGAACAGTAGTTCCAATAAAGATCTCTGGTGCATTTTACTATTCACTTTTCTCCACTGGGAAAAAAGGTCAATTAGTACTCTTTGTTTACTATCCTTTAACCAATTAGCAATCTGCAATAGGATATTGCATCCTATTCCATTACTTTTTAATTTCCTCAGTAAACTATTGTGAGTGACTTTATCAAATGCCTTCTGAAATCTAGATACACTATATCGACCAACTTGCCCTTAATCACATGTTTATTTATACCTTCAAGGAATCCTAATAGATTTGTAAGGCATGACTTTCCTTAGCATGATTTTAGCAATCTCTTCTCCATGAAGACATACTCATCTAAATGTCCAGTTATTTTGTTCTTAACAATATTTTCCAGCATTTTATGCAGATCCAATGTCAGGCTCATTAGTATGTAGTTTTCTGGGTCACCCTATAGTTCTCATTTATAGTAGAAGATTTTAATGGAAGGTTACAGTTTACCAGTACTAGGGTTGTAATTTCATATCTGAACTCCTTCAGAACACTGAAGTGAATAACATCAGGTCCTGGTGATTTGTTACCACTTAGTTCCTCTGAATCATCACCTACCAACAGCCCTGGATTTGTAAATAGGTACCCATTATGCATGTGCCTTGGACAGCAAACATTTAGGGGCAGTAGGCTGGCAAGGATTTGCTGCCTTCCAGGTCTACTGAATCTTATTCTGCTATCCTATAACAGATCCTTTTAGGAATATAACTATAACATATAGGGAAAATAACCCATGCTATAGTTACACAATGTTAGGTTCCATATTAGGTGCTACTACCTAATATGTTCTGAAGTCTCAAGACTTCAGAAATGTCCTACAAGCCATAATTTTCTCCAAGATAGACTACTGCAATTCTATCTTGCTAGGTCTCCCTTCTTCTTCCATAAAACCACTCCAGATGCTGCAAAATGCTACTGCCAGGATTTTAACAAACACAAGAAGAAGAGATCACATCTCCCCCATTCTCAAAAAATTACACTGGCTCCCAATTCACTTCAGAATCCTCCACAAGACCATCACCATCATCCATAAAACCATCTACTCTCAAGCCCCACTCAACCTTCAAATCCCGCTCAGACTACACTCCTCGTCAAGACCAATCAGAGAAGCATACAGAGGATCCCTACACGTTCCACAAACAAAAGTTACACACCATCAAACATTCAGAGAACGGGCCTTTTCCACTGCTGGACCATCTTTATGGAATGCCATTCCTCCTGACCTCAGACAGGAACCTTGCTTACTAACATTCAGAAAAAGGCTAAAGACATGGTTTTTTAGGCAAGCCTTTCCTGATCACAACTGATGATCACAACTGACTCTCATAACTCTCTCACCAGACAGACTTCAACCACTTGTAAATTTCCCGTCAACATTATGTAAATAATTTATTCCTTTCATTGTTACTGCCTAAATTTATTCCTCTACTCTTCTTCTTCTCCAAGTTCCTACCTCCCTTGTTTTATTGTAACTTTCTTCTCTACCTCTCAACACCTGTTTATCGTTCAATGTTATCACTCCCCTGTTTCCTGTAAACCAGCATGATATGATTTTATCATGAATGCCGGTATAAAAAAGCTTTAATTAATTAATTAAATAACTACATAAATAAATAAGAAAGAGATCTAGGCGTCATAGTGGATAACACATTGAATTCGTCAGTTCAGTGTGCTGCAGCAGTCAAAAAAGCAAACAGAATGCTGGGAATTATTAGAAAGGGAATGGTGAATAAAACGGAAAATGTCATAATGCCTCTGTATCGCTTCATGGTGAGACCGCACCTTGAATACTGTGTACAATTCTGGTCACCGCATCTCAAAAAAGATATAATTGCAATGGAGAAGGTACAGAGAAGGGCTACCAAAATGATAAGGGGAATGGAACAGCTCCCCTATGAGGAAAGACTAAAGTGGTTAGGACTTTTCAGCTTGGAGAAGAGACGGCTGAGGGGGGATATGATGGAGGTGTTTAAAATCATGAGAGGTCTAGAACGGGTAGATGTGAATCGGTTGTTTACTCTTTCGGATAATAGACTAGGGGGCACTCCATGAAGTTAGCATATGGCACATTTAAAACTAATCGGAGAAAGTTCTTTTTCACTCAATGCACAATTAAACTCTGGAATTTTCCAGTAGCTTGCTTACTTGCAAACTATGGAAGTGTTTGTAATACATGTACTTTACATACATTTTCAAAGACAATCTACTCATTGTGCTAGTCTTTGAAAATATGCATGTGCAAAGTATCTGAGCTGTAAGAGTCTGAGTATTTTGAACTTGACGTTTTTGCAGGCATTGGGTATATATTTGTATGTGTTGAGGGAGGTTGCAAAATAGTACCCAACTACACATATAGTTGGCAATTGAGTGTATATGCACTGTTTTCCTCCCCAGCCTAAACAAGCTGGTAGGAATACTTCTTTTTCTTGAGGCTAAAAATATGCTTGCTATAAAAGTCTGCCACTCATACTTTCAGCCATATTTGAAGAGGGTAACATATAATGGTCCAGTTTACCTCCCTATTTTACTATGCAGATTTAATTATGTTAGATATAAATTTATCTGTATAAACAGTCAACATTTCATGTTTTCTCTCTAATTTTGCTTCCGTCAAGTAGGAAAATGTTTGCAGTTATACTACAATTGTAAGAGATCATTTATAAACAGTGGCTTCCTACTGAATTCTAGGAAAGGTTGAGGTGAAATAGAAGCATTACTCAGTACTCTTTATACAGATGTGATTTTCTCTTTGTGGATGGAGAAGAGGTACCTTTTGATGCCATTAGACAGATCACTTGCTGAAGATGTTGGCTAGATTATGACTGCAATGTATTTATTTATTTAATATATTTGTTAATCTTGTAACACAAAAAATGCTTAAGTGATATTTAATATTACATACACAGTTAAAATGATACATCAAACAAGTAAGAAAAAATTAAAGGATAGAAACAAAACTTTAAATAAAATGAAATTCAGATATGAGTATTCAGGAAGTGGGACATTTCTAGGTATAGGAAGATTCTAGATGTGGAAAAGACTTTAAGTAGGGTATGCAATTACATGTAGGCTGACTTAATTAAAAACATTTTTAACAGCATTCTGAACATCTTTAGACATTCACACAAGTGTAACTCAAGTGAGAGAGAGTTCCAAAGAACTGGTGCTGCAATTGAAAAAGTACCTTCTTAAACATAAACATAGAAATGACCGCAGAAAAAGACCAATCGGCCCATCCAGTCTGCCCAGCAAGCTCCCACACTTATTTTCCCATACTTATCTGTTTCACCAACCACCAAGTTCAGGGCCCTTGTTAGTAACAGTTTGATTCAAATTTCCCACCACCCCCTGCCATTGATGCAAAGAGTAATGTTGGAGTTGCATCAAAGGTGAGCATAAGGCTTAATGGTTACAGGTAGTAACCGCCGCATCAAGCAAGTTACCCCGATGTTTGTTTACCAGACTGCACAGATCCATGCCTTTTTGAATGTTGTCTGAATGTAAATCCTCTTTTCCACATTTCTCCTTGCTGTTGAAGCAGAGAGCAATGCTGTATATGCATTCAAAGTGATGTATCAGGCTTAATTGGTTTAGGGTAGTAACTGCCGCAATAAGCAAGCTATCCCCATGCTTGTTTACCAAGACTGTGTAGTTCAGTCCTTGTTGGTTGTTGTCTGAATGCAAATCCTCTTTTCCACATTTCCCCTTGCCATTGAAGCAGAGAGCAATGTTGGAGTTGCATTAACCATGTGAAGGCTTTTTGAGTGAGGGTAACAATTACCAGAAAGTAGCCTCCATTCCAGTAAGCCACCCCCATGGCTCTTCTCTTCATTCCCATCTTCTAGCCTTTATGGATCCACAGTGTTTATCCCATGCCCCTTTGAAATCCTTCACAGTTTTAGTCTTCACCACTTCCTCTGGAAGGGCATTCCAGGCATCCACCACCCTCTCTATGAAGAAATACTTCCTGACATTGGTTCTGAGTCTTCCTCCCTGGAATTTCAAATCATGACCCCTAGTTCTACTGATTTTTTTCCAACGTAAAATGTTTATTGACCATGGATCATTAAAGCCTTTCAAGTATCTGAAAGTCTGTATCATATCACCCCTTTTCCTCCTCTCCTCTAGGGTATACATATTTAGGTTCTTCAATCTCTCTTCATAAGTCATTTTATGAAGACCAGTATCCCGATCGCCTTTGCCCTCACTATGTCACAGAGGCCGACCGTCGGTACCTGTGACATAGTGAGGGCAAAGGCGATCGGCGCCATTTTGAGTACTGGCATCGGACGGACAGCGTGCAGGAGGTCGCTCCCGGACCCTCGCTGGACTTTTGGCAAGTCTTGTGGGGGTCAGGAGGCCCCCCCCCAAGCTGGCCAAAAGTCCCTGGGGGTCTCGGAGCGACCTCCTGCACTCCGGCCGTCCGATGCCACTACTCAAAATGGCGCCGATCGCCTTTGCCCATACTATGTCATAGGGGCTACTGGTGCCATTGGTCAGCCCCTGTCACATGGTAGGAGCACAAGATGGTGCCGATGGCCAAGTGACAGAGGCTGACCAATCGCACCGGTAGCCCCTGTGACAAAGGCTATCGGCGCCATGATGAAACCGGCACCGAGGGTGTGAGTGCAGGGGATGGTTCCCGGACCCCCTGCTTGACCACCAGGGAGTTTTGGTAAGTCTTGAGGGGGTTCAGGAGGGTGGGGGGTTTGTTTAAATTTTTATTTAGGTGGCCGCATAATTCGGGGAAGATTTGTGTATTCGTGGGGAATCGTGATACGTTTTGCTTCCCACGAATACTACGAATAGTGCAATATACGTTGCGGATCGCCAATACGGCAAAAACGAATGCACATCCCTACCTTCTATCCCATCCGCAATGTCACTCACAAAGATATTGAACATGACAAGTCCCAACACCGATCCTTGTGGCACTCCGCTTATTTATCACTCTCTCTTCAGAGTAAGTTCCATTTACCATCACACATTGTCTTCTGTCCGTCATCCAGTTTGCAATCCAGGCCACCACCTCGGAACTCACTCCTAAGCTTTTCATTTTACTCACAAGACTCCTGTGTGGGACCATATCAAAGCTTTGCTGAAATCCAAGTAGATGACATTGAGCGCTCTTCCTCGATCCAATTCCTAGTCACCCAATCAAAAAGTCAATCAGATTTGTCTGACAGGACCTTCCCTGATGAATCCATGCTGCCTCTGGTCCAGCAATTCTTCTGATTGTAGATAGTTCACTATTCTTTCTTTCAGCATCGACTCTATTACTTTTCCCACCACTGAGGTGAGGCTAACCGGCCTGTAGTTTCCAGCTTCCTCTCTGCTCCCACTCTTGTGAAATGGGACTACCACCGCTCTTCTCCAATCACTCAGCACCACTCCCTTTTCTAGTGATCTATTGAACAGATCACACAGTGGACCCACCAGCACATCTCTGAGCTCCCCTCAGTATCCTGGGATGAACCTCACAGGCCCCATGGCTTTGTCCACTTTCAGTTTTCTTAGCTCTTCCCATACATTCTCTTCTGTAAACGCCGGAGTTTCATCTACTCCACTCCCCTCCAGTTTCTTGTTAACTAGCATGGTCCTTCTCAGGGTCCTCTTTAGTGAACACCGAACTGAAGTATTTGTTTAACATTTCTGCCATTTCTTCGTCTCTCTCCACACATTGATCCTTTTCACGTTTCAATTTCACTGTAGTACTTTGGACTTTTCTCCTTTCTCTGATGTATCTGAAAAATGTTTTGTCACATCACTTTACCTATTTGGCAATGTTTTCTTCTGCTTGACTTTTTGCTGTCTTGATTACTTTCTTCGTCTCCCTCAGTTCCACCAGATATTCTTCCTAGTGATCCTCCCTTTGGGATTCTTTATATTTCTTAAACGCTGTTCTTTTAGCTTTTATTTTATCAGCCACCTCCTTTGAGAACCAGATAGGTTTCATTTTTCTCTTGCTTTTCTTTACTTTTCTAGCATATAGATTAGTTGCCTTGGTAATTGCTCCTTTTAGTTTGGCCCACTGTTGTTCCACATCTCTCTTGTTCTCCCAGCCTTTTAGAGTCTTTGCTTTCTTCTTTGATTGCTTTGACTATCTGAACAGCATTTCTGCTGGCCGATGATCCTGGGAGGCTTTTAACTGTAGTGTTTCCCTCAAAGAGAGTTCCCAGATTAGTGCATGTGATGACAGAGACACCCAGCACAATGATCTTTTCCTTTGGGTTACTGATTGTTTTATGGAATTTCTGTATGTATGTATTGGGTTTCTTCTTTCTTTTCAGATAACACTTCAATCTCTTTCACAAGATCTTCTTCGTTACCTAATACAGAGAAGGTGTTTTGTACTTGTGTCACTTGAAACAGCATGTGTCTCTGCATCACAGGTCTAATTCTACCAGAGCCCACTGTAATCCTGTTGTTTTTTGGGTTCCTTAATGCCCTGTGGAGTGTGTGTGTGTGTGTGGGGGGGGGGGGGGGGGGAGGGTAGACCTGTGGGCTGCACAGTTGTGAAGAACGGGTGTATGTGGGTCACAGGTCTTATCCTACCTGAGCCCACTATAAGCCCCTTTTTCCTTGACTTATTGATTTTCTGTGGTAATGGGGAATTAATTCCTGAACACTGCAAAGTGGATGAAACTTTCTTTATTGCAGCTAATTCAGCTTTAACTTCAGCAAGCTCCTTTTTCAAGCAAGAGAGTTCTGAACAAATGAAGCAAGTCCTAAATTTCCAGATGAATTCCCTCAGAATAAAGGCTCCACGATAGTTACATTGGATAGTCCTCATTTTGGTAAATTTGTTTGATGGATAACACCTAAGGATTTACCAAATTTCCCATTTATCTTGTTGCCAATTATGTATTCAGGCAGCATATATCAGAAAAAAAAACCCAGGGGCGGGTGGGTAGAGGGGCAGGGTGGGAGGGAGATAAACAGTTAACACTTGGCCAGGGCTGTTCACTATACCCTGTATCTGCTATTGATTTTGAACAGACCCTCCCACAGATTTGGCTAGCTAAGTTAAGCTTTTTCCTTATCTCTCTCCAAGAATCAGTAGTTAGAGCTGTTTCCTTGAAGTTCAAAGCAGATGGAGGACTTGATTGCACCCTACAATGCACTATGAGTCAGCTGCCCAAAGCTAGATAGCCCTCCCTTTTTTGGTTGGGTTAAACAAACACGCAGCCATTTAATGCAGAAATATCAATATCTAGAAAAATATAGAGATAAGGTTAGCACTACACAAAAAACAGAAAAATATAACAAAGAAGCCCTCTAAAATAAAGAAAAATTAAACTTATTCCTTAGCTCTCCTCAAGAATCAGTAGTTAGAGCTGTTTCCTTGAAGTTCAAAGCAGACTGATTGATTGCCCCCTGCAATGCACTATGAGTCAGCTGCCCAAAGCTAGATAGCCAATTCCCTTTTTTTGGTTGGGTTAAACAAACACACAGCAATTTAATGCAGCAATATCAATATCTTGAGTCACATGTCCTATCCAGAGTTCTTTAACTCTCCCCATCACTGTTAATTATTTAGCTCTATATTGTGTGGTATGTAGATGTGAATATATGGTATAATATAAAGGACTAGGTACAGCATAAAACGTTAGAGCTGTACAATGCAGAAGATTTAGTAATACATGTGACAGTTTCCTAACTCAAAGTAGTATTTTTGGTTATTTCCTACTAAATCTAATGGCTGATATTCAAACGGCATTTAGCCAGATAAATAGGACTTATCTAACTATCGAATGGCTATTGTATATTCACTCATGTTCAGCAGCCACTAGACATCCAGATAAGTCATTTATCCAGCTATCTTTTAGCTGGAGAACTTTATGAGCAGGCAGTTGGAAGATTGGGGCAATGCTACTTAGACGGATATTTTATCCAGCTAATTAGAGATATTGAGACTTAGCTGGATAAATTGTAATGTCTACCTAAGCTGACTTATTCAATATCAGGTCTAATGGGTAAAACTTATCCAACTAAGTAGTGACTTTTAAACCCGTGTGCCGGTTTAAAGGTTACTGTCCCTGTTAGCAATCATGCAGGTATAATCTCGGGTAGATGGGATGAATCCACTCAAGTGGATTTTCAGGCACAGGGAAGACAAGTTTACAAAACATTTGACATGGGTAAACACATGTTTAACTGCATCAAATGGGATTCTGAAAATTGCCCAATTTTAGTGCAGGTAAAAGTATGCACATTGTTTTATTGCTGGAATACTTTTACTCGCTGGGAAAAGGGGCATTCCTGGGGATTGTGTGTGTTGATAGGGGAGGGAGGTAGGTGACAGTAGGTGATGGGAATGTATGTGCAGTGATTTGAATTTAAAATCTCTACCTGCAGTTTTCCCCATGGATCCTCCAACCCGCACAAAAAGCAAGTCCATGAATACTTTTGTACTATATAACTGTTCTACCCATGGAGTTTGCAGGTCAGATTTACAAAAGGGAATTCCATGGGGCATTTTCCTTTGAAAATGAATTTGCAGGCTTATGTGTATAAAGTATCTGGAAACTCAAAAAGCAAGAGGCTGATGGTGCATTGAATAGCAATATTTAACAAGAACAATTTTGCACCCAAGTAATCTAGATCACACCGTCAAAACTGGACTTTTATTTATTTAGGAGGAAAAGACTTCAAATGCCAAATCTGTGAGATCTCACAGATTTGGTAACAAGGTAAAATCATAAATTAGAAAAAAACCCTATTTTCATTTTTCTGCGATAGCCCCTACCAAATATAATTTAATTTTTTATATTTGTCAAAAATATTTCTTAAAATTTGAATTTATAAACCCTGGAAGCAAGCTCTGCAGGGAAGCTGAAAATGATCCTCTGAAAGTCTGCATGTTTTTTCACAATATGTATAAATCACATTAAAAAGAGGTATTCCTAGGAGCATTTCAAGGCTGTGGTACATACATTTAAATTAAAAAGATGTTTGAGTGCAGCTATTGTGTGAGTACCTTGTTTTTGAATATCAAATTGGTATGTGCAGGATTAAAAATAAATGTGTATAGAGGTTAGTTGCCTTATTGAACGTGGACCTCATAATATATTATGTAATGCCAAGCTGGGTGCTGCTTTAAAAGGCTGCACAAAATATGTTTATGTAACTATGAGAAATGCAGAGCCTCTGACCCATGTTATTTTAACATATTATGGGCATGATACATGAAGGAATTTTCCTGTTAAAGCAGAATAGCAGAAAAGCTTTAGGATGAGATTAGAGATTATCTTTTGATTTAATGTGCATGGATAAAGTTCTTGGAGGAGAAGTCCATTGGAGTTCTTGGAGGAGAAGTCCATTGATGGCTATTAATCAATTATACTTGGGGAATGGCCACTGCTGTTAATGGCATCAGTGGCATGGGTTCTTCTTAGTGTTTGGGTGGTTGCCAGGTTCTTGTGGCCTGGTTTTTGGCCTCTGTTGGAAACAGGATGCTGGGCTTGATGGACCCTTGGTCTGTCCCAGGATGGCAATTTCTTATGTTCTTATGTTCTTATTGTACTCTTCAAGAAACATAGACTCCTGGATGGTAAGAATGTGCAAAATAAAAAACAAACTTTAAATACTCTGTTTACAGCCAGATCCAGCCTACTGCTCATGAGTTGTGGCCAAAATGCTGAAAACAGATTCTTGCATCCCAGCAAGTGAATCACACATAAAGCACTGACTCAAAGTAGTAGCTCTGCAATGTAGTTAGCTTGCTAAGGTTAGGGCTCCAGTGCATATTGTGACTTATGTTTGGTCACATCCCTGTCTAATGAATCAATCAGAACAACCTTTCAGTTCAGCAGTTTGAGAGCATAATAATCAAAACTGTGCAAGAGGATTGTTCTATTGATCTCTTGTTAATCTAATCTTCCCCTTAGCACTGACCCTTCATAAGGCTTATACCCCTGCAAGAACTCTGCCCTCCAGCAATGACAGCTGGGCTGCAGATATATTGACAAGGTTCTTATTAAATATGGCCATCCATTTTCAAAACACGATTACCAAAAAAAAAAAAAAAAAGTGACAGCAAGTCATGTCCATGACTTTTTACAATTATGTAAGAGTGGCATGGCCATCCTTTCAATTCAGGTCAGAGAGTGGTATATAGCAAAAACTTCCTTGCACAACAGCAGGCATCACTGGCAGAAAAAAGATTAACTGTTTCTTGGCTTGTTAGAAAATAAGGAATATATCTGTATTAAAACAAAAAAAAAAGGACAAAATAGGAAAAAAAAAGACATGTATGATTGATACAAACAAGGGACTTTGAAGCAGTATTGCTGTTTCCTACCATAGCAATTCCATCTGAATTAAATGTAAATAATCTTTTACATAGTGACAAATATGGCTGTCTAATGTGCTTTTTGAATTATTGTTTCCAAGGGTAATTTTCAAAGGGAAATGGAAATGTAACATATCTGATGGCCCTTCAGGATCCTCACTATATGGCCTTAGTACTTAAAACCTTTTTTGAGTAACGTGTTAGAGTTACATAGTTCAGAGAAGGGTGCACCATTTCAGAAGAGCTCCTCCACTGAGGTTGCTGGAATGGCCAGCCCCTTGCTAGCATAAAAGCAGCTTTCATCATAACTAGGTGTGGCTTTTTGAATTAAAAATTAGAGATGTAGAAGTGTTTCTTAAATTGCTGTTTGTTCCTCTATTTGATACACTAGGCCTCAAAGCTTGGCATCCTGCACTAACTAGGAAGGAGGCGTGTGCTTACTGGCTAGCCTCAGTGGCTAATTCAGAGATATTTGGTCTCTTAGTTTGTGAATGTTTTCTGTGAGAGCCCTGGTACCCCTGGCCCAGAGGATTTCAGGGAGTCCCATGCTTAGGTTAGATCAGGAAGTAGGGAAGATTGCACTGTTCGCCATCTCACACGGTGTAGATGGAGCAGGAGTGTCTCCTGCAGAAGAGTTCCAGATTTTGCCATTTTTGTGAAGATGTTGACATATTTTGGGAGGAAGTTTGCTGCCATCCTTCCTATCCTGAAGTAGAAGACCCAAAGTGTTGCTTGTTCTTTATTGCTTAGCTTTTTTCATCTAGAATATCCTATGAATCATCTGGAGAGAGAAAAATGTAAGAACTTTTATTGCACCTGGTAGACCCCTTCCAGAGTTTGCATCCTAGGGGAAAGATGTACATCTTGGGAGTTTGTTCAGAGACTAAATTCACTAATTTTGTCCATCAGTATTTTTGGAAGGGGATTTTTCTGCCCAACTAGGATATCCCTGTCTACCTGGAAGCTTTCATTTTCCCAGCCCTGGGGGATGAGAGTTTTCACTGGCCCAACGATTGAGAGAAACTTGCACAGACAAAAATTCAGTGAATTGGGATTTCAAGCCATTTATGTCAAGATCTAATGTGGTAAGTGTCATTTTGCCATCTAAGAACTTGTTCAGCCTCCAGAGTATTTTGTTTGCACTCACATGCTCTAATGGTGAAATTGAACTGTTACCTCTCCAGGACAGTGAAATTCAGAGCCCCCCTACCACCTTGGGTCTTGGAGAGTTGATTCCTCTTCCTCACCCCAATTGACTGAACTGTACCATGGGGTCTGTGGTAGGGGTGTGCATTTGGATTGACCGCATTAGTAAAACGCAACTCATATTTTTTTTTTACTTAAAAAATTGATTCGACATAAACGATCGGATTTCCCACATATCGAACATAGATATGTTCGATATGTGGGAAATCGCGATTGTTGAGCCAAAATAAAAATATAAACCCCCTCACCCTCCTTAATCCCCCCCCCCCCGACTTACCACAACTCCCTGGTGATGGAGCGAGGAGTGAGGACGCCATTTCTGCAATCCTTGGCGAGAAGCATGTGACGTCGGCGGCACGTCGAGTGACGCCGGCGGCACGTCGAGTGACGCCGGCGTCACGTGATTCCCGGCTCGTTCGCGCCGGATGGCTCGTTCGGCCCAAAAAGAACTTTTGGCCAGCTTGGGGGGGTCAGGAGGCCAGGAGGCCCCCCCAAGCTGGCCAAAAGTTCTTTTTGGGCCGAACGAGCCGTCCGGCGCGAACGAGCCGGGAATCACGTGACGCCGACGTCACGTGATTCCCGGCAAGTTCGAGCCGGACGGCTCGTTCGGCCCAAAAAGAACTTTTGGCCAGCTTGGGGGGACCCCCTCAAGCTGGCCAAAAGTTCTTTTTGGGCCGAACGAGCCGTCCGGCGCGAACTTGCCGGGAATCACGTGACGTCGCGTCTGAGTGACGCGGCGCCACGTGATTCCCGGCGAGTTCGCGCCGGACGGCTCGTTCGGCCCAAAAAGAACTTTTGGCCAGCTTGGGGGGGTCAGGAGGCCCCCCCAAGCTGGCCAAAAGTTCTTTTTGGGCCGAACGAGCCGTCCGGCGCGAACGAGCCGGGAATCACGTGACGCCGCGTCACTCGACGTGCCACCGACGTCACATGCTTCTCGCCAAGGATTGCAGAAATGACGTCCTCACTCCTCGCTCGATCACCAGGGAGTTGTGGTAAGTCTGGGGGGGGGGATTAAGGAGGGTGAGGGGGTTTACATTTTTTTTTTGCACATATGTACATATACCCAACTCATTGGATTTTTTTTATGTCCATATTGGCCGCAAGTGGGACCCCCTTTCGGACATAAAAAATATGAACATAAAATTTTGCTCTGCACATCCCTAGTCTGTGGGATTGAGAGAGTGATAGAAAAAGTGGTGTGGTTAGGCTAATTTCTCTGCTCCTGCATAGGAAATTTCCACAATGTGTGTAACATTTATCGCTGCACTATTTTTCTCATTGCACACTGATTAATCCACTGCAGGTGTGTTACCAAATGCCAGAGAGAGAGAGAGGCCAATAAGTAAGATTACTATTTATACCATTGTAAGAGGGGGCACTTTTAACTTGGGGTTGTAGTTTGGGGGGTGGGGTAGATTTTGGGGAGCAGTTTTACCTACACAGTCAGAGGTTCGAACAGCAAAGCTGACATCAGTAAAGATTTTCTGTCATTTGGAGCGATGACATTAAAAGAGGAATTGATTTGTACAATGTACTCTCTCCCTAGCTTGATGCACTATCTACCTAGCTTCAGGCCAAGGTCGAGAATTTGAAATTATGTTAATCTATGAGTTGCTATCCATGCTGGGGTTGCAGAAGACCAGGACAAATCCATACCACAGTCAGGGTGAACCTCAACCAGAGAGATTCAACAGGACTATGTTGGACATGCTAAGAACTCTGAAACCAAAGCAAAAGATCCACTGCAGCAGACCCATCTGCAGTCTAATAGCAATAAGGACCACTATGACAAGGGGGTCAAATGTCAAGGCCTTAAACCAAGAGATTGAGCACTACTGAGAAACATAGGCATTCCTGGAAAACTTAAGTTGACGGATTGATGGGGGTTCATGCT
This sequence comes from Rhinatrema bivittatum, assembly GCF_901001135.1. Classification (NCBI taxonomy): domain Eukaryota; kingdom Metazoa; phylum Chordata; class Amphibia; order Gymnophiona; family Rhinatrematidae; genus Rhinatrema; species Rhinatrema bivittatum. Next base: position 157,080,195 of record NC_042620.1, on the reverse strand, counting down.
GTGTGAGCCATCACAGATGCTGAAAATACCAGTGTATCAGCTAAAACCTGAAGGTGCAGAAGGTCCAATCAATACATGGCACCACAATCATTTGATTAACATAGGAAAAGATATCAAGAATATACAAGAACTGATATGGGACTCTGTACCCTCTACCAGAGCATGAAGGTCAAAATGGATGAGGAAAAAATCAGCCTCCAATTCAAAGCCTGACTCTAAGAAAGAAGTGGAGGAAAACTCTGAATGTGAGTTTCCCATCTTATTCTTTGAGCCAGGACTGTTAAAGCCTCTGGAAGTAGTAAAACCTGAATTACTATCTATCCTGGGAGCATAGACTATTCTGAATCTTGAAGCTCCTACCTTCAAACCTATGGAAGAAGTTTCTTCAAATGAAGTTCTTTTAAATGGTGGTCCAACAGGGAAGAACTATCCACCCTCAAAGAAGCCAGAGTTGTTGCTCTTAAAGGACTTCTAAATATACAGGTTGAGCTCCCCAAAAGCCCTGAGGGTCCAAATAGAGCAAGAGAAATCAGACCTTCCAGATATCTAAAGCAGTGATTCCCAACCTTTTTTCTGTCAGGACACACGTGATAGGTAGTTCCTACACGCGTAGCATGCTGAACACATGACAGTCACAAGGCTAACCCCACCCCCACCCCTGACCCTCAGTAATGGGTATAAAGCAGAACTAGAACATTGCCCATACAACTCAGCACACAAAAAAGATATTCTGGTGTTATCTCAATAACAGCAACACAAACTCCCTCTATTACCAGGTGCAATAGCCCTACTTATAAAAAGACAGCAGTTCACACCAATGCATGTCATATTGAGAAAACACAACACATAAAATGGAGGTATTTTACTAGCCTACATGCTAGTTATATACCTCACCTCCATCACACACCCAGAACTGGCCTTCACCTAGTTCAGAAAGACCCCAAATTACAAATATGGAGACAGAAACTGGAATGGAACCCCAAAACTCTGCATGCAGTACAAAACTGGAGAATTGGAAACAGAAATATAGCACCTAACATAGTACCAAGATCTAAAATAATGCACACAAACTCATCTGCGCAAAGTTACACCTGCATTATGGCCTGCACTCAAAGGAGCAACCCTACTTATAAAAATCAACACTACAAATATTAAACCAGGCCCTAAACACCAATACACCTCCAATTAGGAAAACAGAAAAAGCCAAGCTGTTATAGATCTGAGATTCCCACACAGAAATAATTGTAAAACTATATGAATAAATGTTTCAAAACAGATGATGAACAGAACAATATCTTACAATTAAAAACTCTTAAAAATTATTAACAATTCTACAAACACCAATAAAATAGTTCAAAACAGCAGACACATCTCATAATACCCAATAATTAAAATGGCAGTCAATCAAGAAAAATGAACTTAAAAAAAAATCCACAGGCACCTTTCCAGCAGTTCTCCTACTTTTTTCCCTTAGAGGCCACATCAGCAGCAGCAGCAGTAGTTACTGAAGCTATTCTCACAGTCCTCTTCTTTAGGGACCACAACCAGACTCTTTTCTTTCTTTCTCTCTCTCTCTCTCTCTCTCTCACACCAATCATCTCCCTGACCAGTCTCTCTCTCTCTCTCTCTCTCTCTCTCTCTCACATACACACACACACATACCAGTCACCTCCCTACTCAGTCTTTCTCATATATACACATGTCACCTCTCTGACCAGTGTCTCTAAATCACACAATGCTTTCTCTCTCTTACTTACACTCAGGCTTTCAATCACACAAATGCTCTCTTTATTTCACTTACAAACAAGCTCTCAATAACACACTTGTTCTCAGTATCTCACTTAGAAACAGGCCCTCAATCACTCACATGTCTCCTCTTTCTCTCACAGCCACAGCCAGCCAGAAACATGCTTCATCTCTCTCTTGAGCACACACACACACACACAGAAGCACCCTGCCTCGCTCACCTTGACCCACAGAAGTACCCTCCCTGTCTCTCATACACACCACATACACAAGCACCCTCCCTGTCTCATATACACACCACACACACACACAGGCACCCTCCCTGTCTCACATACACAACACATACACACAGGTACCCTCCCTGTCTCACATACATACCACACACACATACACAGGCACCCTCCCTGTCTCATATACATTCCAACCACCACATACACACACACACATGCAGAAGCACCCTCCTTGTCTCACATACACACAACAAGCACACACACCGACCCCTAGCTGAACAGCTCATCTTCAACCCCGCCAGCCTGGTCTTGTGCAGCAATGGTAAGCAGCTCTGGTCTTTGGATCTTCAACCCCGCCGGCTGCTCCGGTCTTTGGGCCCCCTGGTCTGGTCTCTGATACAGCCAGCAGCACCAATCTTTGGCCTCACCGGCCTGGTCTCTGGTGATGGTCAGCATCTCCAGTCTTTGGGTCTTTTGTCCCGCCAACCTGGTCTCAGGCAGCAGCCAGCAGCTCCCGTCTTTGGGTCTTTGGCCCCACCAGCTGTGGGTAGCACACGCACACGTGCCAGTTCATGGCGACACACTGGTGTGTCACGACACTCCGGTTGAGAATCACTGATCTAAAGTATGAAGACCATGGCAGAGCACTGAGGAGTCCTAACTAGTATCCTGCGAAAAGACCATTGCTAATGTTTCCAATGTTATAGGAGTTAGCTTTGACACCCACTCCTTTGCCAAAGGAATAGTTGGAAACCTATGCAGGAGGATTAAGGAAAATGACCAAATGTTTGAGAAGTTGGAAAGGGCAGTATGTCTAATTGGGTTAAAGCTATTTAGGCCATAGTTATATAGTTTAGAATCTATTTATACTGAAAGTGCTATAAGCTATGTAAACACTGTTGTATACTGTTAACCACCATTTTCTTTGCCAAGGGTGACAAAGATTTTAAGTAAGGGGGAGTGTAATGGCATTTTATCTTGCTCTGTACACCTGCTACAAATGAAAAATCAGAGCACTAATTATTTACAGCAGCAGAATATGGCTGCCTTAAACTGTCATTGCATCATATTACTGCATCCTACTTCAGGGCAATTGACTCTAATAGATGGAGGGAAAGAGGTTTTGAAACAGTGAGGCTTGCTGGGATGACATAAGTTAGAAGGATAGAGAGAGAGAAAGGAATTTAAAGAGAAACAATTTGGTTCTTCCTTAATTGAGAGACATTTGCCAATCTCCATATAAATCAATTTATGTTGACCAGATACACACAGAGTGTGTGTGGCTCGAAGTCATTGTTGCTGATCTTCTAGGCATCAGAGCTGGGACCAGACAGTGTGAGAGAGCTACACAAGGAATTGTTGAACCTTTGTGGTGCAGTGCTAGAAGCTGTGGATCACTGAATCTCCAGGCAGCATAGTTGCAAATCACCATATTCTGAGGCGAAAGGGGTATCTATTTGTTCATTTAAGTTTGTTCCTAAGTCCTGTGGGTTTAGGGAAATACCTATAGTACCTTAATGTAATCCGCTTTGAGTATACTTTGAAGTGCTGAAAAGTGGAATATAAAAATCTAAATAAAAATAAATTACATTTACATTAGAATTTGCTTCAATATTGATGGACATTCAGAAAATCAAAGGGTATAATCACTTGGCTGCTAACTTCTATATTGTAAGGAACATTGAATACTGAAGTACACACCTTGGTGGAGCTGGAAGACAATTAAATTTGCTTGTGTATGTATATTGCTGGGCCCAGGATAAATATAGTTTTCTTCTTTCTGCATTGCTTTTAATGCAATTTGTTCTTGCAATAATAAAACCATAAGTACTTATTTCTGTATGTTTGCTGGTGCACAGGAACAATTCCCCTCAGCAATCTATTCATAGAAAGGGATTCCATTATTACAGAGGACACTCCCTTGGGTGGGGTTACCTAAATATTATAGATAGGGAACTGAAATTATGTCATGATGCTTTTCCTACACTCAGAAGTGAAAAAATTCAAGATCAATGTCCTTTTGGGGCCTTCATATTTAGGGCAGAGGAATGAGCCTGGAAGGAGGCAGTTATCTGCAAAAAAAGGAAGCAATGACATGGAGATGCCAGAAGACTCCGCTAGATTTTCCTAAAAAATGAGACTAATGACTCAGATAACCTTGGGGTTCTAGAGTGTTTCCATGTGCAGGCATGCTCACCTATATTGGTATCCAAATATTTTCAGGAGCAGACATCAGCTGAGGGAAGTGACAAGGAGTCTCCACAGTGATGCCAAATACCAGGCCTTCTGACTGCTGGAGATACATCGATCACATCCTGGGAACTCTCGTTTGTCTCCTGAGCCTAGCCTGGATGATTTCTCCCTCTCTACCAGCTCTCCAGCTATACACAAAGGGGCGGATTTTAAAAGGGTTATGCACGTAATATACATGCGTAACCCTTTTAAACCTGCTCCTGCATGCGCCGAACCAATTTTACATAGGCCCGGCGACGCATGCAAGCCCTGGGCCACGTGTATGGCCCGGGGCTTGAAAAAAGGGGTGGGGAGTGGGCGGGGTGGGGCAGTCCGGGGGCGGGGCATGGGCAGGACCGAGGCCTCTGGCACAGCGGCCATGCCGGGGTATCACGCGCCGGCACTCGGATGGCACGCGTAACCTATGCTTGCCCGGAGGCAGGCGCAACTTACAAAATAAAGGTGGGTGATTTAGGTAAGGCTGGGGGGCAGGTTAGGTAGGGGAAGGGAGGGGAAGGAGGGGGGGCGGAAGGAAAGTTCCCTCTGAAGCCAATCTGATTTTGGAGTGGCCTCGGAGGGAACAGGGAAAGCCATCGGGGCTCCCCTGGGGCTCGGCGCGCGCAAGGTGCACAAGTGTGCACCCCCTTGCGTGCACAAATCTATGCCCGCGTGTAGCTACTGAAATATGGCCCAAAGCATTTTGCATTACTAACTCTTGGCCTGTCCTTTCCAAGGTATGCAGTCACATTTTTGTGGAACATTTAGAAAACATCTTCACCTCAAAGCAGGCCCTATTGCAATGAAATGGTAAAGTGTAAAGAAAAAACTGAAAACATTTTAGAAGGTGGTGCAAACAAATCTTGAGAAATTAAATGGCTGTTTATGGAAATATCTGGCATATTTTAATCAATAAATTTTAGATATTAGCACACTAAAAATGTTACAGGATACATCTATTTCTAGATGTATCCTGTAGCAGAATTGTCTGTGTTGCTCTATTTCCAAATTTTCATCAAATTCAGCATTTCTATTACTTTACTCAATGTTTTCCCTCTCAGTTGCAGATATTCAACATTGATTTACCATATATTGCAGGATATAGCATGCAGAGGCAATCTTAAAGATCATTGCAGGGTTATACGGTAATGTACTACCATACTTATCTAAATATCTAAAATGGGATTTTAAGATGTTTAAAGTCCATTCCATGCTCTATCTAGTGAGCGTATGAGCTTTATTATAATCTTTTCTCCAGAAGTTTGAGGATATGGCATGGGAGTTCTTAGCCAGCTCTTGAGGGGATAGGGAGAAAATATGTGCTGGGAAGAGGAAAGAAGCCAGCTTTTCACACAAGCAGGGCAATTAAGACATTTAAGTGAGAGTAATTAGGTTAATGAGTAGACTATGTATATAAATAGGTTTTCAAAAGCTTTGAGCATTCCAAGATTGTGAATTGAAAGCCTATACTTAACTAAATGCAATCCTTCTTTAATTTAAAATATCTTAAAGAGTTGTAGCTGACACTGTGTGAGAATGAAAACTCAGGTCAAGATCCAAAGTAATTATCTGCTTCTCAGCATTGAGACCTTTGTTAGTACACACCACCTGCATACTGAGGGACTAGAAAACTTTCCTCTTCCTATAATTCCTCTCAGTAGTAGCTGGTGGCCTGATTGCAATGTGAGTGCAAGTAATTGCCTCAGAGAATGCAGGAAAATTAGCTATGTCATTATTCCCTCATGGTTTACTAGGGATGTGCATTTGCTTAAAACAAATAAGGTATCCAAACTGAATAAGGCAAATTTGTTTTGAATTTTTGAAAATGAATACAAATAGCCAATTGTTATCACAGTAAGCCCTTGTGCTGTGGCGTAGCTGACAGAGTAGGTAAACCTACTAGGTGAACGCTGATAGCTGGCAGACATGCCCTAATGGGACTGAACAGGAGCTTCACCTGTACCAGCTCCATTCCCCACAGCCTGAGTCCTTATGTTCTAGGACCAGCAGGATTTAAGTGAGTGTCCCTTAAGGAATGGTTAGAGAGAGTCTGGGTGCAAGCAGATATCAGGGCTGGCAGCGAGCAGAAGATATCCAGGTCCAAGTCAAGGATCAGGGCAGGCAGCTGGCGAGAGAGTGGGTACATAGTAGAGTTCAGTACCATGGCATCAAGCCAAGTCACAAACAGAAGGATGCCACAAGAGCGTCTTTTTCAAACTTTAATCAAGGAGACGTAAAATAAAGTGCAAGTTCCCGACTCTGGCCGAGTTTCGCCACCTATGGTGGCTGCCTCAGGGGCTACAAATAAACATATAAATTGTTTAATAACATAAACATTTGAAATCAATTTTAAAACAACACAGACAAATAAAAATATAAATGGGATAATCAGAAAACATAAATATTAATAAATAAATAAATACATAAATAGATAAAATAGTAATGACAATGGAAAAGGTGAATAATAACAATATAAAATGAATTAAATGACACACTGATAGCAACAAAAATCATTAAAAAACAATAAAAAAATAATCATAAAAAAATAATCATAAAAAAACCAGAGGATTCTACCTGAATAATTAAAGAACCGTGTTCAAGTGATGGTCCGGATAAAGTCAGCACTATACTTTCATCTCTATAAAATAAATGGATAGAGGTCAGCTATATATTAATATGGATCAGTATCAATTAAAAACATTAAAAAACTTTTATTAAAAGAAAGTATTTTCTGTATATTTCCAATGGGACCAAAAGTATTTTAAGGACAAATATATATTTTTTAAATGCATTAAACCAAAAAATTTTTTTAACTGCATTCAAACCAAAAAAAACAAAACAATTTTTTGAGATATTTTGTTAAATAATGGGCACAATCTTTTGAATCAACGTATCTATAATGCACTCAACTCTTTCAAAATTCTTATCTATCTCCAAAACGATATAACTCCGAACGGTCATATTATCAAAAAATCAGAAATAGAAACGTAACATAGATATAATTAACATAGTGTAAATGCATTAAACAGTGTGTTAGCCCCATAAATCTTCTTATCAAAAGAAGATTGTACTTAATGTACAGTACTTACAAATCGCCGAAAAACAGGCATAATGCCTGCCAAACATAACGTGTCATAAACATGTATTTTAAGTCAATCATGAACCCGATTATTTATCAACATGCCTCCTTCAAAAATTATTGACATACCGCGTTTATAACCATGTGTGCTCACAAATAACTGAAACGGACGCCCCACTTCACATTGGCTTTGCCATCCTAATAGACCTGCATAGACAAATATTCAATCGCCTATCCATCAATATTATATGATCTGATGTAACGCACCCGCGTCCGTCGATGCGTTGGCATTTTGGAAGCATTTTATGCGAGGTTTATACTGCACGGATTGGCGGGCGCATTCGAACACAAAAAAGATCTTCGGTAGTCTTGCGTAATTCTTTGTTGTGAAACTGGTAAGTCATAACTTCCTTGAGTGCTTTGGGTTAAATTTCGGGAGTGAGCTTAGGCCAATATATATAATCTCTGGCAGCCTTGGGAAAAGATTTTGTTGTGAAATTGGTAAAGTTAAAATATAGCTGAGCGCTTTGGGTTAAACATCAGGTGTGAGCCCAGGTTGATATATATATTGTAGGATGTTTCATTAAATACAGTGAGTGTGTTGTAAATAATAGAGAAACTAGTTATAGACTATGAGCCGGTTTACTGTTGGATATTTCTTAACATTATGTTTAATATAGGTTGAAAGGTGTCGGAGTTGAAAGCAGTTTCTGCATTCGGCTTACCTGCCATAGGTGGTTGAGAGGATTTAACTGGAAGGATTTTTGGGCGTTTGTTGAAATATACAGAGGTTTATAATCAACGCTGAAAATTATACAAAAGAACTGGTTGGTACTATTTAAGTGGTGGTGGCGCACAGGGTGTACACACCCGTATATAAAGTAAATATTTATTTAAAATGAGTATTTTATTTTATTTCATTTTATAGGTTATAGAGACCGGGTTTATGTGCATTTTTGTAATTTCATCATACATGACCATCAATGACAAAAATTTTGATAATGAGCAATATGTGCAATAAGGAATCAACAGCATGAAGATCTCTACTTGTAACTAAGTCATAATGTACATATTGTATATAGGCTATATGCCATAACTCTATACCCTCATTTATTTATATTTCAACTGTTACAATGTTTCATTTATTAACTGTTTATTAATTTATTAATTGTTTAATTAATTTAATTGCTATCTTGTTACAATGTAAAATAGGGCAGTTCTCGCCCTATTCAACCTGTTATCTGGAAACCGATGTGATATCTCGATCGAACGTCGGTATACAAAAGAAATAAATAAAATAAATAAATAAATATAAAGGTGCTATTTATGGACATTCAGCGTTTCCCTGAAGAAGCCCTACTTGGGCGAAACGGGTATCCCGTCGGGTTGCATAAACAACACAGTAATAGTACATGATTACAATATTGATTCTGGTTAAAGTATTATAGGTATTTACCATATAGAAGTTATTATACAAATGTTTCATATGCTACATGTTGAGCATGTCAACATTGATTGGTGATGGAGCATATACATGTTGTATGTATTGATTTTTAGGGGTAATTAGGGACATAGTATGAATGGAATGGTATGAGTGATTATATAGTAATGATGCGTCGTTGATAAGTTTTAATTTGTGATGTTTTCAGCACATAACGGTTCTAATAGAATATGTTACATTTATTTTGCAATAAAAAATTGATATATACTGAGTTATTGGCATTATAATTCTGCCGAGTCCTCTGTTCATATAGTTTATCTAATCCTGGTGGTGACCATCACAGTGGTCTGAAAACTGCCTTTAGCTAAGAAGCCTAAAGCTACTTTTAAATCCACAGGAAATGAATTGGCTCTTGGTGTTGGATTCTCCAAATTCCCGTTTAACTCTTGTCAGAGACATAAAATTATTTGTAAATTATATATTAGAAGCCAGATTTTAAAAAGCATTTACACATGTAAAACTGGGTATTACTTGAGTAAATGACTTTTGAATATTACTATGATAATAGTCAGATTTACACGCATAATTCCTTTGAAAATTACCTCCATAATGAACACTTACTAATCAGAGTAGCCTCAAAAGAATATCCTACCCTATAAACTGTTTATGGGGATTTCTCCTCCTTTCCTTTTGCCTTCTCTGATAGCCACAAGTTCAAACTCACACACAAGCCAATTAACACAATGAGGTCAGTTTTCAAAGACTTTAGGCTCTTAACTTTTGGAGTCAGGGCCCTAAACTGGTCCTTTTGAAAATTTACTAAGGCTGAATACCTAGAAACCTAAATTTAAGAGTCTAAAAAGGTTGGTGGCTACAGGGGTAGAGTTTAAGGAATAAAATAAAGTTAGGATTTAGCACTACTTTGTAGCAAAATGAACCTAAATAACAGGCTCAAATTCAGACAGAGGTCGATATTCAAAAGCCATTTAGAAGGATAACACTGGGCAACAATGAAAGTGTTACTGACCTAAAAAGGTCCTACTCTGTAGTATCTTGATGTGCTGAACACGAATATGACCATGAAAAGTTTTTATTGGCTCTCGTTTTGAAGATATTTAATATAGTTCACTTTCTATGTTTAGTCATGTAAATTTATCCAGTAGGACTGTAAATAAGCCTAGAATGATGTAATATTGCATCATATTGCATAATACCATCATGCACACATCATCCAGAGTTTATTACATCATTTTCTGATGCTATGCAGTTCTACTGCCATGCTGCTGCTGAGTAAGCTGACGTCAGCAGTGTACTATATGAAGCCCAGTCAGAAAGGGTGAGCATTTGAAATATTCATGCTGGCTGACTACTGCTGGACACTCCACAGAGATGCTCCCAAACAGGTGTACAAGAGACAAAGAAATCTAAGACATAGTCTATTACTTCATTTTTCAAACGGTATTAACCGTAGGTCTCCTACTATTGGCATACAATTCAAGATGTAATTATATTATTGCATATTACAAAAAAACTAGAGCCAATTTTGCATTTTCACAGTCACATTCATGTTTAGCACATGGAAATTTATAAGAATTGACTAATTTCATTTCAGTAACATGAGTTTTGTGAAAATTTGTTGCCCAGTGTAATAGAATAGTTATCCGTCCAAATGGCTTACCTGCTATATTTAGCCGAATAAGAAGGGGGCTTTTTGAAGCAGGTGGAAGGTGCTTCGGGGCAGCCCAGAGTTAACTGAATGAGTTACTCGGAGATAGCCACTTAACCAATGCAGCTAACTCTGGTCGGCCCTTAGGACCATCCTAAAGTTAGCCGGTTAGACATAACTGGATACATTTTGGATAGCCGGGTATATTCAGCGGCATGCCCGCCCCGCTGAATATACCCTGCAAGTTAGCTGGTTAAGTCATCTGGCTTTAAGTTAGTCCAAAAAAAAAAAAAAAAGAAAAGGTGTTCCAGGGGCTTTCTGAGGCATGACTTACTTATCTGGCTAATTTAGCTGATTTTCAATTGTAACCGGCTGTTAGTGGATAACTTAAGACACACGTTAGAGCAGAGACTTACCCAAAACCTGCTCCTGCCCACCCATTGTCTCTAAGTGCTGGGCCATTGCTTCCCCATCCCCAGGACCCCCATCCCCCCATCCCCCCAGCACTTAAAGCCCCTGCTGAGAGTGAGATATAATACTTTCTCACTTACAGAACCTACAGAGCAGCTTCTGCCAGAGGCTCCGCTGGAAGCATATACCCATAGTTTAAGCTCTGGAAACTTCGGGGGTGAGTAAATACTGTAACGCACTCCTAGCAGGGGTTTTAAGTGTCAGGGGGGGATGGGGGAGGGGGTTCTGGCAATGGGGGAGGGGAGCTGGCCTGCCCAGTACTTATGGATAATGGGTGGGTGAGGGCAGGTTCCAAGATGGGAAAGCTTTTATTTTTAAGAAAATGGAGAGCCTCATCTCTAGTCAGGAAGCAGGTGGTAGGCCTCTCTCTCAGAATCCTTATCCAAAACAGGGGCACACTGGAGTCAACTAATTTTCCTTCCTGTTTCCTGAACGGGATGGTGCCCACCTCCAATTCCCTGACTAGGAATATGGTACTTGATAATCCCAGCTCAGTCTGAAAGACACAAAGCACAGTCTAGTTTACAGCCTAAGAACATTTAGAAAAATGCACAAAACACTGTTCACATTTACCCTCCTAATACACTGGACATATCCGCAATGTGTGAGAACTTTAAACGTTGCACAATAAAGGTTATGAAAAACATATTTGATCCTACTGGAGTGGGGTGCTTTTTGACATATTGGGGTCCAGTAGGGGTGTGCATTCGGATTGACCGCATTAGTAAAACGCAACTCATATTTTTTTTTTACTTAAAAAATTGATTCGACATAAACGATCGGATTTCCCACATATCGAACATAGATATGTTCGATATGTGGGAAATCGCGATTGTTGAGCCAAAATAAAAATATAAACCCCCTCACCCTCCTTAATCCCCCCCCCCCCGACTTACCACAACTCCCTGGTGATGGAGCGAGGAGTGAGGACGCCATTTCTGCAATCCTTGGCGAGAAGCATGTGACATCGGTGGCACGTCGAGTGACGCCGGCGTCACGTGATTCCCGGCTCGTTCGGCCCAAAAAGAACTTTTGGCCAGCTTGGGGGGGCCTCCTGACCCCCCCAAGCTGGCCAAAAGTTCTTTTTGGGCCGAACGAGCCGTCCGGCGCGAACGAGCCGGGAATCACGTGGCGCCGCGTCACTCAGACGCGACGTCACGTGATTCCCGGCAAGTTCGCGCCGGACGGCTCGTTCGGCCCAAAAAGAACTTTTGGCCAGCTTGAGGGGGTCAGGAGGCCCCCCCAAGCTGGCCAAAAGTTCTTTTTGGGCCGAACGAGCCGTCCGGCGCGAACTTGCCGGGAATCACGTGACGTCGGCGTCACGTGATTCCCGGCTCGTTCGAGCCGGATGGCTCGTTCGGCCCAAAAAGAACTTTTGGCCAGCTTGGGGGGGTCAGGAGGCCCCCCCAAGCTGGCCAAAAGTTCTTTTTGGGCCGAACGAGCCGGGAATCACGTGACGCCGCGTCACTCGACGTGCCACCGACGTCACATGCTTCTCGCCAAGGATTGCAGAAATGACGTCCTCACTCCTCGCTCGATCACCAGGGAGTTATGGTAAGTCTGGGGGGGGGATTAAGGAGGGTGAGGGGGTTTAAATTTTTTTTTTGCACATATGTACATATACCCAACTCATTGGATTTTTTTTATGTCCATATTGGCCGCAAGTGGGACCCCCTTTCGGACATAAAAAATATGAACATAAAATTTTGCTCTGCACATCCCTAGGGTCCAGTGCCTGTCCATGAGCACAAGCTATGGAAACAGTCTTACTGCCATGCTGGTTGATGGAGCCAGACAATAAGGTGTAATGCATGGCTCATACATTTACAGTGCATCCACAAGATCAATTCTGCAAACCCATTTAAAAGGACCATGTATATCATATTAAAGTTCACACAACTGAAACACATCTTTCAGTTTATATTTCTACATATTCAGCTGCATTTCTTAAGGTAGTAAGAACTAATTGAAAGCAGTTACTTTTCTATCTCCAGATGTGGCAAGTCCTTTCTTCAAGGGCAGTTTCTCCAGATGGTTTGTTTTGCACATACCTTGATAGGAATGAACCACATTCATAAGCCATGGTATGCTGGGGATGATCTCAAGCTCTCCTATTTTCTGCTAATGCCTTTCTTTGCATTGTGCCAAAGAAAGCCCCCTCCTGGAGTTCATAAGGTCCTTCCTGTAACTAATGGTTACATACTCGATATGTCTTACTACATCCAGCAACCCTGCATAGAGCAGAAGTGGGTAGGGTTGATGATAAAAGGTTTATATGAGGTCTGATTACAATGATGATTATGACTGTGATGGATATCTTTTCTAGGTACTAACATAACTGAATCCACCTGCATGAGTACCAGTATCGTGGAGATCTCCTTGCTAGAGTATTGCCGGGTAAGTGTATCAGGCATGAAGCCCTTATGTGAAGAATATAAGGCTCAATATACCTCTTCTCCTACTTTATCTCTGGAGGGTTGATCTGTGCAATACTGTTAGAAGCCGTCAGAGCATGCAAGCATTGGAAGGATTGATTTTTTAATCTTCAGAGTGAGAGGAAGATTTCCTTCCCCATTTCAAGTGCCAATGTTGCATAGAATACACAAATGAAAAAAAAAGGTCTATTTTTCTACGTTGATATATGTTAGCCTTCCTTGACTGCAGTTTACCATGCTTTGTACCTTCCTAATGTATGAGGGATTTCTTTATAATGGAAAAAAGAGGTATGTATATGTCAGTATTCACTGCATTTCCTACGGTTCAGAGGTATATAAGTGTTTGAAAACATATTTATATAATTTACATATGGCTGAAGTAAAGATTTTTAGCGTCTTATCCACATTTCCTGCTATTAGGCTAAGAACATCATCCATGTGCTTTCTCTACAATATTCCAGATGTTGCTAACATCAGCATTGCAACTTTACACATCAAAAAAGGCTCATGATGCTCTGGTGTCTTTTAATGAAGATAAAAATATATTAGGATTTGAAGCATGGGGGCTGCGCTAAAATCCTACATGAAAAGGATCAGTTTGGCTTCTTTGAGATACATATAGCAATTGTGTGTTCTTTCCAAATATATATACACATATTTTTATTTGTTTGAAGTGGCCAATAAGTATTGACATAAATGTGGCCAATATTAAAATACATCTGTCTATGAAAGTTAAACGGATAAAACCTTTCTGGCTAACTTGCATGGGATATTCAGTGGCATGGCAATGACAGTAAATATATTTGGATAAGTATTAAAGTTAGCCGAATAAGCTTATATGGCTAACTTTATACCTGCTATAAGCAATGTCTAACTTATTCAGATAACTTAACCAGACAAGGCTGAATATTGCTACTTCTCTAGTTAAGTTAGCTGGATAGGTAGCGCCACCCAGTTATGCCCACTAACTATTTGGCTAACTATTTAGCCAGATAAGTCATTTATCTGGCTCAGTAGTATGGCTGGATATTCAGTGGCAACCACTTAGACAGATACATTGGAATTATCTAGCTAAGTAATGTTTGAAAATGGACGCCAAATGTGTCTAAGTTTCAAATGGGGGTGAATAAAACTCTATAAGAACACAACCGTCATACTTTTCTCACTTTAACGGAGATCATTTTCAAAGGGTGATAGTTTTTATCTGCAGACTTTACATATATTTTTAAAGCAAAATTCACACATTATTTCACTTTGAAAATTAATTACTCCATGAAAACTACCTGGGCTCATTTTCACCTGGTAATATATGTGGGGAGTTTTTCCAGCAAGTTTTGCATACGTACTTTAATATGCTTGTTATTCAGGACCTCTCTCTTACCCTGCCCCTGGGAATGACTCCTGACTGTGTGGGTAAAAATGCACACCTATAGGCTCTGCCTGTATATTTTTGTGCACACATTGGGTGAGCAATTTCATAAACAGCAGTTTCTGCTAGTGAAATACTGCTTTATTCACAGAAGCAGCTTTGTAAATTGCCATCCCTAGGTCTAATCTCCTGAATGAAGCATCTTGTTATCCTGACCTAGGAGAACAAATTAGAACTTCTTTCATAAGTAAGGCCCCAATTCCATTTTTTTTTCATATAGACATAGAATGATAACAAAAGGTTTAGAAAATCAGGCCCTTAGCAGGCCGAAGCAATACCATGTGCTCAAGCTAGCACAGAGATTTACGCACGGTTGGACGCACATTTTTAACATGCTAGGCTAACATTCAATGCAAAAAGGCGACTAGCATGTCCAAAATTTGTGTCCAAACTCAAGCATAGTTAATAATGCTCATCACATGTAACTATCATGTAGATGAGGCTATTAGCTAAAGCCCCCCGATGCATAAAATCATAGCAAATTTAATGCCAGCCTTGGAGCTGGCGACTGCGAGTCAAGGGCGTGTCAGCAGAGAAGCAATTTTCTGCTTCCTCCTACTTGCAATTACAGCATCTGCAGCATTTTGCAATCCAGCTTTTTTCACTTTCACAGGAAGGAGGAAGTTTGCTTGCGTCCCTTTCAGTGCGGTCTAAATCGTCTCCACGTTTGTTGGTTATGGTTTGGAGACGCTGCAGCTAGTGGGCATGCTGCTGCCTGAAATGGAACAGTCAGAAACCCACCACCTCTCTTTTCCTTTCCCTAAAATCAACAAGTGCACAGTTTCTGTGTTGCCCTTAAACTTCTTTCTTACACTGACTGGATTAGAGCTAAAACAGATCACAGATGTGGCCATGTTAAACCCCTTTTTCTCTGCTTTTGTTCACGCACCAGGCGCGAATAAAAGTACGCTGGATTTTATAAGATACGCGTGTACATTTCTGCACGCACCAGCGGGCTGCTGGCACGCCTTCACCCGACCCAGGGGCTGGTCCAGAGGCCTCGACCATGCCCCCGGGCCGGTGCCACACCTCCGACACCCCCCCCCCCCGGAACGCCCCAAAATTCATGCCGCCCACCCAACACGCCCCCGGCACGCCCCCTTTGTGAAGCCCCGGGACTTACGCGCGTCCCAAGGCTTGTGCGCACCGCCAAGCCTATGCAAAATAGGCTCGGCGCACGCAGGGTTTTTTTAAAAGGGTTACGCGCATACCTTATGCGCGTAACCCTTTTAAAATCCGGCCCTAAGTGAGCAAATATGACTAAAGGCATAATGCATGAGGCATCCTTTCCCACTCATGCTGCCAACTTTAGTCAAACATGCAGGAGTTGACTCCAGAATGCCAAATGCTACCTCTGGATCATGGGACTTGGTCCCATTAAGGATTTTTAAGAACTTCAATTTCCAGGCTTCAATATCTTAATTATAGACTTTATATATTAGAAAAGCTTACAAGCAAACCTGGTTTGGTTTTTACATTTAGTCAAATCTTCATAAACAGAAAATTGAACTGCATTTCAAACAACAGCAATTTAATTAAATTGGAAAAATATTTCAAAATTTAGTACTTGAAAAAGTATTCTTATAATAAATATCTCCAGATCAAGTAAATGCCTAAAAAAAATTGCTTCTTATACTGCCCTCTATTAAACATTATCAATTTAATTAGCAGCACAGAACAGATGGTACAGTGTCACCTGAGAAATATCAATGTGTGCAAAATTCTGTACCCAGACAAAATTCATCCCAAGGTAGTAAAGTAGCTAATATCAATCCAGTTAAATGCAATACATTTTGTCCCAAAGGACTTGTGAACACCTGACGTCATAAAAATAATACTAATAAAAACCTGAAGATGTTTACAGGGATCCCAGGCTGCAAATCTGGCATTTGTCTATGCCAAGTAGGATTTTGCAGGTAGTTGTTAACAATAAAAAAGGTAAATATTTTGAAGGTCAGATTGTGCTAACAAAAAATTAACATGATTTTTAGGGAAATAGATCTTATTAAGTTTAGCAGTGATAATAATGAGAGAAAAAATACACATCTTATTTACAAGGACTGATCCTTCGTGAAAGGTTACAGAATTACTAGGATGAAAATGTTTATCCTATATCTTAAAATGAGTTAAAAGGTCATTTCAGTTTTAAAGTTTAGTTGAATCATAGTACAGTGATATAAATAGCACTGTTTATAAGAATTGATAGAAGGGAGTTGATTTATCATGAGCTATTCCCATAAACAAAGAATATAAAAAACAAAACACTTAATAAATCAAGCCATAAGACATCAAACATCAAACAATCTGATTTTAGGGATCAGTGTTAAAGCTCCCAAAAGAGATGTATTCAATATAATTTAAACTGTTGGATGTTAAAGAAAACTCTATTCTGCAGTACAATTATCCATTAAATACTGAACAATATAATGATTTGCTTAGTCGCAGATTTTCACATCAACCATTTCAAATCAAATATTTGCACAATCAATAACATAAAAAACATACTTGACCTTCACAATGGGGAAATGGATAAATAAATTAAATGGAATAGTATGTGACTGTAAAGACCTGTATGTTCCTTGAATAATTCAGAATGGTAAAAGCATAAATA
This sequence comes from Rhinatrema bivittatum, assembly GCF_901001135.1. NCBI lineage: Eukaryota > Metazoa > Chordata > Amphibia > Gymnophiona > Rhinatrematidae > Rhinatrema > Rhinatrema bivittatum. Next base: position 157,062,858 of record NC_042620.1, on the reverse strand, counting down.
CAATCAGTATGCATCAAAGTTAGAAAAGTGGAAATATGGCATAAGAACATAAGATATGCCTTATTGATTCAGACCAAGGGTCCATCAAGCCCAGTATCCAATCTCCAACATTGGCCAAGCCAGGTTACAAGAACCTGGCAAGTACCCAAACTTTAAGGGGTCAATTTTCAAACAAGCATGCGTGTGTCCATGTGCACACGGTTCCTGGTGCATGCACATGGATGCGATGATTGTATAACATGCACACATCGGTGCGCGCAAGTTATAAAATATGGTTCCTGTGTGCACATGCACACCGGATTTTAATATCTACGTGCACATGTGCGGGCGGGTCAGGACTCACAAGTGTAGGGTGGGGGAATTTTGAAAATCAACATGCGGCAACACAAGTAGGCCTTCCCCAGTTCCCTCCCAGTCCGCTCTAATTAAGGGGCGGACTGGGAGGGAACTTTCCTATACCCCATCCTACACTGCTTCCCTTTTCTCCTCTCCTCCCCAACCCCTGAAACCCCTTTCCCTGCCTTTATTTTTTTTTTTATTTAGGAACTTACTTCATCTAAATAGATGAATTAAGTTCTGTGCGCCGGAAGTCGGACAGCGTGCGCTTCCCTGGGACAGGGCCTAATGGCTGCTGCCCTTGCCGGCCCCCACCCTGCCCCCTGGCCCACCCCATTTTCATGATTTGGCACTTCTGTGTGTATTGGGGGTTACGCACGTGGCCATGTTTCTAAAACGTGCTCGACATGCACATGGCCCGGCCATGCGTGTAATCCCTATATTGTACGCACGCAGGCCTCTTAAAATTTCGGGCATAAATTAATAGATCCCAAGCTACTAAACTTATTAATTCATAGCAGGTTATGGAGTTCTGCTCTAGGAACTTGTCCAAAGCTTTTTTAACAATATGAAACAACCGCCCAATGCCTGTTGTAAATTCAGTATAAATACCCTGTACAGGCCACCCACTTGTCTTTACCCAGCTCACTAATAACCTTTTATCAGAATGAATCACCTTTTTAGAGAAAGTGCAAACTTGTATTTATTCCACAAATATCTATAAAGGTTTCAACAAGCAATACACATTGCTCTTTCAACAAATAAAATCATTCAAAAAATCCCTTCATTTCTCATTCACGCCAGCATACCCCATTCACAATTTTACCCCATTCATACATACCTTTACCTCATTCATACCTACCCAATAAAATACGTGTCCATATCTACCCCCAAACAGGCACAACATGTTTAAAGACTGTGTGTAAATAAATGCCTATTTTGACATTGTCAGTTAAAAATTCATTTTGCACCAGCGAGCCAGTGGCATCCCGTAAACTGAGAAATAATCCCCTGATGCAGGCGGTAGGAGGACCGCCGAAACGCCATGGCGTCGGGCATGCTGTGAAGCAAGTTTCTTTGGATGTGCTGTGAAGCCAGTTCCTTAGAAGAGGAGCATATAATTGACAACTATAACCAGCAGTACTTTGCATTTAAGGCACATCATTTTTAAGGAATTGAGCACAGAACCAGCAAGTATTTAATTGGAGGTGACAAGGATATATGAATATATGTTTTATTGTACTATTGACATTTTCCTTGTGTGAAAAATTGTTAAGATATTCATCAATTGTGTATTTAAAAAATTGTTGTGCCTGTTTGGGGGTAGATAAGGGCACGTATTTTATTGGGTAGGTATGAATGAGGTAAAGGTATGTATGAATGGGGTAAAGGTGTGAATGGGGTATGCTGGTGTGAATGAGAAATGAAGGGATTTTTTGAATGATTTTATTTGTTGAGAGAGCAATGTGTATTGCTTGTTGAAACCTTTATAGGATAATATTTGTGGAATAAATAAAAGTTTGCACTTTCTCTAAAAAGGTGATTCATTCTGATAAAAAGTTATTAGTGAGCTGGGTAAAGACAAGTGGGTGGCTTGTACAGGGTATTTATATCAAAGCTTTTTTAAACCCAATTACACTAACTGGCATAACCACATCCTCTGGCAATGAATTCCAGAGCTTAATTATGCATTGAGTGAAAATGTATTTTCTCTGATTTGTTTAAAATTAGCTACTTACTTACTTCATGGAGTGCCCCCTAGTTCTTGTATTATCTGAAAGAGTAAATAACTGATTCACATTTATACATTCAAGTCCTTTCATGATTTTGAAGATCTCTACCAGCCGTCTCTTCTCCAAGCTGAAAAGCCCTAACCTCGTTAGCTTTTCCTCATAAGGGAGCCGTTCCATCTCCTCTATCATTTTGGTCACCCTTCTCTGTACTTTCTCCAGTGTAACTATATCTTTTTTTGAGATGCAGCGACCAGAACTGCATACAGTATTCAAAGTGTGGTCTCACCATGGAGCAATACAGAGGCATTATGTCATCCACCATTTTATTCACCATTCCCTTCCTAATAATTCCTAACATTCTGTTTACTTTTTTGACTGCCACAGCACACTGAGTCGACGGTTTCAATGTATTATCTACTATGTCGCCTAGATCTGGGTGGTAACTCCTAATATGGAACCTAACTTCATGTAACCACAGCAAGGGTTATTTTTTTCCTATATTCATCACCTTGCACTTGTCCACATTAAAATTCATCTGCCATTTGGACGCCCAATCTTCCAGTCTCTGAGGTCCTCCTGCAATTTATCACAATCCGCTTGAGGTTTGACTACTCTGCATGATTTTGTGTCATCTGTAAATTTAAGCACCTCACTCATTATGCCTCTTTCCAGATCAATTATAAATATATTAAAAAGCACCAGTCCTAGTACATATCCCTGAGGCACTCCACTGTTTACCTTTTTCCACTGTGAAAACAGACCATTTAATCCTACTCTCTGTTTCCTATCTTGTAACCAGTTTGCAATCCACAAAAGGATATCGCCTCCTACCCCATGACTCTTCAGTTTTCTTAGAAGCCTCTCATGAGGGACTTTGTTGATCACCTTCTGAAAGTCCCAATACATCACATCTACTCTTTCACCTTTGTCAACATGTTTATTCACCCCTTCATAAAAGAGTAGGAGATTTGTGAGGCAAGACTTCCCTTGGGTAAATCCATTCTGGCTGTGTCCCATTAAACCATGTCTATCTAAACATTCTGTGATTTTATTCTTTATAAAGGTTTCCATGATTTTTCCCAGCACTGAAATCATGCTTACTGGTCTATAGTTTCCCGGATCTCCCCTGGTGCCCTTTTTAAATATTGGGGTTACATTGGCCACCCTCTAGTCTTCAGGTGCAGTGGACGAATTAAATGATAGGTTACACATTTTTACTAATAGGTCTGAAATTTCATTTTTTACTTCTTTCAGAACCCTGGGGTATATACAATCTGGTCCTGGTGATTTACTACTCTGCAGTTTGTCAATCTGGCCTACTACATCTTCCAGGTTCACCATACTTTGGTTCAGTTCATCTGAATCATCACCTTTGAAAAAAGTCTCCGGAACGGGTATCTCCCCAAAATCCTCTTCATTAAACACTAAGCAAAGAATTTGTTTAGTTTTTCCAAAATGGCCTTACTTCCCTAAGTGCCCCTTTAAACCCTTGATCATCTAATGGTCCAACGGACTCCCTCGCAGGCTTTCTTCTTCGGATATATTAAAAAAAACTTATATTATGAGTTTTTTGTTTCTATGGCCAACTTCTTTTCAAATTATCTCTTAGCCTGTCTTATGAATGTCTTAAATTTAACTTGCCAATGTTTATGCTTTATCCTATTTTGCTCTGATGGATCCTTCTTCCAATTTTTCATTTAAGATCTTTTGGCTAAAATAGCCTCTTTCACCTCACACTTTAACCATGCTGGCAATTGTTTGGCCTTCCTTCCACCTTTCTTAATGCAGGGAATACATCTAGACCACACTTTTAAGATGGTATTTTTAAGCAATGTCCACACCTGTTGCACACTCTTTACCTTTGTGGCTGCACCTTTCATTTTTTTTAAAACTATTTTCCTTATTTTGTCAAAGTTTTCCTTTTCAAAGTTTAGTGTTAGAGCCATGGATTTACTTACTGTCCCCCTTCCTGTCATTAATTAAAATTTGATCATATAATCATAATAACCAAAATTTCACTTACTCAATATTTACCTTTACAATCAGTATATAGCAATTATTCAGTTAGCAATTGTAAGACATTGAATCAGTTATTGAGTGAATTAGAGGAAAAAAAAGAGTTATCACACTCTTATTTAAAGGAAAGAAAATGCAACAATTTATATTACTTGCTCTCAAACATTAGCTGCTTTTAGGTGGTGTGCATCTAGAAATGTCTTTAATGCAGCCACTTCATAAAGGAGATATTTTTTGCCTTCATACCATATTTCACATTTGCATGGGTATCGAAGGTAACATTTTATCCCTCTAGACAGAATATCACTTTGTTTTTTTGTTTTTTTTTAGTTTATAATTTTTTATTGAACTTTGAAAAAGTTACAGTGGCATTATAACGTAATATCAGAAATGAGTCCACTTTGTACACATCATATCAAAACAATTGTAACAGCATATGAAAACAAGGTACAGTATAATCTGTTTATGCCACAAAATTATAGAGAAAAAAGGGAAGAATAGAAAAGAAAAAGAAACAGTGGAAAGAAAAGAGAAAAGAGAGATGGAAAAAGGGAAAAAACAAAACAAACTAGAGCCAAAACCAAGAATAAGAAAGGGAGAGAAGGGGATAGATATATTGAATGAATAGAGATGCATATCGGAGGAGTAAAAAAAGAAACTATAATTAAACATGTACGTAAGTTATATTACAGAGAAGTTATGTAGATGTCAAGCGGCTTCCAAACTTGGGACCATTTGCCCAGTCGCCCAAATTTAATGGCCATAGCCTGTTCATATTTAGTATAGAGACTAACAGTATTCCACCATAAGGATTCCGTCAGTAATCACTGTGTTTCCAATTAGACAGAATATTATGCTGACCAATAGTTAGAAGGAAATCCAATAGTTTCCGATGCGGTAGTGGTAGTTGTAGTGTTGGGTGTGCCCCTTTAAGAACGACAATAGAATAAGATATAGGGAGCTGCAATTGTAAAATAGAAGAAATCTTATCCCATATCTGCTGCCAAAATCTATTAACAAAGGGGCATGCATAGAGCATATGCGATAATGTGGCATTGGGGGCTAAACAAGACCAACATTTATGAGATTCTAAAAGGCCTGCCCTGTGTAACTTCCAGGGGGTCCAGGTTATTCTATGTAAGGTAAAAAAGGAAGTCTGCATCAAACTAGAGGAGAGGGAAATACGAGAGGAAGTTAACCAAATATAATTCCACATGGGCAAGGTTATCGCTATACCTAGTTCTGAGGACCAGGTCGATCGTAAGGTGTGTGAAGTAGCGTAGGATAACCGAATAAGAAGTTTATATAATCGTGAAGCAAGGTGACCTTTATCTCCATTGTTCTGATAGAACTCCCATAAAAAGGGAATCTTACCTATATTGGTTGAGCATAGAAATTTATCTTGCAATGCAGCTTGCAGTTGTAACCAAGCAAATTGTTGAGTATTTGGAAGACCAAATCTCGCATGCAACTGAGAAAAGGATATCAATTTACCATTTTGTACAATGGAAGAGATTAACCAAATGTTACACCGTTGCCAAGTAGACCAATAAGGTGAACTATCCCCTATTTTAATGAATGAATTTCACCATAGGGGAGCTAAGATAGACGTTTTCCATCCCGAAGAGGCAATTGGTCTCTTCGCATCTATGTAGGTAAATGCTCTATGCAGAGACCTTAGTATATGATTAGCAGACTGAGGAGAGGTAAGATTCATACCTGGGAAACAGTATAAAGGCGCAGGGGCCACTTGATGCTGTTCAATAAGTAACCAACGTGGAAGATCCACAATATCCTGTTCATATTCAAAATAATAATATCCTTGTTGTAAAATAAAAGCCATGTGATAAGAATAAAAATCCGGGAAGTTCACTCCACCTTGTATCTTAGCCTTTTCTAATTTATTGAGAGCTATACGTGGGGCTTTATTATTCCACAAAAACCGTGTTAATATCCTATCAACTTGTTTATAAAAGTCATTACAGAAAAAAACCGGGATCATACTCAGGGTATACGTAATTTTAGGTGCTAATACCATTTTAATGGTATTGAGCCGGCCCCACCAAGTAAGGTGAAGAGGAGACCATCGTAGAATAAGATCTTTAAGAGAGCGTATAATATTGGATTGACCATGGGCTATCATCTCCAATGGGTCCATAAAAAATTGAATCCCTAAAAATGTAAGATGCGTGGACATCTTCTGAACGGGGAGATGAGTAAGGGGCAGAACACATGCCGAATAATTTAGCGGCAATAATTCAGTTTTATGCTAATTAATTGTATATCCAGAAAGGGATGAGTAAGCAGAGATTAATTCAAAAAGCTGTGAGAGTGAACTTTCCGGATCTTGCAAAAATAACAGAACATCATCTGCATAGGCAGAAAGTTTGAAAACATATGATCCAAATGATACTCCTTGAATAAGATCAGACTGCCTAATAGCCGATAGTAGAGGCTCCAAAGCCAGGTTAAAGAGCAGCGGCGAAAGGGGGCATCCTTGCCGCGTACCCCTATGGAGAGAAAAGGTTGGGGAAATCTGTTGATTAATATAAAGGTATGCTTTAGGAGAAGTATACAAATGCTTGATCCAATTCAAAAAATTAGGACCTATGCCATACCATTGTAGCGTAGCTAGTAAGAAGGGCCATTCCACGCGGTCAAAGGCCTTCTCCGCGTCCAATGAAACGGCCACAGCCGGAGTGGAAGATGAAAATACAGCCTGTTGTATATGCAAAAAAAGCCTGGTATTGTTAGATATCAAGCGGTTCTTAATAAACCCAGATTGGTCTGGATCAATTAATAAACCCATAACCCGGGATAATCTGGTAGCCAATATCTTTGTAAAAATTTTATAATCAGTGTTCAATAAAGAGATGGGCCGATAATTCGCTATGTTTGCCGCATCTCTGCCCGGCTTTGGGAGCACAACTACACAAGCTTGCGTGAAAGATGTAATGGAAGCATCACTAAGAAGCAAGGAGGAAAAATAATCATGGATATATGGAATTAACGTCTTTTGAAAAAAACAATAAAAGTCTGTCATGAATCCATCCGGACCGGGTGCTTTACGTTGAGCCAGTGAATTAATCACAGAGGTGACTTCAGCAACGGTAATAGGCAAGTCCAGAGTGTCCATTTGCTCTCGAGTCAAAGTCAGATGATGAAGACTAGAAAACAAATCTTGAAACATCCCAGGCGTAGGTGAAATTTCAGATTGATATAGATTTGCATAAAAATCACTAAAGGCTTGCAGGATATCAGAATCCTTGGTCAGTGAAGTATTAAAAGGGGATAAGATCGTCGTTATTCATTTGGTTTCTAGTTTATTCTTTAAATAGGAAGATAATAAGTGGCCACATTTGTTGTTACCAGCATAGTATTGCACCTTAGATTGAGAAACGTGTAGTTGGACCTGTGAGCTAAGCAGGCAATTATATTGATAACGTGCTTTAACTAAGGCCGCTAGAGATATTGGAGACGGGCGTGTGATGTGATCCGATTCGAGAGATTCAACTTGCTGTTGGAGGGTATATAAAGCTGCTTTTTGCGATTTGGCATGCCGAATAGAGAAGCTAATGATGTCTCCACGAATCGTAGCTTTAAATGCTTCCCATATAGTGGCAGTCGAAACATCTCCTGTAGAATTATTGTGAAAATAGTCAGCTATCTTTTGTTCAAGAAATGGTAGAAAGTCAGGGTCTTCCAAAAGAGCAGAGTTAAACCGCCATTGTTTATGCACCTGTTTTGGGTATGTCAGATTGCACGTCAATGAGATAGCCGCATGATCGGAAATCAAAATAGGGTTAATGTGTGCATCTAAAATTCATGATAATAAGGATTTATTAATAAGAAAAAAGTCAATTCTGGAATACGAAGAGTGAGATGAAGAAAAAAATGTAAAATCCCTTCCGGTAGGATTGATCATTCGCCAAGGATCCACAAGACCATATGTAGAGAAAGGATGTTGTAAGGCTCTAGTAGATTGAGAAACTGTGAGCCGAGCTTCCGATTTCTTGTCCAAGACAGAGTCTAGAGGCTGGTTGAAGTCACCCCCGATGATGCAGGAAGAGGAGTCCAAATTAAGAAGATTCATAAAAACTTCCTGGAAAAACTCCAGATTATCATTATTTGGAGCATAAATATTAAGGATGGTAAACATTTCAGAGTGGATAGAAAGTCGTATAAGATTCCATCTACCATCCGGGTCTGCCAGATGGTCGGAGACAGATGTTGTTAAGTTCTTATGGATGAGGATAGCAGTTCCTCTTTTTCTGTTGACAGCAGCGCTGAAGTATACTTGGCCCACCCAATGTTGTTTAAGCTTGAGAGACTCAGCTGGGGAGAGATGAGTCTCTTGTAAAAGCGCAATGTCCGTTTTTAGGGTATGTAGATATGTAAGAATCTTCTTCCGCTTTATTGGATGTGAGAAGCCGTTGACATTTAATGAGACTAATTTAAAAGAAGAAATATGAGTCGCCATTATACCAGAAAAAAAAACTGACCCCACAATATACGCTGGATACTCTTCCGATAGATAAGTTGTATGCATCTTGAGAGAATAATAGCCATCTTGTCACATGCAAGAGAGAAAAAAAGGAAAAGGAATAAAAACAAATAGATATAGCGTCTCAACAGAACCTCCAAAAGGAACTGTAACATTGCAGGAAAAGACAGTGTTAACTCACACTATCTATACGTGGGAAATAAAAAGAGCCTCAAGGCAGGCCAGAGTACAGCCCACGTCCCTCGCTCCTATGACATGGGTACCAAAAACAAGAAGTTGGTGTCACATAAAAATAGATTGCAACAATGATGTAAGCTGAAACAGAGAAATCTATAAGCATCCCATGAGTTTGAAGAAAATAAAAAATAAACAAACAGATAAACTACAGTAAAATGGACCGCAGTCATTGCTCGGCGGCATCAAGAAATAAAAAATGTCTTGAAGCCAAGGAAAAAATTAGGCATGGAAAAACGATTAATGCCTATTATATAAGATATCACAGATGAGAGGAACACTGTGTTCAGGTTACCATACCAGCTGTAGAATCACATGAATTCAGAAAATCTTCCAGTTCTTGAGGATCCTGAAATATCTGTGTGCGGTTATTGTGTGTGACCCTCATCTGAGCCGGGTACAATAAACCAAATCTTGCTCCCAGAGCCTGTAGGCGAGATCGCAAACTTAACAAAGCTTTACGTCTAACCGCTGTAGTTTTAGCCAAGTCCGGAATAAAAAGTATAGAATGTCCTTGGTATGTAACCGGAGCTTTGCTGCAGGCCGCAGCAAAGATTTGCAAAACCTGAGGGTAGCGTAAGACTTTAAAAATAATAGGCCTTGGATACTTAGAATTCCTAAGAGGCCTGGAAGGAATGCGGTGTGCGCGTTCCAGTTCCAATGGCTGCTCAAAAGTAATTTGCAAGCAGTTTGGTATCATGTCTCCCAGAAACTTTATGAGATCATTACCTTCGATTCCTTTGGGGATGCCCAGAATCCTGATATTATTACGACGATTCCGATTAGACAGGTCTTCAACTTCAGACCGAAGCTGCGTCATTGCCTTGGTGAGATCGGGGATTGATGCTATAGTAAGGAGCAGAGAAGAAACCTGTGTTTCAGCGTCATCCAATCGCAACTGAAACCCATCCATCCGGGCTGACAAGGTTTGCAGATCCGAGCGTACCGCAGTAGTGGTTTCTATGTTAAGCTGCAGCATGTCCTTAAGTTGTTTGAGCTCCGTTAGAACTAATTCGGCTGACGCCATGTTTTTCGCCGGATTTACCTTATCCGTCGTTGGAGGATCTTGTTTTTGTCGTTTTGTGCCAGCCGCGGAAGTAAAAGTTGCTTCGATTTTCCCCGATTTAGCAGCAGCCGTCCTTAAAGAATAATATTCTCCGTTTCAGCAAAGAAAAAATCGACACTAAGCGACCAAATTTAGCAAAAAAAGGAGCGAGGGTGCTCAGAGTATTAGAAGTGGGCGGCCATCTTGTGCGCTGCTCGTGAGCACCCCCCAGAATATCACTTTGTTATTATAATCAGTGAAATTGAAAATAAAGAATTAATTATTTTTTTTTTTTTGATCATGTTATGATCACGATTGCCAAGCAGGTTGACCACCATTTCCTCTCTCACTGGATCCTGGTCTCCACTGAGAGTTAGATCAAAAGTTGCTCGCTCTCTTGTCAGTTCCTGAATGAATTGTTCCATAAAACTGTCATTTATTCCATCCAGGAACTTTATCTCTCTAGCATGTCCTGATGCTACATTTACCTAGTCAACATTGAGATAATTAAAATCTCCCATTATTACTGCACTACCAATTTGGTTAGTTTCCCCAATTTCTCTTAGCATGTCACTGTTCATCTCATTATTTTGGCCAGATTAAAGGTAGTATATTCCTATTGCTATATTCTTCCCCAACACACAAGGGATTTCTACCCATAAAGATTTGATTGTTCATTTAGTCTCTTGCAGGATCTTGTTGTACTCTATGCCATCTCAGATATAAAGTACCACCCCACCACCAAGTTGAACCTCTCTATCATTGCGATATATTTTGTACCCATTGGTTATCCATGTCTCTGAGATGCCAATTAAAGGCCCAATTTTTAATGGCCCCCATACACATAAAACAGGAGTTACACACGTGGTGGGGCCTTGCACGCACCGCACACATTTTAGAAGGGGGCCGGGTGCATGCGTAACCCCTGTTACGTGCACAAGAGCCAAGCCTCAGCAAAGAGGCAGTCCAGGGGCAGGGCAGGGCTGGAGGCGCCTGGTACAGCGGCCATTTGCCGTTGTGTCAGTGGATCACACGCTAGCAAGGTGCCGGCGCACGCAACTTGCTCCTGCTCCTTTGGAGGAGCAAAAGGTAATTTAAAAAAATAGGAGTAACTAGGGTAGGGATAGGGAGTGGGTAGGATAGGGGAAGGGGAAAGGGAAGGGAGGTTATGTTAGGGGGTAAGGAAGTTCCCTCCCAGTCCGCTTCTTAATTGGAATGGACTGGGAGGGAACTGGGGACACCCGACGATGTGTCGCTGTGCAATATTCCGTTTGTGTCTGCCGACCCACCCTGCTTGCGCCACCTGCAATTTTGTACTGTGCACTGGTGCATGCATGTTTTAAAACCGTGCGTCCATGTGTGCACACTGGGTAGCGTGCACACATGGACACTTGCGTGTATTTGCTTTTTAAATCTACTCCTAAGTCTATGTCATTGTTCACTGCTATGCACTCTAACTCTCCAATTTTACTTCTTAGACTTCTGATAATAGCATACAAACATTTCAAGGTGTGTTTTTCATTTGTATTAACATTCTGCTTTTCAGTTGTGAAGGATAATTTGGAATCTTTTAGCTTAGGTGATTCTTTACTTATAGGCACATGGACTATTTTTCTTATTATTGGAACCTCTCTGTTGGGATGCCCTAGCTCTAATGTTTCATTAGTATCCTTCGAAGATACCTCCCTCCGAACCATACGCTGCTGAGTGACTGTCAGCTTTCCCCTTTGTTCTAGTTTAAAAGCTGATCTATCTTCTTTTTAAAGGTTAGCGCCAGCAGCCAGATTCCATCTTGGTTAAGGTGGAGCTCATCCCTTTGGAAAAGACTTCCCCTTTCCAAAAAGGTTCCCGAGTCCTTACAAAAATTGAATCCTTCTTCCTTGCACCATTGTCTCATCCACACATTGAGAGTCTGCCTCTGGGGATTTGTACATGGAACAGGGAACATTTCAGAGAATGCTACCCTGGAGGTTCTGGTTTTCAGCTTTCTATACCTAAGAGCCTAAATTTTGCTTCCAGAACCTCCCCTCCCACATTTTCTGTATCGTTGGTGCCCACATGTACCACGACAGCACTGTCTCCTCCCCAGCACTGTAAAAAATCCTATTTAGGTGATGTGTGAGGTCCACCACTTTTGCACTCTGAAAATTCCCAGGCTTCCTGTTTAAGTGTCCGATTTATATCATTTTTTGCTGCATAGGATCTGTTTTGTATTAACCTTTTTTTGCTGCCAAGAAGCATTTCTTTAGTGCCTTTTTGCTCAAGAAGAGCTGTTTGCCAAGCAGTGCAGGAGTCCCGGAGACTGTATGGTGACTTAACTTCAAATAAAAACCATATCAACTATGTTCATATGGCAGAGATTGCCTGTGCTATGACCAGGACCAATCTCTCTCTCCTACAGTTACCTTTGGTTATAAAAATACAAGGGGATGATTCCTTTTATTTATATCATTGTGAGGTGAATAAACAAAACCATTTATGCACATAAAGCATGTTTTATGCTGGTTGAGTTAGCCGGATAAGACTTACATGGCTATCTCACACAGGGTAGTCAGTGGCACTTCTATGCCACTGAATAGACCTGAATAAATCACTGGTTAGCTGATAAGTCTTACCCAGCTATCTCTGGATCTGCTATTAAGCAGGTCTAACTTACTGCTACTTAGCTGGCCAACTGGGAGATAAATCAAGCCACGGTAGTGCTCAAATGTGTGATAAACAACATATATTTCATGATATCACACAATGTACACAATATTTTGCATCTTCCCACCCAGGTTCCCTCCCTTATTACCATAACCTTTTTGTATGTGATTTGCATGCATGGATAATGCAAATGCATACAAAGAAAGTCATTATTAGGCAATCTGATGCAAATATTTTATCCCAGCTGATGAAGAAAGTGGTCAGCCACAATAAAATAACAACTTTTTGATTTTTGGTAAATGCAGTGTTTGAGCCCTGGGACTCTAATATGGGTCCCAAAGCTACTGTGCTATATTTACCAGACCTCTGAAAGGAAAAAAAAAAAAAGTCTTGTGGCCACATGGGGAATCTGTACAGGGTTCAGGGCTGATCCCCAGCTCAGCTTGGGGGCTGCTACTCAAGGTGGTCCTGATACCTCCAAAATGTGCCCCAGCCCTCCGCTCCCACCCCCTGAAGTCCAATTTAGATTGAGAGTCTTGGCCCTGGTCCCCCCACCCCTCCCTTTCTCCAATAGCATAAGTACTACAGATCCCCCCCCCTTGCCCTCCTTGCCCCCAGTAGCATAAGAACAACAGAGCCCACCCTTTGCCCCCCCCCTCAAAGTACAACCTAAACATATGGTCCAGAGCCCCCCCCCAAACTCCCCATGCCTTTCCCAAAAGGTCAATAACCCAAAATATGTGTCCCAGGTCCCCACCCCCTCTGGGCACCCTCCTGCACCCTGTCAAGTCTTAAAATTAAGTTGTGGGTCCCATGTCGGGGCCAAGGTGACCCCTAGCACCATTCTTCACAATGGTGCCAATGTGACATTGCCCCAGCCATGTGACTGGACCAAGGTCCTAACTGAAAATGTTATAAATAGGTTTAAAAGTGTGAAATGGGGGAGCAGTTTGTTAGCTAGAATTATTCTACTGCATTCACTTTGCCTTTTTCTGTGGTTACTTGTTCTTGTTGCCAAGGTTGCAAGGTGGTGTGTGTGTGGGGAGGTGCCACCTGTCTTGTTACAAGTGAAAACAAACAAGTGATAATAGCATCAGTTTCTAGTTAACAAAAGCATGCAGTGCAAAAACATATTTTAAATTTGTCAATCCATGTTCATTCTAGGAAAGGGGCCCTGGGATTTTGGAATATGCATACTTTGAACACCCAGTCCTGCTTCACTTTTTGTAAGAGTACATGGTAATTGGTAAACTGTATTTTGATTCTGCCAATTCAGTGGCTGTGTTTTTTTTTTGTTTTTTTTTTGCTAATTTGATTCTTGCTTGTGGATATATAAAGGCGGGCTCTGGTTATCTGTTGCTTTGCTTTGGGTGGATTGAGGAGACAGCACAGCTGTTTGTTCTTTTGAGACAGTAGTTAATACTTTTTCAAGATTTCAAATTAAATTTGATATAGTTACTGTCAATGTTGGGAGGCACTTTTTATTTATTTATTATTTATTAAAGGCTTTTATATACCGACTTTCTTGATACAAATCAAATCAACTCGGTTTACATCGAACAAGTAGAAACTATAACCAACCAAAAAATAGAGACAATTTGAAGGAGTATAAAGTTACATTATAACAAGGATGTGTTAACTTGGAGTAGGAAATGAGAAGGGGTACAAAGAAAGAGTATAATATACATTGGAGTATATGAGGGAGGCAAGGGGCAGTCCTCAAGGTAATTTGTAAACGTCCTCATAATAAGTTATATACATGGTTTAGCGCTTGTTTATATGCATAATTGCTAGAACAGTTATAAGTCAGGCTGGTGTCGGAGAAGGCTCGGCAGAACAGCCAAGTCTTTAATTTCTTTTTAAATGTTCACTAGGCCTGCAAAGTAGGACATTAGTCCATTGGCTTTGTAATTTGCAACATAGTAGCAGTGTGGTCTTACATTAACTGCTGCAGTGCTTTTTCATAAATCTGACAAAGTCTCACTGCCTGTTTTGTCCTAAATGTGAGATTTTAATATTCTATGTTTCTATTTGTTCTTCATTTTGTGGCTAGGCCTTTGCCCTCTGGCCTGTGGTCTACTGACCTCAGCGAGTATATCTGGTGGTGGGTGCACATAGCAATACACTGTACAGTACCAGTTCTCATTTCTAAACTATTAATTTAAGTGCAGCATTCCTTCCACAAACACCAGATAGTGTAGCAGTGGTGCACTTGTGGCACTGGGGAGGCAGGCAGTATGCACTGACTATTAAATTTTCTTCATGTATGATTTCCTCTCATTGATTATTTAGTGAATGGAAAATCACACTATCTTTGCTAGCTAATATGTTTGTCCTCTGTTGTGTTGCCTAGTGAGAGAGAGAGAGGGATCAGAGTGAAGGATTACTGATGTGAGAGAGAGAGGGGGACTGGTATGGGGATGACTGAGAGAGAAAGAAACTGACATGGCAGTGACTGGAGAAAGAGAGACTGGTGTGAGGATTACTGGTGAAAGTAAGAGGCAGAGGTTTTGGGGGTGACTGGTGAGAGAGAGAATAGAGTGGCAGTGATTGGTGAGAGAGAGAGAGAGAGACTAGTGTTGGGGGCCTCTGGTGAGAGAATGAGAGATGTGTGTGTGGATTACCGAGTGAGAGAATGGTATGTGGGTTGATGAGAGAGAGAGATAAAATGGTTGAGGGGTCTGTTGATAGAGATATTGAAACTGAAGTAGGGGGTGACTGATAAGAGATTAATATGGGGTGTGACTGATGAAAGAATGAGAGACTGGGGTGTGGATTGACTGAGACTGAGAGAGACTGATGGGTGACTGATGAGAGTGAGAGACTGGTTAGGTGTGATTGGTGAGAGAAAGTCTGGGAGAATGGGGTTACTGGTGAGAGAGAGAGATGTATGGAAGAAGACTAATGAGAGAGAGAGAGGATGGTTGAGAGAGGATGGTGAGAAAGAGAATGCAAAGGAGGTAGCTGGTGAGAGTGAGATACTGGGGTGAGAGTGCCTGGTTAGAGAGGGGACCGGTGAGAAAGAGAGACTGATTGGGGAATGGGGTTACAGGTGAGAGAGACATGTGGAGGGCTCTGGTGAGAAGGTGAGAGACTGGTTGGGGAGACTGGGGATAGAGAAAGAGAGACCGGTGTGAAGAGGACTGTACTGGTAAGAAAGACATTGAGGTGTGTGGGGTGGCTGATGTGAGAAAGGGAGACTGGTGTAGGGATGACTGATAGAAACAGACTGGTGTGAGGGGAGTGACTGGAAAGAGAAGAAGTCTGTTGTGGGGGGTCACTGGTGAGAAAGAGAGAGAGACTAGTGTAGGTGACTGGTGAGAGAGAGAAACTGGAGTGAGGGTTGACTGGTGAGAGTAAGAGATTTGTATTGGGTGACTGGTGAGAAAGAGAATTAGGGAAAAAACATGAACCCCCCCCCCACCGAACACTACTACTAAAATATCGGCTTTGTAGATTTTAGCCCTACATGGACCTCGGAAAATTACCCTCCCTATGCATTAGTTATAAATAGCCCAGGGCTTAGTGAGCATAAAAGTACAGTATGTTTGTTACTCGATTTCACACATTATTCTATGTGCACTGGTGATAGGTGTCATGGGGGATGGGATTGGGACTTATGTGCATGGTTTTTTCTTTTCAAATGTTTATGCATATGCTAATCCTCACAAGTTGCTTTCTGTGAAAAGTAGTTGTAATGTTGTGTGAGCTATTCTGTGTATTGTGAAAGCTACATAACTGAACATTTTGAAAGCAAACTTATGTGCACATGTCTTGGAGACATTTTCTTGAAATAGATGAAATGGATCAAGGTTAATTCAATTAATTCCAGCAAAAAGTGCTAAGATTCATAGATAATATGCATCTGCACAAACCCTATGATAGTTTTGTATATAACATAAAGGTCAATGTACTAACAGGAGCAAAATTTCAATAATAATAATATTTTTTTTTATATTTTACCTTTTCATGAGACTTCAAAGTGAATTATTCTCAGATACTGTAGGCCCCTTTGCATGCTAAAAGGAAAAATAATATTGCATGCCATTTCCATTAGCACACATTGGAGCCGTGTAATATCGGGCGCTGAGCTCAGCGAGCCACTGAGCGGTTGGACGTGCGCTTTTGACGTGCTAGATATACATGCAATGCAATATCAGGATTAGCACGTTCAACATGCGCGTCCATACCAGTGCATAGCTAATAGCACTTATCACATGCAGATGACATGTTGATGAGACTATTAGCTAGCACCCCCAATATATAAAAAAAAAAAAATGCGCCGGACGTGCACATTTTAACCCTCAAAAGTTAACACCAGAGTTGGTGTTAAGTTTTGAGGCACCCCAAGCCATGCTCAGAAAAGCCAAAACTACAGCTTTTCTGTGGTTCCTTCTACTTAATATCATTGCAATACTAAGCAGAAGGAACCACAGAAAGCTGCAACATGAAATAAAAAATAAATCTTGACAGTGGTCAGGTTAGGAAATAGGGAAGCTCAATTTCTGAGTGTCTGTTTTCCTTACCTGCGCACAGCCACTTCTCCTGGATGCTCGATGCCCCCCATCACCCGTGGAAGGCTAGGATAAGCTGCTGCAAGAAGGGATACCAGTGACCTTACAGAAAAGAATACATATTTTTGCAGAGAGTGTGTATTTCGATGGAATTCTTTTGCTACAGTTCCTGCTCACTGAAAAGGAGGAGAGATTCTGGATTTGTGACATTGTGCAAGTTTCTATCATCAGAATTCCAGTTTATACCATCAGGGAGAGAGAGATCCCTGTCCATAGTAGATGCCAACTTCTAAAATCCATAGAATTGGGTTTTGCCTAGGGCTTGACACCACGTTAGGGACATGAACTCAGCTGTCAGAACTGAAGAATGAGGTACCATTGGACTGTTTATTTTTTTTTAACGTGAGCAGGTGTACTCCTATGGCATTTCACCCTCGCTCCCTTAACAAAATATTCTCAACACCTTAAATCGATTTAAAGAAGGCCGCAGTTTATTGTACAATAACCAACATATCTGAACCAAATTAATACAATAATCTACCCTAACCCCTAGCCCCCCCCCTTTCTTCAATGTCAGCAAGAAATTGACCCCCCCCACACCCCCAGATGTGGCCACGCTGACATTCATCATAATCTGCCCACCCCCCAACTGTGGACCTCTGCAAACAGCACAGGTTTCTAAGCCACGTCCCAGCTATAGAGTCCCGGCCTCTCCTGCAGTGACTTCACTGCAATCGCATATCCCATGTAGCAGCTACAAAGGCACACCCCCCCCCCCCCCCCCTTTATGTTCCCCCACAGAATCAAAAGTACATACATTTAAACCCTTTGGCTCAGGTTACCTGAAGTGAATTGTTAAAAAGCTGCACTCGATCATTCATAAATAACCCAGGACAACCATCCCGTGACCACTCATATTTTATCCAAAAGCCACCCTGATGGACTGCCCATGCACCTATCTGCTTATTGACCTTCTTAACACCACATCTCCATAAAAGCGATTCGCTGAACTTAGCTCTAATAATGATATTAGATCAACCCAATTTAATACAGTGAAATAAGTTCAGCAAGCTGCTCAAATCTTTCCTCACCACCTTAATAAATTCCTGACATGACCCTATCCCCATGTTATTACCAACCAAATGGATAACCAGAAGCTACAGTTGCTGTCTCGTCTCAGTTTCATGGGAAACCATCGGAAGTAACTGCCCCCATTTCATACCACAAATGCCCTTCCAAATGAGCCGCTGATTCTCAACTTCCAAGCCCAGATGTCATCCATAAAGTCTGGAAAGTACCTTTCGATAAGCCCAGTGGATAAAGGAGTGGCCCATAACCCAGGCACACTTGGAATCCATAATGCCAACCCTTGAGACTGTAAAAAAAATAGAAAACAATATTAGGCCCATAAACCCTGACTGAGACACCCCTGGGAACCTATACAATGCAGCCATACCTCTTACCTAATATAAGAGGCATAAGCTCCAGACGTCCACCTCCCGATATTTTTAATATCATGTACCACCATGCTATGGTCAGTGACAGTGGTGGCTGCCCCAGTATGAAAAGAGTGCATCTTATACACTCTAGAATCCCAGCCCAAACTTGTAATAACCAGCGAGAGGACTCGAGCGAACTGAAAATGAGTCAATGTTGAGCCATCCGCATGCACTAGGAAAGGACCACTCACCGGAGGCCGCAGCTTAATGAAATCTAGTGCAGCCTCCACAGGGCAGGCCAATTTCTCCCTCACCCTTCCCAGCTGCGCAATCTGCCCTCTGCCCAACTGATCGACTTTCAACCGAGCAATGCAAAACTGTATCCCCTCCTGACTAATATGCACATCATACTTTGAGAGGCCAAAACTGCACCTTGACTTTTGGAGTCAGGCACCAATTCCCCAATTCTTAAGGCTCCAAAGAAAGCAAGCGAAAAAGCATCCCAAAACAGGGCAACTTCATAATAGGACCAGCATACCACAGGCAATCTAAGCAGGATGACTCGCAACTCCTCGTATCTGAGCGGGCGATGGGCATGAGCAACCTTACCCCTTAAACCTCCCCAACTCCCCAGCATCCCTTTCACTGCAAAGCTTACCCCAGGGTTGCCCCAACCAGAAAGTTTCTGAAAGAAAGAAAACCCTGCTACCGGAGCCTTCACTGCACCTAATGAAAGCCCTGCCTCCCTGGCTACCAGTATAGCATAATATCCTTACTCTACACTGGACCCCCTTTCCACCTGATGTGGGCCAGAAATCCCAAAACAGCACCTCTGCCTCTTAGGTTAGCTGCCCAGGTTGCAGGTGCCATGGAAGCCTGAATCATCTTCCATACTCCGGTAGGCCAAACTTCCATAAATAGTCTGGAATCAAAGCTCCTTACATGTCCACATACAGGGCCAATCACCTGAATGTACCCCACTTGCAATGAGAAAGGGCATCTGCAATTACATTTTGTACCCCGGGAGCATGCTTATCCCTAGCACAAATGTAAGTTTTAAACACAATAGTATGAACTCCTGCAAAAGTGCTGTTACCCGAGGGCATCTAGCAGACTGCCTGTTAATCACTTGGACAACAGCTCGTTTGACACACCAGAATAATACCTTCTGATTGCTCAAACTTCTCCCCCTCCCCCCCCCCCCCAATAGAGCCAAGGCAACAGCTATAGGGAAAAGTTCCTGGTGATGCCCTGGGTAAACCATTCTGCCAGCCACTGTGCCACACACCAAGCACCTTGAAAGAAGACTCCAAAATCCGCAGCACCTGCAACATCTGAATAAAGTTCTAACTGCCTTTTGGACACCAACTCCTTCTGCAAAATCAAGGTGCCATTGAAAGGGCATAAGAATTCTTCCCAAACATCCAGTTCACACTGGATCCTATGCATTACCCTGATGAAATTAAGAGCTGCTTTAATTCCTATCATCGCAGATGACAATCTTCGAATAAAAGCTCAACCCATGGACCATGGGAATAACCCAGCATGCAAAATTAAGGGATCCTATCAAAGACTGTATACAACGCAGTGTAATTTTCTTGGAAGCACGAACTAACTACACTAAGTTCCGCAATCAATTCACCTTCTCAGCAGGCAAATGGCATACCATCTCAAATGAATCCAATTCAATACCAAGAAAGGTAGTAGTTACCACGGGACCTTCGGTTTTGTTGTGTGCAATCAGGATGCCAAAAATATCTGCAACCTCCAGAAAACCCTGCAGCAGCTCATAACACTCCTTACCCCCAGCTGAACCGACAAATAAGAAATCATCCAGATAATGAATCATGGAGTCATGACCCGTGACCTGAGTAGTTACCCAATGGATAAAGGAACTTAAAGCCTCAAAGTGCAGCAAACAACATAACCCATCGGTAAGCAATGATCGACAAAGTATTGACCCGAGAAGGAAAAACCCAACAAAGGATAAGAGTCCGAATGAATGGATAATAATTGAAAAGCAGACTCAATATCCATCTTCACCATAAGAGTATCCTGCCCTGCTCTCCTAATCAAATTGATGGCCTCATCAAAACTCGCATACTGCACCAAACATCGCTCTTTAGGGATAAAGTCATTGACTGAGAAGCTAATCGGAGCAGACAAATTCAGAATGAAATTAAATTTACCTGGCTCTTTCTTGGGCACCACCACTAAAGGGGCAAGTGCATAACCTCAATAGGAAGCTCCGCAAATGGACCTGCAATCCTACCCAAAGACAATTTGGCAGCCAACGTCTCCTTCACTGCCCCTTGAAACCGAGTGGCAGATCTAATGTTCCTCACCCCCCCTCCGGAACCAGGACCCATATAAACAATTAAAAAACCCTTGTCAAAACCCTTCCTCAATATTGCAGCCTCTAGTTTACAAGGATACAAATCCAATCAACCCCGCATACTATCTAAAAGCACTGGTGAGGGAGCTCTACATCAAAGCAAGTTCCTACTTGCTTCCCCTGGCAGCTTGGCCGCTCGAGCCTTTACCTCACTTGGAAGTGGAGTGAGCTCTGCCACAACTGGAAGAAATGTGTCGGAACTTGCAGTCAGGGACCAAACCCGAAGACTTGTTGAACCTCCAACTGGGATAGGAGCGATCCATCTTCCCAGATTGAACCCCCTGTTCCTTCCCCCAGTCCGCTGCAGTCCAGCCTCACGAATTAATCTACCCTTCGAAACTGGAGCCAAAGATTTCTCTCCCGGTCACACAGCCTTATTAGTCATCTGGGTCAAACACAAATTAATGTCCTACGTACCCCAAGACATAAAATGGTTTTCCTCCATCTTGACCTGAAAACATTCATCGTAATTTAACCATGCCCACCCCTCGTAATCCTTAAAAGCACCTATGATGCTATCACAGTAAGCAAGTAAAGACCCATATTGAGAAAGGTCGAAGTGACCTACAACACTTGCTAACCATATTACTCCCACCCTCATCCAATTACACTGGCTCCCAATTCGCTCAAGAATACTTTATAAAGTACTCTCCCTCATACACAAAAGTCTGCTACACTCCAATCTCAGTTGGATCAACCCCCCCCCCCTCCTCCCACGTACCTCCAACAGACCCACCCGCCCTGCCCTGCAAGGAACCTTACGCACACAACCCATCAAATCTCTCAAACTATCCTCCACCATAAGCAGAGCCTTCTCCCTTGCCGGACCCTCAATATGGAACTCATTGCCCTATGACATACGCATGGAGTCCTACACCCCCAAGTTCAAAAAAAAATTGAAAACCTGGCTTTTCCAGCAAGCCTATCCCCTGACACCATCCAATTCATAATTATTCAGCAACCTACGATTAAGTATGCTCCACGACCTCGACCAAGAATGCCCACGACCACCGATTTATGCCTTGACGTTTTTGACGACGACTGATGCTTTGTATATAGTTTTATGTATGTTATATTTATAGTTTCTCCCTATTTATTGACCTATTAAGTTGCATTGCCTCCTTCCCCGGTTATTTGTATTGTTATCTGTTATTTGTAAGGGCGCTGCCCATAAGTTTTTTGTTCTTTGTGAACCGATACGATGTGCGAACGGCTATTGGTATATAAGAGACGTTAAATAAATAAATAAATAAATAACCGCAAAAAACCACAAACCCAGTTAATAATGTTCCTCGGAATCTTCTTATGCCCCAGACTATTCTTCGCTGTCTTCTTTCCTTTTTTCCTCTTTTACCTCACCTCTCCTCCCCTTCAACAACTTAAAGATATCTATGAACTTTCACTTCTTAATCCTCCATCGCAAACAATGAGGAACCCGTTCCCATAATTCTGTGAGTCCTACAAGAGCTTGGTGCCCCATGTCTTGCCCCGGGCCTATGTCCCTACCTCTCCTTGATCCTTCAATCCCCGCTGCAGAAGAGGAAGATGAGGAAGAAGACGATGAGCTAGATCCTCTAATCTGCTTCAACTTTCTCTTGTGTGCTATGATACCAGGATCTCCCTTACTTGACTCCAACCCTGTTGCATATGTTGTTGGTTCTGGAACCTCCTGGATGCCACGAGACCTAGTGCCCCAGTCCTCTATCGGAGTCCCTTCGAGGATCATCCATCGCCCGATGCTGACTTTCACGCTCACAAAGGGGACTGCCTGAAGTACTGCGCCACACTTCTTGGCCAGAAGTCCTGGGGAGATCATCCGCAGGCAAAACCTGCAAAAACAATAGGGGGAGGGCAACAAAGACCCACCCTGCCCCCAAACACAGCCTTTTGCTGAACCCTAATGCCGCTAATACAACCTGGACCACGTAGCCAAGAAGGCCTGGTAGACCAAACATCACTGAGGTCACCAGGCTGAGGGAACCCTCCCATCCTGCCAGGCTGTCTCGTGAATACCATCCAAAACCATCCCATCTGGGAGGCACACCAAACATGCTGGACCCCCAACTACCTGGAGGAATAGCTCCCATACCAAAATTTCCAACCCACGAGGAGCTGAGAGGTCCGGTATCAAAACCTCACCACTTGCCATTGAACTCACTACATTAGAATCCTCTCCCCCTGGGCCCCAGGTTCCGCACACATAAGGATGCCCATCACCATGCAAAGGAGCGGCAGGGGCAGCTGTGGGAGAATCAGGATGGAAAGGAGGGGTAGAAGGCCCTGTGGGGGGGGGGGGGGGGGTGGAGCATGAGCATCTGCACTGGGAGAGGGAGGGGGGAGGTGGGGGAGATATGAAGGGAGGCCTTGCCGCAGCCTCTAGCACTTCTGGCAGATTTGGAACACCACTTACCTGCAGCTTTTCAGAAAGAGGGAAAGCCAGAGCCTTGCCAGGAGGAGGAGGAGCTGCATCGGAGGAAGACCCGGAAGGGGTGGGAGGATCACACAGGTCACCCAGGGAGGGCTGGGCAATCTCAGAGGAGGAAGAAAGTTGAACTGCTGGAATGGGAGGCGTGGCGGCCTCACACTCTTCACTCCCGCTGAGAGTCGCTACATTAGGGGAATGGCAAGAAGGGACTGGGAGGGGAAGGGCTCAGCAGGGGAGGGAGAAGGAGGAGGAGGAATGGAGGGAAGGGGAGGAAGCAGGGGGAGAACCCGTGGGTGGAAGATGTCCCAGGAAAGACTGTGGATATTGAAGGAAAAAATGCTAAAGGGGAACGAGAAAACCTAACAGCAGGCACCTTCGCAAGAAAAACCTTCATGACAGTTACCTTCCCGAAAGTGAGGTAACTGTCACGAGAAACAGAAACATTAAAGCCCGCCAAAATCATGCCACACTGGACCAGCCAGGCATGTTCAAAATTCAAAATTGGAGGTTGCTATGCAACCAGCCCCAACCCCCCCCCCCCCTCAGAGAACTGCCCACCACTCGCCACGTTAATACTGGATATCGGGATAAGCCCACCAGCCTTTCCACCTATGATAAGATAAATTGAAGGATTTTGTCGTGAATTGAACTTCAAGTATTTTTGCTGCATTACATTTTTATTGAATACCCGCACCAGAATGTTTTGCATCTTCATTAAGAGTCAGCTGTGCTTAAAACAAGGAAATCCTAAATGGGTGTACAGTCATATAAGAAAACTGAGAGACTGTGTGTTGGTCCCCACCCCTGTGAGCCAAGGACCCCAGAGGTTAAATCTTCCTCCCCACTAAAAGGAATCCCGGGGCCTATAGTGGACTGAATGGATTGAGAATGCAGACAGAGAGCTGGGAGTTAGAGTGGCCCTGGTGACAACAGTATATGCCCCTGCATTCTGTGAGGTCCGAGGAAGAAGAGGTTCCATAAGAAAGGTTGAGCAGAGGGTCCATAGTTACAAAGAAGTAAAGGAAAGCCTGAAATCAAATGGAGTCTGTGTGCCATGCAACAGAAAGTCATTTGGGCAGCCTAAATCGGCCTTATGTTCCTTAGTTGCCATCATGTGCTATGTTTTCCATATTTTCATGGACAGTGCTTCAGATACAACATTCTTGCAATTGATTCTATGAATCAGTGAAGAGAATCTAAACATAAGTTTCTCACCACAGGGATTGTTGGCCTTTCTAGATATGTTCTAATGTTTGGTCAGGGAGTTATCAAAGGTTAGGCATTGGAAAATTGTGGACCAGAACCTGTCTGGAGAACACCTAATCTATTTGTGAAATGAATGGGGCTACAGAGAAAGAGAAAAAAGAAAAAAAGATGGAAGTTGAAAGTAACACATATGGAAAAATAAGCTTCTGATTTTACCTTCAGTCAAATGTTTTATTACACTGACAGAAAAGAATGTGAGAGGAAACACAAAAATTGTAGGTGCATTAGAGTAACAAATGGACGTGCCAACTTCATGCATGCATCATTAACTGTTCACCTGGGGTGGACAATACATATACTGCTCCTAATAACATTTCTTTTACTCCTTATTGTAAAAGAGCCTAAACACATTGATTTCTAGATAGCAAATATTGTTTAACAACATTTCTGCACATTTTTTACTGCTATTGTACTTATAATTAAACTTTGGGAATAAATATCAAAGCAATAGCACTGAGATTAGGAAGGGTTACCAGATGTTCTTGCACTTAGAAACCGACTCTGTTACCAGGGAAATCAAAAAAAAGATTGAAAGCACAATTCATCATTTTGTTATAGTTTTTTTTTTTTTTTTTTACTGGTAATGCCCATTGTAACTTATGTCAACAAGGGAGAAGAAGCCATGCGTATGCATGGATTAAGAGTGCTATTCAAATTTTGCCCTTTGAAAAATGTATTAGGATGCAACACGCCCCTGCCCCCACCCCCCATACACACATCCTTTTTGTGACCAGTCCGTTGGTAGGCAAGTTATCATACCTCGGAACAGACAGAAAGATTTGTCCAGCGCCTTAGTGCTTTCCTTTTTGAAAATGACATGGATGGCTAGAAGCTGATCAGCTCAGGTTACTTCCAACAGCAGAAATTCTAGGGACCATGATGAATCTTCCCATCAAGTTATGAGCCAATTTGTCCAGTTTCACCGAAATGTGGATGGGCAGACAGATGGATGGATTGAATCACGGCTGTAGCACTTTTGCACTCCCTGTTTAAAAGCAGTACAAAATATGTTTTAAAAAACAAACCCTAACACACTTTGAAATGGGAGACTATCACATGATATGTACTGCAGCACAAGGTAGAAAAGCCTCAAAGTGACCTGAAAACTTAATAAAGACAGACATTCTATGCAAATATAGACAGACAATAGTCTTCAAATCAGAGACCTGAGAAGTCTGTATGCTTATTCCTTTTTTTATTTTGTAAATGTACCATTTAGAATACAGTATTCAGAATACTGCAGAATACCAATATTTGAAATATCTTAGTATGGGCAACTAAAATGCCTTCTGAATACAAAAGGAACAGAAATATGTATCAAGAAGTTATTTTTGAATACCAATGGAGATATGTATGGCCTATGGCCTTCAGTTCTGAGTCTGCATTTGAAAAATTTCCCCTATTTGCAGCGTGGAGGAATTGATGACCTGAACTTGAAAACAAAAGTACTGGTGGATACTCAAAGAAATCAACAGTTTGTTGTCAGTGTTCAAGAAGATGGATGCGCTGAAGCATAGATGGTACAGCTGCAAAACAATTTTTTAAATGAGTAGAACACAAAATGACTGACAAGGGGGCCACTAGGATTACAATGCTGACTACATCTTTCACAGATGGAAGATGCTCAAAACTGCCTGCTGTAAGATAATACATGAGTCTCAATCTCTGGTCCTTAAGCGCTGCAAACCTATTGGTTTTCCGCATAGCCAAATATAGAAATTGGTCATAAACTATCCTGCATACAATACATTTTAGGAATATTAATTGCAAAAGTTCATAAAAATAGACAATATTTTCTTATATAGTTTTAAAAGTGCTGCTGTGACGGGATAAATACCCAGGGGCCCTGGAACACCTTAAGAACAGGACTTTCCTATCTGGACCCTGTACAGCTTAAGACAGTGAATTCTAGGTACAGGCTGTCTCCTATGGTCCAAGGATATAATGTAGACTGAGAAGAGAGCAAGGGAGGCCCAGGACTCCAGGAACATGAGTAGGAAGGGACAGGCAACCCCTTGAGAATAGGTGACCTATTTATGTTTTTTTTTTGTGTAAAATAGAAGACAGTTCTTTGCATAGCTGACCTGAATTTGTGTTGTGCGAACTGTGAATGCTGGTGATTTTTTTGCACTGTAAAATAAAGCACTTAAAAGAGGAAAAAGCCTTCACCACTTGTCTCTGTGCCACAGCTACCTATTAGCTTCATGAAGTGTCCCCTAGTCCTAATACTATTTAGAGGATACATAACTATCCCTATTTACCTGCTCAATCCCACTCATGATTTTATAGATCTCATTCATATCTCCCCTCATCTGTCTCTTCTCCAGGCTAAAAATCCCAAATCTGTTTCGTCTTTTCTCATAGGGGAGCAGTCCCATCCCCTTTATCATTTTGATCACCTTTCTCTCTACCTTTTCTAGTTCTGCTATATCTTTTTTTGAGATGGGAGAGATTAGAACTGTACACAGTATACAAGTATGGTTGCACCATGGATCAATACAGATGCACTATGATATCTTGTTTTATTTTCAGTCCCTTTCCTAATAATATCTAATATATTTGCTTTTTAGCTACTGCTTCACACTGGGCTGAGAATTTCAAACCTTGTTTTATGCATGTGATTGAGCTTTGAAAATCAATTAAGGAGTTGTGCTGGTAAAAGCACATGCAAAACCCAATTTTGTATGCACTTGTAAGAGGCAATCCAAGGGGCAGAGAGAGGATTTGCAAGCATACCTTCAATTTTCAAATTTACAGTTTGATTTCCAAAAGTATGCTCATAAATGTGTATGCAGAAAGATGTACCCTGATTCAGCAGGGTGTAACTTTCTGCACCTATACCGGGACAACCCATGAATTCTCAAGTGAACTTTGTATATAAGTCTCCTTTGAAAATTTGAGTTAAAGTCTGCAAATACAAAGTATCCACAAACATTAGCCCTATGCAGGCTGTTTGAAAATTACCTTGTCTGAGATATCTACAGTTAAAGGAGTACCTTACCTTACTGAATGGCAGATCGAGGAGTTTCCAAGATGGCTGCACGGAAAGGAGTGTGCTCCATGGACTCCCTCCTGCTCTATAAAAGTGTTTCCCTTTTTTTACCTTACCTCTTCTTTGTTTCCATGAGCCAGAGAAAGGGCAAGGCTCGAGTATTTCTGGACATGTTGGCATTCTCATTGCTGAAAGGCCTGATGGATAGACACCTTCTTTGGAGCAGGGTCCCTCAGCTAGGTTCTGTTGAGCTATTGGACAGTTTGATGGGCGATAGTTCGCCAGCTGCAGTATCCGACTTTGATGCCTCTCTAACTCCAGAGCAGCGCCGTGGGCCTCCCCAACCCAGGGCCTCTCTGACCTATGTAGATTTATTTTATTTAAAACTTTATTGAAAACTTTTCTATACCGTCGTTTAGTAGAGCACCATCACAACGGTTTACAGTTAGGCACAAATATGTTTAGTTTGCTTTCTAAATTATCCAAAAGGTGCCAGTATTATACAGTTACATAGTTCAATAATATACTCTAAATGGGGAATGGGTGTGGTTACCATTTATGATTGTTAGCGTAATCATATGTTTATACTGTCTTTCTAATATAATACTTAAATATGAGAAAAATAATAAAAAATAAGCAACTCTGCATTTTTACTGGTGACTTTCAGCTGTTTTTGTGTTGTTATTCAGCTACCTCACTGTGAAATACTTTTTTGAAGAGCCATGTTTAAGCCTTTTTTGAAGAATTTTATTTCTTTCATTAGTCTTAATTCCATAATAAAGGTCCTGCCAATGATAGTGCTCTCTTTCTGACTTGGGTCAACTTTGCTGTTTTGACTGAGGGTATGGTTAGTAGAGCTCTATTGGCCGATCTGAGACTTCTTTGAGGGACATGTAATCGTAGTGCGGTGTTTAGCCAGTCAGCATGTTCATCATTTATTAGCTTATGCACTGTGCATAGTGTTTTAAATTGTACTCTTTGTTCTATTGGGAGCCAATGTAAATCTGCAAGTGTCTGGGTAATATGATCTCTTCTGCCTTTACCAGTAAGTATTCTGGCAGCCGAGTTCTGTAGTATTTGCAGTGGTCTGATAGTAGTACATGGCAATCTTAGGAAAAGTGTGTTACAGTAGTCCGTGCTGGCAAATATTAATGTTTATAGTATTGTACGAAAGTTTTCCTGATTTAATAAGGGTTTTAGTTTTCTAAGGACCATTAGTTTGGCGTAGCCTTCTCTTGCTTTTATTGATATGTGTTGTTTAAGGCTCAGTTCTGTGTCTATAATTACTCCTAGGTTTCTAGCTTTATCATTTAGCTCAACTGATTTGCTATTTTTAAGTTGGCACCAACCAATCAGAGATGGTAATGGTCTTGTTCTAGCGTGGTCAGATGGCATCACAATGCCATTTGATTCAGAATTGAGAGATGCCCGAGCTGAGGAGCTGACCTCTGGGAGTACTTTGGACTTTTCTTTGCACGTGGAAGCAGCCAGTTTGCCCGGAGCTGCTATTTCTTCTTTGCCTGTCTAAGAGGGATTTTTCAAAACTGAGGTAATTCTTTTGGTTAATATGAAACCCTCTAATATTACCCTTCATATAATAGGGGAAGCTTTCTTCTCAAGTGGCACAATTTGTTTCTCAGCATCAAGAGTTATCAACAACAGTTAATACTTCACAAGCTCAAACAACGGAATGGGTGCCTGCCTGGGGTTTCTTGTGTGGATGTGAAAATGAATAGAAGCCTGCCTAGGGGTGGAGGGAGCAGTGTGAGAATGAATGGGAGCCTGCCTGAGGGTCTGTGGGAGCTTGTCTGGGTATATGTGTGAGAGAATGAATGGGGGCTTGCCTGGATGTGTGTGTGAAGGAGCCAGAGAGAGTGTGTGTGTTTATGTGAGAGAGAGAGACAACATGTGTGTTTGTGTGACAGAACATGTGAGAGAGCCTGTGAGAGTGAGAGCCTGTGTGTGTGTGAGACAGCATGTGGAGTGAGGGCCTGTGTGTGTGAATGAGAGAGCCTGTGACAGTGAGACCCTGTGTGTGTGTGTGTGAGACAGCATGTGGAGTGAGGGCCTGTGTGTGTGAGTGAGACAGCATGTGAGAGTGAGAGCCTGTGTGTGTGTGAGTGAGACAGCTTGTGAGAGAATCAGTGTGTATGTACAAGAGAGATATAGCATGTGAAAGTGAGAGCCGTGTGTAAGCCATAGCCTGTATGTGTGTGAGAGAGTATTTCAGAGAGAGACAGCGTATGAGAATGAGCGCCTGAGTGTGTGTTTGAAGGAGGAAAGGAAGAAGACAAATAGAGAGAGAAAAATCAGAGAGAAAAAAAGAACTCCTGTAAAAGGAAATGGGAAAAGACTGAGAAAGGGAACAGGGAGAAAAAAAAGCATGGGACCAACCAATCAGAGAAATAAGATCAGACAACAAAGATTTAAAAAAAATATTTTGAATTTTTAGTGATTGGCATATGTTATCTTTGAGAATATGCATTACAAATTTGTATTTTATTCTTTCTTCAGTATTCTAATGTTCAGAGTCTGATTTCTTGGGCTTTTCATTTTATTTTTGTTTGCTATTTCTGTTTCTAATTTGTAGCCCCTTATTCTGTATTGGGTAAGGATCTGTCTGTGTTCTGCATGTGTGACTGAGGTGAAGTATGTTGCACGCTCCGGCCATGTTGGCACTATGGCCGGACCTGCTCACCTCACATGGCTCTCCACGAGCGCTGGCCTTACTGCCGCCATTAGCTCCCAGCATCTGCGGCGTCCTGCGGCTTCTCCCAGGCCTTCAAGGCCCTCTACCTCTCCTGGCTCCTCACGCCGAGGCTCGGCGTCCATGCTGGTGTCAGGTTCGCCCCTAAGCGCGCGCGCGTGGAATACCCGGCCATTTAAAGGGCCAAGCGTGGGAAACTCCTCCACGGTGCGTGACATCACCTGAGCCCTGTATAAAAGACAGGGATCAGTCTCCTGATCCCTGCCTTGGCAATCGGGTCGACACCGTTGGTGTACTAGTTTGCCTCCTTGTGTTCCAGTGTTCTCTTGTTTCATCGTCTCCTCGTTCCAGCGTTCCTTCATTCCCAATGTCTCCGTGTGTCCCTGAATCCATCTCAGGTAGTACCTCTTCGGACTGACCTCTGGTACTGACATCTGCCTGCCTGGAACTGACCAATGCCTGCCTAACTATTCTCTTGACTGCCACCTGGAACTGACCACTGCTTGTCTGACCGTTCTCTTGTCTTCTGCCTGGAAATGACCACTCCCTGCCTGACCATTCTCTTGTCTGTTGCCGGGAACCAAACCTTGCTTGCCTTGACTATGCTCAGACTGACTCTGGTATTGACCCCTGCTTTGGCTGACTACTCCTGGAGTGATACTCTGGCTCTGACCCTTGCGCTTCACGTAGACACTCTCTTCTAGCCTACTGGGTCTACCAGACCAACCTGCTTGGAAACTAACTGCTGCTTCCTCTTGACTAGATCCGCAGGTGCTGCCTGCCTTGCCCAGAGAACCTTCCTGAACTGTTACCTCTCTGAGGTTTCCGGGGCTTCCAGTTTGGGTCTAGTCCATCCACTCTGCATCAGCCGCATACCCTTGCTCGTGGTGGGCACCCCCTCCGCTACCTCTCCGGGAGACCACCAGAGGCCCACCTAAGTCCAGGTGGTCCGGGTACCCAAGGGCTCAACCTGCAGAAACCCCAGACTGTTATTGGTGAAGCTCCAGTTAGCTTCTGTCTCCTTGTGTGCTTCGCCTCCTGGTGGCAGGCGCTCTCTGGGTCTGACCAGAGGGCAGTACCAATCCTGCACCAGGCCAAGGGTCCACCTCCAGCGCAACACAGTATGTCTCTGGCATGTAGTTTTTCTGTAGGGCTTTGGAGATGTAGGTAGTGTATTAGTGTTCTAGGGCATGGTATAATATTTGCATTGCTGCCGTGTCATAGATAAGGCTGCTGCTGTTTGAGTCCTGATATACTGCTGGTATGGCAAGATCCTAGGTGTCATTTATTTATTTATTTATTTATTTATTTATCTGAGGTTTCTGTTCTCAAAGCGTTTGGCAATGAAGGGTTTGCTGTTACTGAGATGTCTGTGTAAGAGGAGAAGTACTGAGTGAGTGTGCATGTGCGTGAGAGTCTGGGGAGTGAATGAGAGGCATGAGAGTGAGTGTATGTGTTTGAGAGAATGAGCGTATACATGTGAGAAAGAGTATGAGACTGAATATGCAAGTGTGTGTGTGTGTGTGTGTGTGTGTGTGTGTGTATGTAAGAAAGTTTGTGTGCATGCTGCCTCAATGTTCCCTCTAAGGATTGGGTTGCTGTGAGCATAAAATTGATAGGCTTCTTGCACCTAAGAAAGTAGTGCTCACAAGGTAATGAAACCAAAACGTTTTGCTCATCAGCAAATATTTTTGCACACAACAACCCAATCCTTAGAGGGAACATTTTCCAGAATGCCCTGGCAAGTCCTCTTTTCACATGTGCACATTTACTTGTGGTCCCCGATTTAGACACATGTTTTGCAGTTTTGAAAATGCCATATATTCACATGTATGCTTCTGTACATGAACTCATGCTATTTTTCACACGTGCATATTTTTAAAATTCATCTCTGTATGCATGTAGGTGTACACATGTAGGAAGAGGCGTTCCATTGGAGTTGACTCTGGGTGGGGCTGGAACTTAAGCACATACTATTTGATTTTAAAAAGTGTGGTCTCAATAAGACTTATCTGGTTAACTTACACGGGATATTCAGCAGATAAGTCTTTTCTGGCTAAGCTATACCTGCTCTGTGGTGAGCTTGATATCATAAAGCTACTTATCCACATAAGTCGAACTTGATGGTGCAGACTGGACCTGATCTACCACTCTTGGCCATAAAATATCAGGATACAGTGGTTCACCTACTACGCTATCTCAAGCCAAATCAATAATAAAGGCTGACTGCCTCACACAGCCAATCTTCTGCAGTCTACAACGTTGCTAGTGTGTGAGTCTAAATGAGAGTGGAGGCCTCGGCCCTGGCCCAAAGCCTGGTCCAGGCCTCTGCCTCGGTTCAAACCTGAAATGCAATGTACGCTTCTTTCTTCATTCTCTTTAGTAATGGGGACATGCTGGAGTTAATTGACTCTGGGTTCTTCCTCTTCAGTACAGGCCACCATTTTGGTGTAGGGCAGTCAATTTCAAACCAATTTCCAAGCTGCTGGACCTGGGCCTGGGCCTGTACTCAGCCTTCAGAGTGAACCCCAGTATCTGGCTTGAACCCGGATCTTAACCAAGGCCGAGGCCCAGGCATCAGGACCAGGTCCTTGAAGCCTGAGCTTTGTATAGGGCCTAGGCCAAGGTCATGGTGATCTTCCATGCCCCAGATCTATGCAAGGCTGAGGCTTTGGCCTGGATCTAGGCCTCTTCCTTGGATCCTCCTGGACTGGCTAAGTGGAATCCAGGGAGAATCCTTGCCATGGCATTTTCCTGTGTGGAAGGGATAATATGGTAGGGAAACCCTGTCTCTTTTTTTTATGCATTTTTGGAGTGGGTTTTTTTTTTTTTTTAAATGTGTATTACTTCTTTTAAACTAAAGAAAACAAAATAACCATTAAAGAAACAAATGTTGTCAAAAACAACCCCCTCGGTAATGAAATTAATAAACAAAACAAAATGTTGACCCCTTTGCATGCCTAAATTACAAGTTCATGAGTGCAATGGGTAGAAATTGAAGACTAGCACCTCCTCTCCTTACAAACTATAGACCAATGAGCCTGACTTCAGTGCTGGGAAAAATAGTGGAAACTATTCTCAAGATCAAAATCGTAGAGCATATAGAAAGACATGATTTAATGGGACACAGTCAACATGGATTTACCCAAGGGAAGTCTTGCCTAACAAATCTGCTTCATTTTTTTGAAGGGGTTAATAAACATGTGGATAAAGGTGAACCGGTAGATGTAGTGTATTTGGATTTTCAGAAGGCGTTTGACAAAGTCCCTCATGAGAGGCTTCTACGAAAACTAAAAAGTCATGGGATAGGAGGCGATGTCCTTTCGTGGATTACAAACTGGTTAAAAGACAGGAAACAGAGAGTAGGATTAAATGGTCAATTTTCTCAGTGGAAAAGGGTAAACAGTGGAGTGCCTCAGGGATCTGTACTTGGATCAGTGCTTTTCAATATATATATATATAAATGATCTGGAAAGGAATACAACGAGTGAGGTTATCAAATTTGCGGATGATACAAAATTATTCAGAGTAGTTAAATCACAAGCAGACTGTGATACATTACAGGAGGACCTTGCAAGACTGGAAGATTGGGCATCCAAATGGCAGATGAAATTTAATGTGGACAAGTGCAAGGTGTTGCATATAGGGAAAAATAACCCTTGCTCTAGTTACATGATATTAGGTTCCATATTAGGAGCTACCACCCAGGAAAAAGATCTAGGCATCATAGTGGATAATACCTTAAAATTGTCGGCTCAGTGTGCTGCAGCAGTCAAAAAACAAATAGAATGTTAAGAATTATTAGGAAGGGAATGGTTTAATAGAATGGAAAATGTCATAATGCCTCTGTATCAGTCCATGGTGAGACCGCACCTTGAATACTATGTACAATTCTGGTTGCCGCATCTCAAAAAAGATATAGTTGCGATGGAGAAGGTACAGAGAAGGGCAACCAAAATGATAAAGGGGATGGAACAGCTCCCCTATGAGGAAAGGCTGAAGAGGTTAGGGCTGTTCAGCTTGGAGAAGACACGGCTGAGGGGGGATATGATAGAGGTCTTTAAGTTCATGAGAAGTCTTGAACGAGTAGATGTGACTCGGTTATTTACACTTTCAAATAATAGAAGGACTAGGGGGCATTCCATGAAGTTAGCAAGTAGCACATTTAAGACTAATCAGAGAAAATTCTTTTTTACTCAACGCACAATAAAGCTCTGGAATTTGTTGCCAGAAGATGTGGTTAGTGCAGTTAGTGTAGCTGATTTCAAAAAAGGTTTGGATAAGTTCTTGGAGGAGAAGTCCATTAATGGCTTTTAATCAATTTTACTTAGGGAATAGCCATTGCTATTAATTGCTTCAGTAGCATGGGATCTTCTTAGTGTTTGGGTAATTGCCAGGTTCTTGTGGCCTGGTTTTGGCCTCTGTTGGAAACAGGATGCTGGGCTTGATGGACCCTTGGTCTGACCCAGCATGGCAATTTCTTATGTTCTTATGTTCTTAAATGTGGAGCTATATATACTGCAGTAAACCTGATTTTAAAACTCCCTGAATAAATTGGTATAAGTTTTCTTGACTCAGCTATATTAAGTACATTTTTCAAATCACAAAGTATTCAAACCTCATGTGATCAAAGATTGCACAAGAAATAACAAATGGAGGAAAATTTGCAGTTACCATAGCAGCTTATTTCATTATCACTAAAAAATGATTGGTGTTGCCACTGTAGGCGTTTAAATGACATACTGTGGTAGCTTAAAACATATAATTGGTTCAAAAATAGTGTTTTTGTTTGGAATGATGATTTGATAAAATGGCATTACTGAAGTTTCATCTCTGCTACAGCAAACACAACTGAGTAATACTCTGTATATGTATGTGGGGGTTCATCTCTGTTGTCATGACACACTCTTATCTTAAAAACCTTTAACATAATGGTTGAAGATTCTGCACCAAATTTCATTCCTTTTTAGTAATGAACAGTTTAATATTTTAGAAAAAGAAATAGTTAATGGTTTTTAAAGCTCAGAAGTTCATGTTTTTCCCATCCTGGGCGGCGGTCTACACTCTGATGGGCCATAAAAGATTTTTTGTTTCTTCGGGGCTAGGATGTCATGCTAGCTTGAATACTCCATTTTATCCCTGGGGTGGACCTTTTTAATGGGGAGAAAGCAAAACCTTTCAAGGCCCAGAGCGCTAAAAGTGCATCTCTTGTACATCCTGATCCCTGGGACAGAGGTAAGCATTATCACTTTGTGTATCGTTTGTGTACCAAAACCATGCAGGAGTCACTCGGTTAGTGTCCAAAATAAAGTTCTTTACTGATGGGCAATCAGGATGGGAAATGACAGTAATAACAAAATACTCAGCACCACAATTTTATTTCCTCTTTCTTACAATTCTTCGCTCTGAGCGATCAGAGCAGAGACAGTCTGTGCTGTGATGGTGATCAAAGAAAGACCATAAGATATAATCTGGCATACGTGACTGATCTTTAAAACTGAGCACACACAGAATCACTATGTACAAAGTATGATGGTTTTGCACTGAAGTATCTGTAATCAGAAATCCATTTATATAGTAGCCCCTGAGGCAGCTACTGTGTGAGCGAAACTCGGCCAGAGTCGGGCAAGTTCTAATAAAAGTCCCTTGATACACCGATCTTCTTTGTTTCTTCGCTACTCAGCAGTATTGGATCGGCTTCCGCTTTGTTTTCTTGGGTACATTTTGTCATGTGTCTGTACTGTTTATGATAATAGTATTGCTTTATCACTTCTAATTTAATACATGTCATTTTCTGTTTGTTTGTTTTTTTTTACTTTTCCTCAGAATTTCAAAAACATCTGTGGAAAATGTTATAACATAGAGCAGAAAAAGTAGAAAAATCATTTTCCACTGAATTTTTTGTTATAATATTGAAATTAAAACAAAACACAATTACAGATGAGTGAAGTAAAACAGTGAACCTAACCAAATGCTTCTTCACTCAATCATTCTATTAATTTTTGGAGGTGAGAAAGACCTCAGAAACCAATGTCATGCCTATCAAAGCTCTATGTAATAGGGATGTGCATTCATTTGCAACAAAATAGGAAATATTGACAATATTTCCTATTTCGTAGCGTTTCGGGGGGGGGGGGGGGGGGGGAAGTCGCAGAAACAAAAGGAAAACCCACAAAATTGTGTGTGGTTTTCTTATCATTTTTTTTGGGGGGGGAGAAAGGGCACATAAAAAAACCCCAAACCCACCCCAACCCTTCAAATTTCATTAATTGCATTCCCCCAAGACTTGTCCGCCCCCCCCCCCCCCCCCAAGACTTACTGAAAGTACCTGGTGGTCCAGAGGGGTCCCAGAAGCGATCTTCCCCTCTCGGGCCATCGGCTGTCACTAATCAAAATGGCGCCAATGGCCCTTTGCCCTTACCATGTGAGAGGGGCACAGCTAGGTGTAGTAGGTGTAGTAGGGATGCATGGGTGTGGGAGTGTATGCAACCACAAATAGGAATGCTACCTTGGAAAGAGCTATGCACATACTGAAAACTGCCACTCAGAGTAGTCTCCTGGGCTCATGCAGGGAGACATGGGGGATCCTGGGGGAGATCTGGACATAGGTCCATTGGTACTCCATGACGTAAAGCCAGATTATGAAATATGCAGGACAGCAACATGATCTTTGCAACTTTGGGTGGAGCATACATTAAAGCTCCACTCGTCCAAACAGCAAAAACAACATTTCAGAAGGCCAAAGGTGTGTTCTATGACACAGCAGGTAGCACATAAGGCCTAATTGTACCTAATTTCTGCTGGTATGTTGGGAATGGCAGCGGGGGTGAGAAGCCAGGGCTTGCAACTGTACCTTGAATCTCCTACAGCAATGACAGAAGAAACACATGAATGATAGCATTGTCACTTGCAGAAGTGACTGGCAAACCACAGCATCCAGTAAGACTGCATAACGTAGCCTGTACCTTTGCTGAGCCTTAAAGGTTGATTAGCATGGCCTAAATGCCTTTTACATAGTTGTTGACCACTATATGTGCAGGCTAGCTGTAGGCTAAAGGAGCTCATCTGTTCATGACTACTAAATGAGATGTGACTATTTGAAGTATCGCATGATAGGGCCTCCCAACCCAACAAAGGCTACTGATGTGTAGCTGGCTTCCAACCTTGAAGTGATACATAAGAGGTGACACAGCTGTGTTAGTAGCAAAAGCCGTACCTCATGCTGTGCATGCAAATGTCCATGACAGCTCTGCAGTCTGTCCTCCATAGAAACCCATTAGTAAGCCCACACACAGGGAATATGGCAGCCACCAATATGCACAGGACACTGGTCGTGGTACTGGTGTGTCAGGCTGTACAGAAATAGTGTGCGACAATCTTTCGGATGCCTCAGTAACTGGCTACAAATGATGGTGCTAAGCCAACAGTGTGGAGGGGTCAAGCTTCAGATTCATCTGTGACATTGTAAGAGCTCCCAAGGAGAAGAGAGGAACGAGGCATTTTTGCTAATGTATACCTGCAAAGTGTATAGTGGTTTCTCATTCAGCAACCTTTAGGTACCATGCATTGTTTGCTCTCTCTCATTTTGCTGGACTGTGAAACATGGGGACAAAAATGCATGGCCTGGAGCAATGGCCTGCATTTATTTATTTATTTATTTATTTATTTAACACTTTTTTATACCGACCTTCCTGGTTAAAAGACCATATCAGATCGGTTTACATCGAATTGGGGAACTGTGACAAAAACCATAAATTGAAAAAGGAAGAACAAAGTTACATTTAACAAGGAAAGCAAATTTGGAAGCAAGGACTGCTGGAAAGAAAGAAAGGCCTAAGAACGCAGTAAACAGTATAAACAATTGATGAGTCAGGTGAGGCTCATATCAAGAACTTGAATGAAGTACGGAGATCCATAGTTCATGAAGGATATTTCGGTTGTCTAGTGGGTATCAGGGGGATCTGAAAAGGCTTGGTGGAAAAGCCAGGTCTTCAGTTTTTTCCTAAATGTTAAGAGGCAGGGTTCCAGTCTAAGGTCGGAGGGGATGTTGTTCCAGATAACTGGGCCTGCTGTCGAGAAGGATCGATTGGTCTGAAGGATGTCAGATTGTGACTGCACAAGGCAGTTGACATGCCACCTATTGTGTCCTCCCCCACAGTCATCCCCCATTGGATGCCATTAGCAACATACACATAGGCAGAGATGGAATTGACAAAAAAATGTGTCTTACCTAAGAACCAAATGCCACCGTACAGATTGGCCTCAAAATTGTTAAAGAGGCCCGCTTGTCTAAGCATAAAGAAATCATGTGCAGCTCCCAGGTACCTGACCATCACATCCAGGATGTGCATTTGAGCATCGCAGACCACTTGCACATTGAGGGAGTGGAAAAGCTTTCTGTTGTGGAACGTCTCCTCCCACAGACAGGATGGAATGATGGCCACATGAGTGCAGTCAATAGCTCGAACATAATTGAGAAAGTATGCAAAAACATAAAAACCTCTCTTCAAGTCCATCAAGTCCTGCCTGTTGTGAGGAAATTTAATGTAGCAATTAATGCAGTTAGTGACTGCTTCAATGACCTGGTTGAGACAGCGTGAGAAATTGGTTTGAGACATTCCCTTCATGACCCCTACTGTGGTTTTGGAAGGAGCTGCTTGCTATGAAATACAGGGCGGTCAAGAATTTGGTGAGGCCAGGAATGGTGTGGGACCTTTTGGTGACTGGATCCAAATCCCCTCAGATGTCTTCATATAATTCCTTGATTGCCCGAGAGCTGAAGCAATACCTGATAGTGATAACCACAAGTCTATTGGCATGACCAGCAAGAAGGTGTGTGGAGGAAAGATACTTTCCTGTATCTTCAATGCTGTGGCCATCTGCATGCCAGACGCTGGGCTGGGGGCCTGACCCGGTAGCACCAGAGCCTCTGCCTGCACTTCTGGTACTTCCCTCAGAGGTCCTGAAAGTGGCCTTGGATGTTATTCAGGTTCTCCTTCTTCCACATGTTGTCTTCTGCACAAGCTTAGCAAGGCATCAAGTATGCCTGTACAAGAACGCTTGCCACAAACAATATGGCTTCAGAAAGGTTGCTGTGGCATTTTTATTGGGCCAGGAAGGCCTGGTAGGTGTGTTGGCTGTCATTGGAGTTTTTATTTTGTGCAATAATCACCACAATAACACGATCCGCAATAACTCCCGTACCACCAAGAAAAAATGTGTAGATATTTCCCGTGAAAAATACCCACAATAATCTGCAATACAGTATCACATGCAACGCTAGCACCCCCTACTTTGCATTAACCCTGCCCAAACTCCGCTCACTTGCATACAAATGTCCTATTTGCATATGCAATTTGCAAAGGGCTGCTTATCGTGTGCATTATGGTGTTATCATGTGCGATAATGCCATAATGCATGAGATAATGAATGGCCTATCGCAGAATTATGAATGACCCCCTTAGTTTTGCTTTGGTCTCTGCACTTCAAAAAAGCAGGACAATTTCTAGCTTTCTTCCAATAGGAGTCTTTGGGAGAATTAGAAACAGCATGCTGCTAAGACGGAAGTCAGGAATGACTACATATCCTAGAAGTCTTGGGAATCAGTTGCCAGGGCGATTGGAGTAGGCAGATGTGGCAGATAGGGTGTGGCTAGACACTCCTAGAGTGGTAGACTAGCATCTGTATAAAATGAGTGCTGCCAGTAAAGGAGAAGAAAGAGAGAGGAACATAGCAGCCCAGCTAAAGAGATTGAGCTCTCAAGACCAGAGAGGAAGCTCAGCCCAGGAGCTTGATGAAATGGAGGAAGAGTCAGAGGATCCAGATTCAGAAGGCTATAGCAAGCAACATGCAAGATTACGCTTTTATTTTTGTGTGGAAAGAAAGCTGGTATGTTTGAGTTTTGGGACTGTGGTTTGTTTGTTTGTTTTTTTTGTGAGGAATAAGTAAAGAGGAGAATTTCTAGAAGTCCTGTGGTGAGCTAAATGGAGCCAAACACATGAGCATGCAGGGTAATTATAAACAACCCTGATCATTAGGTGCTTGTGAGTTGTTTTTTGTTTTTTTTTCCTCCTTTGGTCATTTTACTAGTGGTGAGGTAAACTGCTATATGTTTACTAAGAGGCAGGGCCTGTTGCAGCTTGTTATATGAAAACTGTGGTCAAGAGAATGACTCAAATGATACTATAATAAGGCTGAGAGAGAGAGAAGCCCAGTAGGGGTTCAAGCATTGTTTTATTATAGCTGCCTTGAAAGGAAATTAACTAAGAGTAAGGGACTGCAAGGGAAACAGCGAAATAGCAGCCAACACTAATTGCATATCAACTATTTTGGGTTAAGCCTGGAGGAGGGATGCTACAGCATGAAGGGATACTACAACTGATATTTCACTATAAAGTGTATAATGATTTCACTACAAAGTGCATAATGACTTCTGACTTGAGAACTGTGGTTACTGCCTCTCTGTGAGAAGTGATATGAATCTGCTGAAATTAAAATGTTAATGTGCAAAACCCCTATCACTAAATAACTGCTGTTATTGAAAACCTTGCTCTGTTTTCACTTTTACAAATGGAGGAATATGGAAAGAATGACTGTGTAATCAGAAGGACTGAGACCATGCAGCTTCTGGGACGTGAGAGCAGAAGCTAAAGTCATACAAACATCAGGATTGAGAGCTAAGTGGAATGGAGTTACTATAGAGGACATCCCTGCCATGCTGAATGTCTATGACTTAGAATCACAGTAAAAGAGTTAAAAGAAACATTTGGAGCCTGAAACCAGGTTGCTAATGGAGCTAGGGCAAGTATTATAGACAGCTATGGTATCTCTATAATTCCCAGAGAGGTTGAGATGAGATAAAAATGTTCAGTATGGGGTAGATTTTCAAACCGCGCGATTTGGCCTACTTTTGCTGGCGCATCAGGCGCAAGCAAAAGTACGCTGGATTTTAGTAGATACGCGCGGAGCCGCGCGTATCCGCTAAAATCCGGGATCGGCGCGCGCAAGGCTATGGATTCTGTATAGCCGGCGCGCGCCGAGCCGCGCAGCCTACCTCCGTTCCCTCCGAGGCCGCACCGAAATCGGAGCAGCCTCGGAGGGAACTTTCTTTTGCCCTCCCCTCACCTTCCCCTCCCTTCCCCTACCTAACCCACCCGCCCGGCCCTGTCTAAACCCCATCCTTACCTTTGTCGGGGGATTTACGCCTCCCGGAGGGAGGCGTAAATCCCCGCGCGCCAGCGGGCCGCTAGCGCGCTGGGACGCGACCTGGGGGCGGGTACGGAGGGCGTGGCCACGCCCCCGGACCGCCCCGGGCCGTAACCACGCCCCCGTACCCGCCCCCAAAACGCTGCCGACACACCCCCTAAACGCCGCGACGACTGGGCCCGCCCCCCGACACGCCCCCCCCCCTCGGAGAACCCCGGGACTTACGCGAGTCCCGGGGCTCTGCGCGCGCCGGTAGGCCTATGTAAAATAGGCTCACCAGTGCGCAGGGCCCTGCTCGCCTAAATCCGCCCGGATTTGGGCGGATTTAGGCGAGCAGGGCTCTTAAAATCCGCCCCTATATGTTTGAATAAGAAGACTACAGGCTAAAGGGGAAGTTCTGCTAGCTAATGCTGAAGAAAGATGTGGCACTAGAAGTGCTGAGTGTTCTTCTTTTAAGAGTACTATGCCTTAAGTAAAGCATCCCTAACTCCGCATTGTTTTCTTGTAGTAAATGATTAACTACTTATCGATGCTGTCACAGGATCGGCCTTCTTTCCAGGATAACCCTACAGGTCAAGTTTCATAGTTCCCCAGAATTCACTCTGAGGCACCCACCTCACAATATAATACATTACAACAATTCTGGGGTCCCTTTGAGGGATTACAATTAGCAACCGTTGATACTATTTATTTATTTATCTATTTATTTACTTATTTAATTAACAGTTTTTCTATACCAATAATAGTAGGCACATCATATCGGTTTACATCAAACAATAGATGGAAAATACAAAAAACAGGGAAGGGGGGGGGGGGGGGGACAACATAGTGCAACAAAGTGCAGCAACTAGAGAAAACTAGATAGACGAGCCAGAAATGAAGAACTGGAGAGGTAACATATTAACGTATTAATTTAGAAGACATAAATTAGTGGTAATGAGTTGATATGCATGGATCTAGTCTGGATAGGCCTGGTGGAAAAGCCAGGTCTTTAGCTTTTTCTTGAATTTGAAGGGGCAAGGCTCAAGGCGGATATTATCTCTCTATACACACCAATGTCCATCAGGGTACAGTATTAAACATATTGTCTGAAGCCCTTTTTATTGAGTCACCTCGACTCTCTGTCCTGGCCACTCTTATCTCACTACTTCCTTGCCTATCCTTGTGGCCTCCGGAACTTCTACCTTGCCTTGTGGGCTATCCAGGCCTCCTGGACTTTTCAATATTACCTTATGGCCTACTAGGATTATCTTGTCCAGTCTCGTACCCTGTTGGGCTTTCTTGATCCTTGTTACCTGTCCAGTCCTTGGCCTGCACAGTCCAGTTCAGTCCCTTGTCTATTCCCCAAACCTTGCCCTTGTCCTTTGCCTCAGATTCATCCCTAGCCAATACATGTGTTCAGTTCCCAGCCTGTGTTCTGTATCCTGCCCCTAACCTGTAATCTATATCCATTTCCTAGTCAGTATCAAGCTCTGTATTCATTCCCCAGTCTGTGCTCTGTATCCAGCCCTTGCCTGTGCCTGCCCTCTGCTTCCAGACAGCCCTGCCTCATCCAGTCTGTTCCAGACCTCATCTCCCTTCATATATTCAGCTCCTAGACTATGCCCTGATGTTCCATTGTAAACAATTCCTATTGACCCCAGAACCCTAAGGGGCGGATTTTAAGAGCCCTGCTCGCCTTAATCCGCCCAAATCCGGGCGGATTTAGGCGAGCAGGGCCCTGCGCGCCAGTGAGCCTATTTTACATAGGCCTACCAGCGCGCACAGAGCCCCGGGACTCGCGTAAGTCCCGGGGTTCTCCGAGGGGGGCGTGTCCGGGCGTCGTGGCATTTAGGGGGCGGGGATACGGCCCGGGGCATGGCCGCACCCTCCCCTCCGTACCTGCCCCCCGGTCGCGTGGGGATTCAGTTTATTGTGTGCCGCAGTGTTAGCGTGGCTCATAGCTACAACCCTTTCATTTGCGTTACATTGTGCGCTAGAGGCCAGTAAAGGTTTATGAGAGAGAGAGAGAGAGAGAGAGAGAGAGAGAGAGAGAGAGAGAGAGAGAGAGAGAGAGAGAGAGAGAGAGAGAGAGAGAGCGAGAGAGAGAGAGAGAGAGAGAGAGAGAGAGACTTGCTATAGATCCTACTCCCTAGACAGGTATTTGTATCCCCATGGTAGACCCACCTAGTAACTCGAGGTGGGGATTAGGTATGAGCGTAGGGGGTTGGGGGCCACGTTCACATTCAACATGAGATGTACGAACAGAACAGTGGTCTCTTGTGAAGATTTGATGACCTTCGGAGTGAGGAAACTCA
The DNA here is from genome assembly GCF_901001135.1 of Rhinatrema bivittatum. Taxonomy (NCBI): domain Eukaryota; kingdom Metazoa; phylum Chordata; class Amphibia; order Gymnophiona; family Rhinatrematidae; genus Rhinatrema; species Rhinatrema bivittatum. The sequence continues at coordinate 157,019,104 of NC_042620.1, read as the reverse complement.
CTCCAAGAAGAGATTTGGGCAACGTTCTCTCAACCTAGCTTGTTGCAAGCTAGGTTGAGAGAACATTGCCCAAATCTCTTCTTGGAGTGAGTTTCCTCACTCCGAAGGTCATCAAATCTTCACAAGAGACCACTGTTCTGTTCGTACATCTCATGTTGAATGTGAACGTGGCCCCCAACCCCCTACGCTCATACCTAATCCCCACCTCGAGTTACTAGGTGGGTCTACCATGGGGATACAAATACCTGTCTAGGGAGTAGGATCTATAGCAAGTCTCTCTCTCTCTCTCTCTCTCTCTCTCTCTCTCTCTCTCTCTCTCTCTCTCTCTCTCTCTCTCTCTCTCTCTCTCTCTCTCTCTCTCTCTCTCTCTCTCTCTCTCTCTCTCTCAGAGATGTGAGACAATTGCTCTGTTTCATAAAACAACCCTCATTTGCATGGGACATGCCCCTTAATGTGATATTGGTAAATGAGGCCACTGTTGGAAACAGGATACTGGGCTTGATGGACCCTTGGTCTGACCCAGTATGGCAAGCTTTATGTAATTGATAGATTGACAAACTAAAGAGTAACAAATCACTGAGACTGGATGGCATCAACCCAGAAATACTAAAACATGAAATGTAACCTATTATTTAAAGCAGCCACAATTTCTGAAGATTGAAAGATGGCCAATGTGACACTAATTTTAGAAAGGGCTCTATGGGTGATCTGGAAAATTAGACTGGTAAGCCTGACATTGATGCTGGGCAAAATGCAGAAGCCATTCTTAAATAACAAAATTACTGCCCATATAGATAGACGTGGTTTAATGGCGAAGAGTGAATATTGTTTTAGAAGGAGAAATTTTGCCTTAAAAACCTTTAAGGATTTTATGAAGGTAAAAATAGATATGTAGATAAAGATGAGTCAATTGATATAGTGTATTTGGATTTACAGAAAGCATTTTACAAAGTCTTCCATGAGAAATACCTCAAGAAATTCCAAAGTTATGGGTTAGAAGGAAGTATTCTATTGAGGACTGGTAAACGGTTAAAAGGTGGTCAGTTTTGCAAATGGAGAAAAGTCATTGGTGGAGGACCACAGGGATGGGTACTGGGAATTATGCTGTTTAATATATTTATAAATGATCTGGAAAAGGACAAGTGAAGTGATTTTAAATTTGCAGATGACACATAATTATTCAAAGTTGTTAAAACAGTGGATGGTGAGGAAATACATATGGCCCTTTAATCTGGGGAGGGGGGCGCCCCACAGTGGACTCATCTTTTGGACCATTTTAGACCCATTACACCCTGAAGGGTGCCAGGAAGTAGTTTACTTTGTGTCACTGTGGGCATGTAAGACACAAGACAGGAAGGGTATTACTATTTGTGTTAAAACTGCATTAACATGATATTTACTAAAGGATTAATACCCTTTAGTATATACTGAGTTACTAAATGTGTTTAACATGCTTTAGTAAAAGAAGTCCTTTAATTAAATACATGATGAAGCTATAGCTATACTCATGCAGGGTTTGTAATTCTTGTTTAATATTTAGTTTGCAGCTTCTTATTTTAAGATTAAAGGTAAGAATATAAGGCTGTAATGAATGCTCAATAATTACCTGAATTTTTCAATTCAACTAACAGAAAACTGTTTTGTATGTAAATGGATGAGATAAACAAAAGTATCTCATCACTCAGTTCAACATTTTTCTCTTATTTTTATTGCACTGAATAAATTAGCTCAGTTATTTTACAATGAGGATATTTACTTTTAGTTGTGGTAATTTTCATTACTCGTGTACATCAAAGCAATATAAGGTGAATTGAAAAGTCTGATGTGCATCATTTAGGGGATGCATGAATATGTCAGGCTGGCACATGCCGAGCAAATTTTAAAAGCTGCCGGGATACATGTGTAATTGCCACTATGCGCACAAATCAAGTTTCCAAAAAGGGGCAAGGTGTGGGTATGGTCTGGTTAGGACATGGATATTCCAGGATTTTAACATGAAATTTGCATGTAAATATGCACACTGGCGTGCACGGGGGTCCCTTGCTGCATAACTTTACTTCTGCTATGAATAATGTGTAGCTTATAAAACAAGAAAATCTAGGCAGATCAACAGGATTTTAAAGGTTGAGGTTAACAGGGTGGAAGGGAGGCTATTAAACTAGGGTTTGAAAGTCCTATCCCTTAACTGGGTGAACTGGTAACAAACTGGGAAAACTGACAATGGCATATCTATTAAAATCCCCCACTTATGCAGTAAAAGTGGATTTGCCTACACAGGCACGTGCCTTCTTAAAACTGAGTGCACGTTTGGGCACGGTCAGGCTATTTTATAACATGCATGCATATACGCGCATATGTTATAAAATAACCTGGTTGAGGGTTGACAAATGCCACGCACATGTGCTCCCGTGAGCCTCTTTGAAAGTTACCGTCCCTATGTGAAGGGCCAGAAAGAGGCATTCACTTTTTCATTTGCTGTTATGGTAACTTTTTTACTGGACTTTCTTCTTCTTTTCCCTTTCTGTGTAATTAAGTAAGCCTACTGGGCCAGATGAAATTTTTCCAATAAATATAAAAGAAAAAACATTTAATACATGTGGTCCATGATGTTTTATGAGCAAACAATATTAATTATATTAATGGCATTTTATTTTCATTTCTAAAACGGCATTAAAAACTGTAAACTAAGTGCAAACTTTACTAAGCAGCATCAGATTTCAAAAATAAATTTCATGTGACACTGGCACCATCTACTTTGAACTCTACCAAAACCGAGTTTAAAATGCATGCTACTGAAGTTGCAAGCACAATTGACTGAATACATTTGGTCAAGCAGTTTAAATGGAATATATTTTAAACTCTTTTGTGAAAAAATAATCTAAGAACTGCCTATGAACAAAATTAGTCATTCTCCTTTTTCATGAATAAAGTTTCTCCCAATCTCATTAAAAGAAAAGCAAAGCGCTAATGAAGAAGTTGAAAAGCTTATATGTATGTCCAGAGGGTGTACAGATAAGAGCGGTGTTCTTTTCTCTGTGCTGCCTATGATGTCTCTCTCCAACTGCAGGCTGTGGGTGCTGGCACTCCCTTTGTTCTGCCACAGCACCTTTGGGGCCTGCTCTCCTGGGGTCATGCAGATGCCTGTGTCTATCTGAAAGCTCCAAAGCCCTGATTGCTTGTTCTGTCTTTACCAGGATAGCATCCCCTTGTATCATGACCCAATGGACTGCACCGAAGGGGGCCACAGTCAGACAGGTGAAATACGGCATTTTACATGGAAAGAATGTCTAAAATGTTGTGGCATCCAAAGGTGATAAATGGGAATGGTGAAATCTGACTTACAGTATTATGATAAATATTATTTCTCAAGATGAAGCAAGAAGCTGTGTAATAGTTAGAGCAATAGGGATGTGCTGTCATTTTAAAATGATGTGAAAACATCAGCAACCTATGCTATGCTATTTTGTGTTCTTTGCCTTATGAAACAACACAAACAAACTAATGATATGTCATGAATGGGGAAGGGGTTGGAAGGAGCCAAGACAATCATTAGCAAGCAGAGCTTGAACATACCAGTCTTAGCTTGATTTTCTTTTTTATTTAGCCTGACATTGATAGTAGGGATGTGAATCGTTTTTTGACGATTTAAAATATCGTCCGATATATTTTAAATCGTCAAAAAATCGTTAGGGCCACGATACAATACCAATTCCCCCGATTTATCGTTAAAAAATCGTAAATCGGGGGAAGGGGGAGGGCAGGAAAACTGGCACACTAAAACCCCCTAAAACCCACCCCCGACCCTTTAAATTAAATCCCCCACCCTCCCGAACCCCCCCCCCCAATGCTTTAAATTACCTGGGGATCCGGCGGTGGTCCAGAACGGCGGCGGTCCGGAACGGCCCCCTCAATAGAATTGTGTTGTCTTCAGCCGGCGCCATTTTTCAAAATGGCCGCCGCAAAATGGCGGCGGCCATAGACAAAAACGATTCGACGCAGGAGGTCGTTCCGGACCCCCGCTGGACTTTTGGCAAGTCTTGTGGGGGTCAGGAGGCCCCCCCAAGCTGGCCAAAATTTTCCTGGGAGTCCAGCGGGGTTCCGGGAGCGATTTCTTGCCGCGAATCGTTTTCGTACGGAAAATGGCGCCGGCAGGAGATCAACTGCAGGAGGTCGTTCAGCGGCGGTCCGGAACCCCTGCTGAACGACCTCCTGCAGTCGATCTCCTGCCGGCGCCATTTTCCGTACGAAAACGATTCGCGGCAAGAAATCGCTCCCGGAACCCCGCTGGACTCCCAGGAAAATTTTGGCCAGCTTGGGGGGGCCTCCTGACCCCCACAAGACTTTCCAAAAGTCCAGCGGGGGTCCGGAACGACCTCCTGCGTCGAATCGTTTTTGTCTATGGCCGCCGCCATTTTGCGGCGGCCATTTTGAAAAATGGCGCCGGCTGAAGACAACACGATTCTATTGAGGGGGCCGTTCCGGACCGCCGCCGTTCTGGACCACCGCCGGATCCCCAGGTAATTTAAAGCATTTGGGGGGGGGTTCGGGAGGGTGGGGGATTTAATTTAAAGGGTCGGGGTGGGTTTTAGGGGGGTTTAGTGTGCCGGCTCACGATTTTAACGATTTTTCACGATAGTTTACACACCCAAACGGCAACAATACGATTCCCTCCCCCTCCCAGCCGAAGTCGATCGTTAAGACGATCGAGGACACGATTCACATCTCTAATTGATAGTATATAGGGCTTCAGAGAGACCTCTACTATTGCCATGGAGTGATGATGCCATTGCTGCTGCCTTGCTGCTATCTCTGTGCCTTGGGGTGCTATTGCCTCTGTTGTCCTGCCACTCTCCTGGTGCTTTGGAGTGCTACTGCCTCTGCTGCTGCTGTCTTCCTCCTTTCTTGATGCCTTCGTGCATTGATGTCTTGGCTGCTGATGTCTTGTCTCATGTAGCCTATGCCAATCTTCTCTACACTGCCTCTGCTATTTGCATTGTGGTAGTATTGCCATTTTTGCTACTGTACTGGGGCACTGTTGCCTCTGCTGCTTTGTCTTTTAATTATTTATTTATTTCAAGTCTTTTATATACCGAAGTATAGCAATCTGCCTTCACTCCGGTTTAGTCTATGTTAGTTAATTAGTCTATGTTGGTTGGCTCTTCCCCTCACTCATTGTCTAGAGTTATCTGTAGGGAGGGACTTTCAATGCTTGCAAGATTCATTAAAAACTGAATGGAAAACCTCAGTGTTATAGGCAGAATTACATACTGATAGCATCACTGTTTGTTTTAATAGAAATAACATAAACGATGACACAACAACATAAATCCCAAATGATAAAACAGCATAATAAGGCAAATATTTGTATTTTCATGAATATCCCTACAGAGCATTGGATTATATATGATAAAGATGAAGCCTTTGAATATGTATTCAATAGGGATGTGAATCGTGTGATCAATCGTCTTAACGATCGATTTTGGCTGGGGGGGGGGAGGGAAATCTGATCGTCATGTTTTGTTTCTTTTTAAATCATATAAAATCGTGGGAGGGCGGGAAAACCGTCACACCAAAACAACCCTAAAACCCACCCCGACCCTTTAAAACAAATACCCCACCCTTCCAAACCCCCCCAAAATGTTTTAAATTACCTGGGGTCCAGTGGGGGGATCCCGGCGCGATCTCCTGCTCTTGGGCCATGGCTGTGTTAATAGAAATGGTGCCGGTGGCCCTTTGCCCTTACCATATGACAGGGCAAAGGTAGCGCTGTCGCCATTTTGGTTCCTGTCACCTGACGTCACGGGTCGTATGACATACTGAGGGCAAAGGTAGCGCCGGCGCCATTTTGAATATTGGCAATATGGCGCGAGTGCAGGAGGTCGCTCCCGGACCCCCACTGGACTTTTGGCAAGTCTTGTGGGTGTCAGGAGCCCCCCCCAAGCTGGCCAAAAGTCCCTGGGGGTCCAGCTGGGGTCCGGGAGCGATCTCCTGCACTCGTGACGTCGGGTGACAGGAACCAAAATGGCGCCAGCGCTACCTTTGCCCTGTCATATGGTAAGTGCAAAGGGCCACCGGCACCATTTCTATTAACGCAGCCGTGGCCCGAGAGCGGGAGATCACGGGAGATCGCACCGGGAACCCCCCACTGGACCCCAGGTAATTAAAAACATTTTGGGGGGTTCGGGAGGGTGGGGGATTTGTTTTAAAGGGTCGGGGTGGGTTTTAGGGTTGTTTTGGTGTGACGGTTTTTCCGCCCTCCCCCCTCCCGATTTATGAATTTTTGACGATAAATCGGGGGAATTGTTATTGTATCACGGCTCTAACGATTTTTGACAATTTAAAATATATCTGACGATTGTTTTAAATCGTCAAAAAACGATCCACATCCCTAGTATTCAATACTCCTCTCTGCCACTGAATCTTTGAGTAGAGAAGACTTAGGCAAATATGCCTTTTGCTTCTGGCATCTGATAGAAAACAAGAAATTTATTACTCAAACGAACCTGATTAGTGAAAGAAAAAAAAAAACACTAAGAAGACAATTTACAAAGCCATTTCTGTAAGTAAAATATTGCTTTTAGAAAACAAGTTGTCCTGTTTGTGCATAAGGCCTCCATATTAGGGATGTGTAATCGTTTTTCCCAAATTAGGCAATTTCAATGAAATTTCAATGAAATTGCCTAATTCGGAATGGTTCGGGAGACCTGAAAAACAATTTAAATTTTTCCGAAATTTCATAAAAAATTCATTTTTGGGTTAGTGCGTACTAACCCGAAAATCGGGGCTCTCAAAACAAAATCCCCTGAATGCGGGAAAAATGAAATTCCCAAGGGGGGACCCCGAAATGAAGCCCGACACAAAATTCTAACCCGAAGCACATCTCTACTCCATATGTGTATTTTTACTTGCTGTGGGAGGAATAGGTTAGGTAGGGGTTTGTACTGAACTTTCAAAAGCATGCACATATTTTCTCTCAGAAAAACTACCCACACAGATTAGCAGATATAAATGAGTAGGGGTAGGTTATCTGGGGTAGTTTTCAAAGGGACAGTTAATACATACTCTCCCTTTGAAATTAGTGCAGTCTGTGTGTAAAAAGTAAGAGATGTGATTCACCCAAACCTTTTGGGTCGGCCTTCGTTATCAGCCCGCTGTGGGGAATTTTGTTTTCCCGCGGTTTGGGCCAATTTTTTTTGGCTGCCCTGAAACAAAAAACCCAAACCCACCCCAACCCTTCAAATGTAATTAATTTGAACCCCCCACCCTCCTGAGCCCCCCAAAACTTGCCAAAAGTCTCTGGTGATCCAACAGGGGTCTGGGAGCAATCTACCACTGTCGGCTGCCAGTAATCAAAATGGCTCCAATGGCCCTTACCATGTGACAGGGGCTATCGGTGCCATTGGCCGGCCTCTGTCACATGGGAGGAGCAATGGACGGCTGGCACCATCTTAAAAAATGGCACAGGTCATCCATTGCTCCTACCATGTGACACTGGCCAACCAATGGCACCAGTAGCCCCTGTCACATGGTAAGGACAAAGAACCACCAGCACCATTTTGATTAGTGGCAGCCAACAGCCTGAGAGGGGGAGCTCGCTCCCGGGACCCTGCTGGACCACCAGGGACTTTTGGCAAGTCTTTGGGGGGGGGGGGGAATCAGGCAAGTCTTGAGGGGTCGGGAGGGTGGGGGGTTGCAAATAATTAAATTTGAAGGCTTGGGGTGGTTTTGGGTTATTTTTTTTATGTGCCCTTTCTCCTCCTCCCCCAAAAAAACGATAAGAAAACCACACAAAATGTTGTCAGCCTCCCCAAAAAAAACGATAAGAAAACCACACAAAATTTTGCAACAAAATAGGAAATATCATCTTTATTCCCTATTTCATTGCAAACAAATGCACATCCCTACTAAAAAGTACCTGCAGACTTTGCAGCAATGCGGACAGTTTTAAAATTACCACCTAACTGGATGGTAGATAGTTTTGCTATTGCTGTATTTTATTTTAGAACAAAGGTGCAGCAATTCACTCCAAAATATACTACATGGAGTTTGAATATTTCTACTGTACATTGAGGAAAGATAGGAGCTATGAATGATTGCTAATATTGCCTATTGCATGTTCAAGGCAGTCTGAGGAAGATCTTAATCCTTTTCTTACTAATTATCCTGCTAGATCATAATAGGAACTTTTAAAACGAGCAGTATTTATTATAAAGCGAGCAGAATAAAGTTTGACTAAAATAGTATAAACTGATTAAAGTTAACAGAGATAAGTTTGTCAGTTCATAGCAAACATCACATGTCTAATAAAAATTGAGCTAATCTCTGTGGAATGGTCTTACACTATTAGGCTGAATATCACTAGAGAGAATATCTGTTGTGAACAGGAAAAATGAATAATTCACTAAAGCAAACATGTTTGATTATAACATGAATCTGCTACGAGCTTTTTATTATATAGCAGGAAAACACACACTGTCCTGCAAGTATATCCAGTTTATTAGGTCTTTAATGCATTAAGCATTATTAATGTTTTGATAAAAATTACCTTTCACTCAAGGCACTAGAAGATCTTTTCTTGCCTAGATGTATGGAACACTCAATCTACCTGGCTTTCAAAGGTGCACATTTTCTCAAACTAATGGAAAATCTACTCACAGATATAGTATTGATCCGTGCTATCACTTTTCTAAATGGTTGCATATGGCAACACAGATTGTGGTTTATTCCTCTGTGCAAGCAAATGTAATATTGTTCTGAGTTAGTATGTGTCAGGATCCAGGCCCTAAAGCTCCCATGTATCTGATGTATCAGATCTTAATCACATGCATAGTTCCATATTATGGAAACATAGGCTGCCATTTTAGAATTTCATAATATAGAAATGGATTCCTTTCAAAAATATCACAAGGTGCATGTATGTTGCAGTATGATAGAATTCATATTCCAAGAATAGCATTGAAAAAAGAAACTTCAACAATTTAAACCAGTTCAAATTACTGTATTTTACCTGTAAGAAAAGGGAGGTAAAACAATCATAAGTGTGAAAGTATGTCTCTAACCTATAATGAGTTTTTTTTGTTCACTCTTCAACAAGTTTCTTAAAATCAAAATTCAGGTTTAGTATGTTTTTATATTTTAGAATAGGGAAGTTGAACCCAAAGAAGCAGAAGTTCAAGTTTTTTAAGATGTACATAATTTATTCCTTACTCAGATTTAACTCGGATTTGCACAAGCCTCTCTTTTTATTACTATGAAAGATTGGTACTTAATTAGAAAATGTACTAGGGCATAAGAGTAGGGCACAATATGGTATTGTAAAAGTTGTGCTGTGGTGCTGACAAGACCAACAGCTTAAAGCCTACCAGTAATTCATTACCATCATGTAAACCAGTGATTCTCAGCCGGTATGTCGCGACACACCAGTGTGTCGCCAAGCACACGCAGATGTGTCGCCACACTTCCCGGTCCCCCGCTGACCCAGCTGCTCCCCCTACCCGAGCAAAATAAGTCCTCCACCCGTGCTTAAAACGCTAATAGCCCGGGCGGAATGCGGCAGGACATCTGGAGTCAGCAGCACCGGCATGCTCTCTTCTTCTCCCCCCCCCCCCCCCCTGCAGCCCAGAAGAGGAAGTGGTGAGCACCGAGTGCGTGCACAGGAAGAAGAGACCTAGTGCAGGCAGCGTTGGCCTGAAGAAGCGAAGAGAGGTGCAGGCTGAAGAATCAGCAGCATGGCTTGGAGAAAAACGAAGAAGAACGTCAACACCCATGGCCAATGGGACTCCTTTCTCTGCGAGGGCTGAAAATGAAGGAGGTTGCTGCTGCCTTTAGGGTTGGAAGTAGAAGAGGCTGCTGCTGTTGCTAGTTTCGGGGGGGGGGGGAAGAGTGAATGAGCAAACATATGAGTTTGAGGTGCTGTGTGTGTGTGTGTGAGTGAGACAGCATGTATGTGAATGATTGAGGCCTGTATGTGTTAAAGAAAGCATGTGTGTGAGAGATAGTATGAATGGAAGTGTATGACTGATAACCTGTATGTGTAAGTTTGTGGTTGAAAACCTGTTTGAGTGAAAGAGTATGCATGTGTGATTGAGATCCTTCGTGTGTGAGAGAGATCATGTGTATGTATGATTAAGAGCCTGTGTATAAGTAAAAGAGAGACCATATGTGTCTGTGTGTGACTGAGAGCTGATTTAGGTGAGGGAGCATGTGAGTATGTGATTGAGAGCCTGTGTGTAAATGAGAGAAAGAGAGAGAGTGCATGTGTGTCAGCATGTGAACGAGAGTCTGTGTGTGAGAGAAAAAGACAGCATGCATGTGTGCGATTGAAAGCCTGTTTGTGTAAGCGTGAAAAGACAGACAGCATGTGTGTAAATGTGTAATTAACAGCCTATATAAGTGAGAGAGAAAAAGCATGTGTATATGTGAGCGATTGAGAATCAGTGTGAGAGAGAGAGAGAGGAGAAAGATGCAAGCAAACCATCCCTCCTCCTGCTAATTCAAAATAATCGCAGGGCACCTGGATATCAAATGTTCCCAGGTATGCAGAGCAAAACATTTTTTGAATCCTTATTTTTCATTATTGGACCTTTGTGTCTACTATTTTGAAATATTTTATTGGTATCTAGAAATGTTTGATATGTGTTTTTAATTATTGGATATTCCATTTATCAGCTGTTTTTAAATAATCTGTTCTTTTTGTTAGTATGGTTTTGCTGCTATTGATTTTATATTTCTTGATTTGTTTTATAAGGACTGGTGATGTTTCTCTTTTTCCTTTGTTACACTGCAGACAGAGAATCTGGCTTGTTGCAGTTTCCAATTCAGTTTTTGTCTGCATGCTTCTAGTTATGTGTTTTGGTCTCTTTATTCTTTGTTAGGTGAGGGTCAGCACATGTGATTCAGGTGAGGTTTTCTGCTGGTGTGTAGTTTCTGTGTAGGGCTCTATAGTAGCCTGGCTAGTTCCGTTTTCCTAATAGGAAGTGTATTGGTGTCTTAAGGCCTGGTGTAATATTTTCAGTGTTGCCTTTTCTTAAGTAAGGTGTTTACTGTTTGAGTACTGGAAATTGGTGCTGTTTTGGTGTGGGATGTTTACTATTTATGCAATTTCTGTTCAGACAGTATATGTATCTTTCCCTTGGGTCTTTATTTTTTATTTCCGCCGTGAATTGTAATGAGCAGTGTGCCACACATGTGAGCATGGTCAGTCAGATGTGTCACAATGGGAAAAAGGTTGAGAACCACTGGTGTAAGCCATAGCTGCTCCATTGACTTCAATGGAATCAAATACAGGATGCCAGAGCATCCCTAGTTCTAAGATTTCCTCTGGAACATTGTAGATTACTTGTGGTTAAATACAGTTCATGCTATTTGCAATGTACCTTGTGTGTAAGTAATTTGATTTAAGAAATTTAAATCAAAAGGTTGAACCTTATAAATATTTATATTTTAGTCCCAGTTGCCTAGCACTGGAAATCCCATAATCACAGTGGTATGCATATAATAAATATGAACATTAAAGAAGACACTTTGCTAGTCTCTTCTTGTGTGTTTTGAAAAGTGGATGCTGGTATTCCCAAAATCTTTTTTCATAAAATCTAGAGCTAGTCCCCATGAAGTAGCTGATAGCTATTGGGATAACAAAATAAAAGATTTCCTCCAAAGAATTAGTCACTTGTTTCTGAGTTAAATAAAGCAAACGGTTGAGGAATGCTTCAGGAAACTAAATCAAGGCCTGGAGAATACACATAGAATGATAACAACATACTTCAAATCAATGCTTTAGATGTTGTTGAAAAGAGCAATTGACGAATTAAGGAAGAAACAGCATGATAGTTTTGACACATCAAAGAAAAAGTAATGAAAAACAGAAGGAAATCCAGGCATAATGGTGGTGTCAGACTGTTTCTTTTTGTTCTGCTACTAGCTCAGCAAGTAGTGGTTGCTTTCTGAAATGAGCAAATTGAAGGCATGCCTGGGGTAGTAAAAATAGGAGCACTTAAAGCAAGGTAGAAAACCATTGCCTGTATAAAATTCAGTCAACTGTATCTCAACATTCACACCATCATCACAATGCTAATGAATTAAAGATGTGTTTGCTGATAATCTCTGTCATCTCCCAATATCCCATCTATTACCAGGTCATACCATTATCAGTCCTGCAGACATCAAAGGAGCTGCAATGAATTGCTTAGGGAAATCCATGGGACAATTGCTGGTTGCCACCTGTAATAAACTGGTGTATTTTTGTTGTGTTTAAATTGTTAAAACAGATTCCCCACTAAAGATTCTGTCCCAAGTGCAGGGATTTAATCTGATATGTTCCAAAGTCACTTCTTTGGGTGAGTAAGACAATGAAGCAGAGACCCCCAAAGAGAGTATGAGAGAGCCAGATAAACAATGTCATGGAGGAGGTTAGACAAGGGACTTTCGCATAAAAGGAAGACATCCTGGGTTCCAAACAGGAAAAGCCCCTCTCAGATTAGGAGAAAGGGGCTTTGATGGAAGCCTAAAGGGATGAAAAAAGTTAAGAATGGGACGAACCTGTCATGTTCTTAGGAAACCATCCATTACAAAGAAGTGCACTGGAGACGAGTCTTGCATGTAATCTGTGATTTAAGAACTTTTTTTTTTTATGTGAGGATGTGCAGAAAGTGGAATCTTATGAAAATATTAGGGTTACAGGAAATCTTTAAGGGATTCTATGCTGGGTATAATGGGTAATTGATAATCCCAGAAGAAGTACCCATTTCTTGATGTAAATGTAATAGGATTAAAATGTCCTGTCAGCAGTATCTATACCCTATGGGGCAGATTTTCAAAAGGTTTCACACACCGGGCCTATTTTAAAAAGGCCCGGCAATGCGCGTAAAGCCCCAGGATGTGTGTAAGTCCCCGGGCTTGCAAAAAGGGGAGGGGTCAGAGGGTCCCACACAGCGGCCATTTGGCACTGTGCTGGGGATCACGCACAACTTACTTCAGCCCTTGGGCTGAAGTAATTTTTAAAGCAAAAGAAGAAAAAGGCAAGGGGGAAAGGCTGGGGGAGGTAGGGGTGGGGTTGGGGGGGGGGGTAAGGAAGTTCCCTCCAAGGCTGTTGGCTGTTCCAATTTTGGAGCAGCCTGGGAGGGAACGGGAAAGGCAGTGTGGCTCGGCATGGGCTTGGCGCGTGCAAAATGCACAATTGTGCACTCACTTAGGTGCGCCGACCCCTGATTTTATAACATGCGTGCGCATGTAATAAAATTGCGGGTCCATGTGTGCACTGTAGCTCGCGCACATGGACGCGTGTGCATATTTATTAAAATCTACCCCCATATTTTTTCTTGATGGGGGTAAAAGTCAATGGACAAATTATGTAAAGTTTCATTAGATAACAGATGGGGTGTTTGAATTTGTATCCAGCTAAATTTATAATAGGTGAAATAACTTTAGTTGAAGAAATGTATTTTCAGTCAAACCTTTTCTTTGAAGCAACAAATCCTTTTCTTTCAAGCAACAAAACCAAGATTCCTAACCAGTAGATACTGAAGTTTAGCTTACCCTGTCTCCAACTCCTTCCTTCCTAGTAGGGATAGAGGAAGGAGGGAGTATGGATAAGATACAGAATAAACTGGAAAGCCAAGGAAACTCAAACAGGTATGCACCTCTCTAAATGGCAAAGTACTTACTAAACTAAATGTCAAACTTCTTTCCAATCCTCCCAACAATCATGTAATCAAAGACCAAGAGCTGCAGTATTTAAGGCACAGAATAATTCATGCTAGCACCAGCAGGAAATGAAGGTTTGAAAAAATAAAATTACTATAAGAAATTGCTGTAACATTTTTTCTGTAATATTGATATGTGCCTAGTTACAATGGCAAAGAACATTAATGAATATAATCACACAAGAAGTTCATTACATTTAAAAATTGCAAACTATAGGTAATGTTACAAGCTGAAACAAAGTTGGCTAGAGTATATAACAATGTGACTATTGAAAAGCAAAAATACTTTAAATGATGATCCAAAAGCTGCAACCCAAAAAAAAACACTTCTTGACCAATGAATTTAGAATCTGTATAAAATTTGCAATTTGTGAATTATTTTGTAAACATTCAGTGCCGTTTGCTTCTTTATATAATCCTTAATGGGAGAATCCCCCTGAAAAAAGAGGAAAAGGACACAGTTCACCAGTTTTGCAGCTTTTTTTCTAGCTAAAACTAGAAACATCAGTTGCAAATAGTAATGTACATATATTACTAGAAAAGACAGCCAGTACAGAACAGGGAAAAAGAGGAAAGAAACAACCCAAAGGAAAATAACTATAGTACCTGAATGTAATCCACTTTGAGTGCTTGAAATAGTGGAATATAAATCAAATAAATAAAATGATGGGACTCCAATTCCCAGAAACCCCTGGGAGCTGCCATTCAAACAAGGAAAGGGACAGCAAATTCCTAGGCAACTGAGCAGGGAAGAGGGTCAGAAAACCCTTTACACCTCAGATGAACAGTCAGAGAGCAGCAACCTGGGCTGCAGCTGCTACAACCCAAGGTAAAATGGTTCTCAACTGAAGGAAAAACAATGTTGCGGATAATTGTTGAAGTAGTTTGGAAAAGTTAAAGAAAAAGATTCCATACTATTATTTAGTATGATAGAAGTGGCAGTGGAACTATGCACAATAAAGAAGCAATGAGTGACTTTAAGTGCACATTGTTAGAAATGTTATACAAGTAGGAGAAAAAAGAAGTGTATTGTTTGCTAATCAGCTTCCTGAAATTAAGGTGAAACCTCAGTTCTTGAAGTGGTAGAATTCAGAATAGAAAACAGAATTCTGCAAAAGATTCCTAAGAATCTGAATGGGCAACAAAATGTAGCAGTGGAAAAGGCATATTTTTACTTTATTGCCTGTTTGCAAAATAAAAATTCACTTTAAAATATATTGCTAACAAGATTTAAAACATACATGTTTCATACTTATTTTATATCAAAGCAAAAAGATTGACGGTTTCCCATTGGTTGTGACTACTTTTATATCTTTCTACAAGGAGTCTCTAGGTGGACATATGGCTTTCCTCAACATTTTCCATAATCACAGCATAGCCCCTACAGAAGAATTGTGATCACGTGAGACATTTCAATACAGACAAACAAAAAACTTGATACTAGAAAAGCAGACAGTGTGATAAAGGAGAACAAAACAAGAATGTCATTGCTAATAGAAGTCTCAGTATCAAAGAAATATTCTGCATTAAGCATAGAGAGAGAAATTCATCAAGCACCAAGAGATGGAATCAGACAGCAGGAGAATGTAACAGAAAGATGTAGAAAAAGTGAGATTTATCTTGGGTATTAGTGGCCTAAGTTGAAAAGAATTTCCAAGCGCTCCTTGATATATTTGCTTGTGAGAATTTATGATGCTTATTTATTTTATTTACAAAATTTATTTTCCGCATCTTTTCAAATATGTTTGATGCAGATTACACCAAAATAAAACAGATCAAGCATAATTAATACAAAACAGATAAAAAAACCCGCATATTAACTAAAAGCAGTTTTAATGATGTGTGTCTTTAAAGCTTTCCTAAAAGATTTATAATATGTAATTTCACATATTTTAAGTGGCAAGTCATTCCATAACGATGGGGTGGCTAGCGAGATAGCATGGCGGCTAGTCATTTGTAGTCTAGCGGTTTTGGCTGTAGGAATAGTCAGTAATTGCTGACTAGCCTAACATAAAGTTAATTGTAGACAATATAGCCTTAACAAATCCTTAATATTTGATGGGCTATCACCATGTAATGCTCAATAAATTATATTTAGAGTCTTAAATTTAATATGTGACTCCACAGGGAGCCAATGTAGCTCCATTAGTATTGGAGAGAAATGAGCAGAAAATAGTCATCCAGTTACTACCCTAGAGCTGAAGAGTTCTCAAGTGTGACTTAGGCAAGCCACTGTAAATCACATTGCAATAGTCTAAAATTGATAAAATAAATGCATGCATGGAGGTCTTAAAATCACTCTCACCTTAAATGTACTTTAATCGATGTAGTTTCATAAGTTTAAAAAAACCTTCTTTTTACAATTCCACATAGTTTGTGCTATAAATTAAAAGATTAGGGGGAGCGTTGGGAGGTGAGAGAGACGTCCCCAGACTGCCCGTGACACCTGTGGTACCTGTGCCTTGCCTGGAGCCTCGGAGGAACGCCGACGAACCCGAGAGAGAGAGAGGCGGGACTGTGACATCATCACCCGGCGCCTGCTGCATAAAATCGAGCAGCAGGCATGGGATAATTTGGGGAGTGTTGGGAGGTGAGAGAGACATCCCCAGACTGCCCGAGACACCTGTGGTACCTGTGCCTTGCCTGGAGCCTCGGAGGAACGCCGACGAACCCGAGAGAGAGAGAGGCGGGACTGTGACATCATCACCCGGCGCCTGCTGCATAAAATCAAGTGGCAGGCGTGGGATAATTTGGGGAGCGTTGGGAGGTGAGAGAGACGTCCCCAGACTGCCCGTGACACCTGTGTTACCTGTGCCTTGCCTGGAGCCTCGGAGGAACGCCGACGAACCCGAGAGAGAGGCGGGACTGTGACATCATCACCCGGCGCCTGCTGCATAAAATCAAACGGCAAGCGGCGCACCATCGCCACCGGCGCACTACCTAAGCCGTGCGCTCCATAAGGGGCGCGCGGCTTTGTCCGGCTTAGTCCGGAGAAGGACGGGAAGGCAGGACCACAAGTCATTCGAGGTAAGAAATTTGTGAAGCTGTACTATCTACTCATCCCCAGGCTATATGGGGAGGAAAAGAAAAGTAAAGAGCTTCCCAATTTCCCCTATACCATCGAGGGGTCCAATGGACAATCACGTTTTCAGACGGATTGAGTCACCAAATGAGGACAATATAGGAGACCATTTTTCGGCCTCCTTTAGTCCTGGTGAAGGACCAGCGCATCCTCCACAACCGCAGACATTACTATCACGGGACTTTTTGACTCTAGAACCAGAAACCTCTCCAAAGAGGAAGTAGGTGCTGTTTCAGGAGAAACTAAGATAGCTAATGTTTCATTAGATTCGAGTTCAGGGCAAGGTATGGAGGAATCTGATAGGCCACAACAATGGCCTGGTGATCCTCCTGATAACATTTCCCTGAAGGATATTTGGAATTTGATGTCTGCTCTTAATAATAATGTATCTCAAATGAAAGAGTCCTTGACTGCCATAGTGAATGCAAATAAAGTAAAAATAGAGGAACATACAAAGGAGGTGACCAGCTTAAAGGAAGATGTGGGGAAAATAACAAATAAGATCAGATTATTAGAAAACACTGAATCTGCCCATATTAAGGATAGTATATCTATCCATAGAGAGATAGAAAATATGGAGAACATAATTAGATATAAAAACTTACGACTAATTAATTTCCCATTAACGAGGCTTTTGTCACCCCGGGAAATGTTTAAGAAATATTTGAAGGAGGTTTTACTCTATGAAGATAAAGAAATCCCAGAGATGTCAAAAATTTTCTATTTTTCAAGTAAAATTGGGGAAAAAGTAGAAGAAATTGTAGAAACTTCAAGTATTGGAGTTTCGACCTTTCTTGAAGAATCAATAGACATAATCCATAAGAGGGCTACCTTATTTGTCTCTATGCAGGTAGAGGCAGACAAGGACAAGGTGTTTAAGGATTTCCTAAAACACAAAGACCTTAATTTCTGTGGTCAGAAAATCTTAATGTTCCCTGATGTCTCGCGGGCTATGCAGGCAAAGAGGAAACATTTTCTATCCCTAAAGGTGAAATTACTTGCTATAGGAGCAAGTTTCTTTTTAAAATATCCTAGCATATGTTTAGTAACCTATCAGGGAAAGAAATACAGCTTTTCTGACCCCTTACATTTGGAGACATTTATATTGGATAAAGATGTAGTAGGGAGAAGTAGCGAAGATCCATAAAGCCAATTAGTCTCTCTCTCCTTTAATAGACTGTGAAGTCAATTATGTTTATATAATTCTGAAATAGTCTCCCCCATGTTATAGTTTTAGTAATGAAGATGGAAATCAATGTTGTAACATTTGGATATATTGTGAAGTGATGTACATCTGTCTTACTTCTTTAATTTTGTTTAAGATTTAAATGAAAATTGAATAAAGTATAAATAAAAAAAAAAAAAGATTAATCTAAGAACAGTCCTAAATTGATAGCCATATATACAGAACTCACATCAATATCATCAATCGAAACAGAAAAAGATAGGGGAGGCTTACCATATTGAGAAACTGGTAATAATACAGTTGTTGCATCATTTTATTTTATTTGTTTTAATTGAATTTTATGTATGTTATATTGTAAACCGCATAGATCAATTAACCAATTGTATAAGCGGTATATAAAACTTTTAAATAAATACATAAATAACAGACCATTTTGTCTCATCTGCCTTCTAATTCTCTCAGTAGGCTGTAAAATAACAAAGTAGCACATCCAGTGAGCCTAACACTGGAAATAAGAGCAGCAAATTGTCTGGGTATATTCTAAACATAATAGCAGAGGGGGCGTAAATAAATAAATAAATATATATATATATATATATATTAAAGAGAGTAGCAGCTACACAAGATCCTTGGGGCACCCCACAATGTAAAGGCACCAGGTCTCTAACACAATTACCTACTGGAACCACTGTCATAGTGGATAACACATTGAAACTGTCGGTTCAGTGTGCTGCAGCAGTCAAAAAAAAAAAGCAAACAGAATGTTGGGAATTATTAGAAAGGGAATGGTGAATAAAACGGAAAATGTCATAATGCCTCTGTATCGCTCCATGGTGAGACCGCACCTTGAATACTGTGTACAATTCTGGTCGTTGCATCTCAAAAATGATATAATTGCGATGGAGAAGGTACAGAGAAGGGCGACCAAAATGATAAAGGGAATGGAACAGCTCCCCTATGAGGAAAGACTAAAGAGGTTAGGACTTTTCAGCTTGGAGAAGAGTTGACTGAGGGGGGATATGATAGAGGTGTTTAAAATCATGAGAGGTCTAGAACGGGTAGATGTGAATCGGTTATTTACTCTTTCGGATAGTAGAAAGACTAGGGGGCACTCCATGAAGTTAGCATGGGGCACATTTAAAACTAATCGGAGAAAGTTCTTTTTTACTCAACGCACAATTAAACTCTGGGATTTGTTGCCAGAGGATGTGGTTAGTGCAGTTAGTATAGCTATGTTTAAAAAAAGGATTGGATAAGTTCTTGGAGGAGAAGTCCATTACCTGCTATTAAGTTCACTTAGAGAATAGCCACTGCCATTAGCAATGGTAACATGGACTAGACTTAGTTTTTGGGTACTTGCCAGGTTCTTATGGCCTGGATTGGCCACTGTTGGAAACAGGATGCTGGGCTTGATGGACCCTTGGTCTGACCCAGTATGGCATTTTCTTATGTTCTTATGTTCTCACTAATCCCAATATCTGAAAGGTGCTGCAGAAACAAAAGCGGTGGAAACATCTTAAAAAAAACACAAAGTGATTCTGATTGAATTATGAATGATCTCAAACACTAACAATAATATCATTTCAGTACTGTGACCACAGTGAAATCCACTCTGAAAGTCACTAAAGTTCTTGGTATCATCCAAATAGAAAGTTAATTGACTTAAACTATGTTTTCAATAAGTTTATCAATTGAAGGTAGACTTGCGACAGGGTGATAGCTTGTTGGGTGCAGGTAGGAACATAAGAACATGCCATACTTGGTCAGACCAAGAGTCCATGAAGCCCAGTATCCTGTCTCCAACAATGGACAATCCAGGCTATAAGAACCTGGCAAGTACCCAAAAACTGTCTATCCCATGCTACTAATGCTAGTAATAGCAGTGGCTATTTTCTAATTCAACGTAATTAACAGCAGGTAATGGACTTCTCCTCCAAGAACTTATCCAAACCTTTTTTAAACCCAGCTACACTAACTGCATTAACATCATCCCCTGGCAACAAATTCCAGAGTTTAATTTGCATTGAGTGAAAAAGAACTTTCTCCGATTTAGTTTTAAATATGTTACATGCTAACTTCATGGCGGGCCCCCTAGTCCTTCTATTATGAGAAAGAGTAAATAACCGATTCACATTTACCGGTTCTAGACCTCTCATGATTATAAACACCTATCATATCCCCCCTCAGACATCTCTTCTCCAAGCTGAAAAGTCCTAACCTCTTTAGTCTTTCGTCATAGAGGAGCTGTTCCACCCCCTTTATCATTTTGGTTGCCCTTCTCTGTACCTTCTCCATCACAACTATATCTTTTGTAAGATGCGGCGACCAGAATTGTACATAATATTCAAGGTACAGTCTCACCATGGAGCGATACAGAGGCATTATGATATTTTCCATTTTATTCACCATTCCCTTCCTAATAATTCCTAACATTCTGTTTGCTTTTTTGACTGCCACAGCACACTGAACCGATGATTTCAATGTGTTATCCACTATGAAACCTAGATCTCTTTCTTGGGTTGTAGCACCTAATATGGAACCCAACATTGTGTAATTATAGCATGGGTTATTTTTCCCTATATGCATCACCTTGCACTTATCCACATTAAATTTCATCTGCCATTTGGATGCCCAATTTTCCAGTCTCACAAGGTCTTCCTGCAATTTATCACAATCTGCTTGTGATTTAACTACTCTGAACAATTTTGTGTCATCTGCAAATTTGATTATCTCACTCGTCGTATTTCTTTCCAGATCATTTATAAATATATTGAAAAGTAAGGGTCCCAATACAGATCCCTGAGGCACTCCACTACCCATAACCTTCCACTGAGAAAATTGTCCATTTAATCCTACTCTCTGTTTCCTGTCTTTTAGCCAGTTTGCAATCCACAAAAGGACATTGCCACCTATCCCATGACTTTTTACTTTTCCTAGAAGCCTCTCATGAGGAACTTTGGCAAACGTCTTCTGAAAATCCAAGTATACTATATCTACCGGTTCACCTTTATCCACATGTTTATTAATTCCTTCAAAAAAGTGAAGCAGATTTGTGAGGCAAGACTTGCCCTGGGTAAAGCCATGCTGACTTTGTTCCATTAAACCATGTCTTTCTATATGTTCTGTGATTTTAATGTTTAGAACACTTTCCATTATTTTTCCTGGCACTGAAGTCAGGCTAACTGGTCTGTAGTTTCCCAGATCGCCCTTGGAGCCCTTTATAAATATTGGGGTTATATTTGCTATCCTCCAGTCTTCAGGTACAACGGATGATTTTAATGATAAGTTACACATTTTTAGTAATAGGTCTGAAATTTCATTTTTTAGTTCCTTCAGAACTCTGGGGTGTATACTATCAGGTCCAGGTGATTTACTTCTCTTCAGTTTGTCAATCAAGCCTACCACATCTTCTAGGTTCACCGTGATTTGATTCAGTCCATCTGAATCATTACCCATGAAAACCTTCTCCATTACGGGTACCTCCCCAACATCCTCTTCAGTAAACACCGAAGCAAAGAAATCATTTAATCTTTCCACGATGGCCTTATCTTCTCTAAGTGCCCCTTTAACCCCTCGATCATCTAACGGTCCAACTGACTCCCTCACAGGCTTTCTGCTTCGGATATATTTTAAAAAGTTTTTACTGTGAGTTTTTGCCTCTAGAGCCAACTTCTTTTCAAATTCTCTCTTAGCCTGTCTTATCAATGTCTTACATTTAACTTGCCAACGTTTATGCTTTATCCTATTTTCTTCTGTTGGATCCTTCTTCCAATTTTTGAATGAAGATCTTTTGGCTAAAATAGCTTTTTTCACCTCCCCTTTTAACCATGCCGGTAATCATTTTGCCTTCTTTCCACCTTTCTTAATGTGTGGAATACATCTGGACTGTGCTTCTAGAATGGTATTTTTTAACAATGACCACGCCTCTTGGACATTTTTTACTTTTGTAGCTGCTCCTTTCAGTTTTTTTCTAACAATTTTTCTCATTTTATCAAAGTTTCCCTTTTGAAAGTTTAGCACAAGAGCCTTGGATTTGCACACTGTTCCTTTTCCAGTCATTAAATCAAATTTGATCATATTATGATCACTATTGCCAAGCAGCCCCACCACCGTTACCTCTCTCACCAAGTCCTGTGCTCCACTGAGAATTAGATCTAAAATTGCTCCCTCTCTCGTCAGTTCCTGAACCAATTGCTCCATAAAGCTATCATTTATTCCATCCAGGAACGTTATCTCTCTAGCGTGACCCGATAATACATTTACCCAGTCTATATTGGGGTAATTGAAGTCTCCAGAAATCAGCAGAAGCGACCTTGCACATAAGCAAGCACTCACATAAACATAGTGCAAGAACAAAGATACAGTTCCATCCAAACTTCACAATTATTTTTATTGTAAGTTCAGGTATTTATAGTTCATTTAAGTAAGGCAACTCCAATCAAGTGAACATAAAGAATATTTATAAAGTCCCCCGACGCGGTCCGCGTTTCGGGTGAGCTGCATCAGGAGGGACCACAGCGAAATTTTTAGTCTACAATAAAATAACATCAATCAAGAACGGAACAAAACAGGCTGCAAGTGAAAGATATAACATAGAAAATTCATACCTTTAGAGTTGACATCAGGAGCGCAAATGCCCCATACCAGTGACAGCCATTTAAATGAAAAAAGGCGCGAAAGAAAAGGGTTTCTCTCGCGAGATGCTGCAAGCGGTGAGTACACAGAACCACACATGCCGGATTAATGACTAATCAATAAAATAGATGCCATTCTATTTCCTTGTTTAGACCATTGGGTGAAACTGTGTCCAAGGTAAAAATCCAACGCTGCTCCCTCCTACCTAATATCCCGGCGTAGTCTCCCCCCCGGTGAGGGTGTGGGACCACCTCCAGAACAAGGAAGGAGAGAGCAGCGACGGAGTGGCCAGCCTGGAGCCAATGTGCCACCAGAGGCTCGTCAATTCTACCAGATCTAATATTGCAGCAGTGCTCAATAATCCTTGTCTTAGTCATACGTGAGGTTTTACCCACGTACAACAAAGGGCAAGGACACTTGACCACATACACAACTCCTCTGGTGGTGCAGTCAGTCCTAGAAGATAACTTAAACACTCGTCCAGTTTTGGGATGCACAAATGCTGTAAATAATTCCGTATGATGGCACATGGTGCAGTGGCCGCACGGGGAATGTTCCCCTCTCATGTCTGATCGCAAATCACGTTCGTGCATCGCCGTATGCACCAACTGATCCCGTAAGTTTGTTCCTCTTTTAAAGGTAAACCTAAGTGAACCATGCATGAGATCATTCAAAGAAAGAGCCACCCAGTGTCTTTTTATCATCTTGGCTACAGTTCTACTGACAATAGAAAAAGGAAGAATACAATTGAGAGATGTGTCATCAGAGGTTGTAGGTGGTGTAAAGAGCCACTCCCGGTGGGTATATAGTGCCCGCTTAAACGCCTTCTTTATAACCCTCGACGGATATCCCCTCTCTAATTTCTGAGACTTCGCAGATTATGTTCAAATCGTGCAGATTTCTTGGCACAAGCTCAGAAATTGACCACTCGGTTTTTAGAGAGGGGATATCCGTCGAGGGTTATAAAGAAGGTGTTTAAGCGGGCACTATATACCCACCGGGAGTGGCTCTTTACACCACCTACAACCTCTGATGACACATCTCTCAATTGTATTCTTCCTTTTTCTATTGTCAGTAGAACTGTAGCCAAGATGATAAAAAGACACTGGGTGGCTCTTTCTTTGAATGATCTCATGCATGGTTCACTTAGGTTTACCTTTAAAAGAGGAACAAACTTACGGGATCAGTTGGTGCATACGGCGATGCACGAACGTGATTTGCGATCAGACATGAGAGGGGAACATTCCCCGTGCGGCCACTGCACCATGTGCCATCATACGGAATTATTTACAGCATTTGTGCATCCCAAAACTGGACGAGTGTTTAAGTTATCTTCTAGGACTGACTGCACCACCAGAGGAGTTGTGTATGGGGTCAAGTGTCCTTGCCCTTTGTTGTACGTGGGTAAAACCTCACGTATGACTAAGACAAGGATTATTGAGCACTGCTGCAATATTAGATCTGGTAGAATTGACGAGCCTCTGGTGGCACATTGGCTCCAGGCTGGCCACTCCGTCGCTGCTCTCTCCTTCCTTGTTCTGGAGGTGGTCCCACACCCTCACCGGGGGGGAGACTACGCCGGGATATTAGGTAGGAGGGAGCAGCGTTGGATTTTTACCTTGGACACAGTTTCACCCAATGGTCTAAACAAGGAAATAGAATGGCATCTATTTTATTGATTAGTCATTAATCCGGCATGTGTGGTTCTGTGTACTCACCGCTTGCAGCATCTCGCGAGAGAAACCCTTTTCTTTCGCGCCTTTTTTCATTTAAATGGCTGTCACTGGTATGGGGCATTTGCGCTCCTGATGTCAACTCTAAAGGTATGAATTTTCTATGTTATATCTTTCACTTGCAGCCTGTTTTGTTCCGTTCTTGATTGATGTTATTTTATTGTAGACTAAAAATTTCGCTGTGGTCCCTCCTGATGCAGCTCACCCGAAACGCGGACCGCGTCGGGGGACTTTATAAATATTCTTTATGTTCACTTGATTGGAGTTGCCTTACTTAAATGAACTATAAATACCTGAACTTACAATAAAAATAATTGTGAAGTTTGGATGGAACTGTATCTTTGTTCTTGCACTATGTTTATGTGGGTAATTGAAGTCTCCCATTATTACTGCACTACCAATTTGGTTAGCTTCCCTAATTTCTCTTAGCATTTCACTGTCCATCTCACCATCTTGACCAGGTGGACGGTAGTATACCCCTATCACTATAGTCTTCCCCGACACACAAGGGATTTCTGCCACTAAAGATTCAATTTTATATTTAGTCTCATGCAGGATGTTTATCTTGTTGGACTCTATGCCATCCCGGACATAAAGTGCCACACCTCCTCCCGAGTGCTCCTCTCTGTCATGTAGTATATGTGTCTCTATTAGGAGTTATGGAAGGTAGGCATGAGACAGCAAGTCCCCTATGGTGGTATTAGGGTATAGCAGTTATGCATGTGCCAGCAAGTCTACTATGGTAGTTATAGAGAACGATAGATTGGCATGAGTCAGCATGTCTCCCATTGTGGTGTTAGGGGTATGATAGACATGAGACAACAAGTCCCCTATTGCAGTATTAGGGGTATGGCAGGTGGGCTTTTGAAAACAAAACCCCTATTGTGGTATTAGGAGTATGGCAGGTAAGTATGAGGCAGCGAATCCCCTATGTTAGCATGACCTGGGTTTGCTGGTCACTATGTGTTTGCTCCCTTTGACTTATCTGCACTGTTTTGTGGAAGGTTGAAGGGATTATAAAAATTCTCTGAGTATGTGATTTAGATTTTTCGCCATTCCCTAGGTAGACTGACCAGGAGGAGAAATGTTTCTCTGCTTTGAAGTGGAGGTGACATAGAGACTGGATTCTTTTTTAGCTATTTGATTCTTTTTTCAGAGTTGGAGTGGAATCAGTTCCTATAGAAAGAGTAACCCCCCTCACCCCCCCCCCCCCATGTCTCGATGGACTGGCTTGGATTCCTTTTGCCTTTGCTGAAGGAATAAAGCAAGATGTGAAGACAGCTGAGATTTGTTTTGTGCATTCCAGTAGAAGTGGTTGGAGTTGATTTTTACTTCAAACAGCTAGATTATTGTACTGGGTAATTTTTTAACCTTTTCTCAGCCTGTTAAATGCTGGAGTTGCAACAGGGGTATCCTGAGGATTACATGATATGGATGATGGTGCAAGGAAGAAAAGAGCTACAAGGAAGAGAAATATGGATACAGGGACTATGGCTTTTCTGACACTGATTTTCCCTAAGTTATTTTTTATATTCACCATTCTGGCTTGGATTTTTAATTTACTAACTAATGTAAAATTTTGTTTGAACAGCAAGTTGGTCTCAAAGGGGTAGATATTAAAAAATAACTGTGCTCCTAAATTTAGGCCTCTAAATTATGTGTCTAAGTTAGGCACCTATTTTCAGTTGAACGTAGGTACCTACGTTTTTAGCTGTAAATTCACATATATTTAGGGCCCTAAAATTTAGGCCTCTAGGTTTAGGGCTGCTATTTATTTGCCTTGATTTAGGATCCTAAAGTAGGTGCCTAATTTTGAAAAATCAGCACTAACTTCTTAACTTTGTTTCTCCACCCTAACTCCATTCCTGAAACTACCCACTTCTTAGGTTTCCAAATTCTAATGAAACTAGTAGCCTAAATTTAGGGACTCAGCCCCAGTAAATTTTCAAAGGATCTAATTTAGGAATCTAGTTCTGAAAATGAGGACCTCTAAACTCTGAAAATTGGCCCCTAAAACTTGTTCTTTACTTGGATATAGGATTATTGACGAAGAGAGAGAACGTTGGGGTGTTTTTGTTTCTTTTTATTATTATGTGTATTTTGGCCTCCTCCAGCCTTACTCTTTGCAGAAATCCATAAAAGCAGAGATTGGACTGACTGAAATTGACCACAGACCATGCCAAGGGCCCATGAAGTAAAGCTTCATTTCTCCCCCATTAGATGAATTCTGGCAATGTATCGCCCCGAGTGCAGCCACCAAGCCAAGAGGGTGTCCTACTACAGTAGTATTAGGAGTATGGCAGTATGTTTCAGCAAGTCTTCTATGATGCTGTTCAGAGTATGTCAATTAGTCAGAGGGGTATTAGGGGTAAGGAAGGTAACGGTGTGGCAGCAAGTCCCATATGGTGGTATTAGGGATATGGCAGGTAACATGTGGTGGCAAGTTCCCTATGGTAGTATTAATGTGAGCTGGGAATGAAGAGTTCCCCATCAGTCCAGCAGATCAGATTTTCCAATCTGATGTTATGCTCTCTTTGTAATTTCAAGTATGTATTACTAGGATGAGCAGTCACAGCCCTGGTTTTCTTTTACATCTTTGTGCCCGTGAAGCAGAAATTCCAATTTTAAAATCCTTATTTGGCATCAGGACTCACAGCGGGTTTTTTCTGTGATTGCAAAAGGCTTTATGTACCTGCTCGTAGAACAGCAGTCTGCTTTACAGATAAGTGCATTTTGAATTTGTGATTGATCAGCTTTTAACAGAAGATATTTTATGTGCATAAGAAAAAGTGAAACTAAAAAAATAATCTTTTCCTTGAATGACCTTTGATTAAACTTTATTTTATTTTTTCTTTTTGTGGAGGGACACCACATTCTACAGCTGGAGGTCTGGCTTATTGGGCTGAAGAATGAGAAATGGCTCCCAGTGAGAGAGAAAACTTGCTTGTGTATGTATGAGTGAGTGGCAGCTTTATGTGTATGTGTGATTGAATAGGTGCCTGTGTGTGTGAGTGAGAGCTTGTGTGTGTGATAGAATGGGTGCCTGGGTGCCTGAGTGAGAGCTTGTGTGTGTGTGTGTGGTAGAATGGGAGTGAGAACATTTGTGTGTGATTGAGAGAGAGAGACTGGTCAGAGGTGATGTGTTTCAGAGAGAGAGAGAGAGAGAGACTGCTCAGGGAGGTGATGTGTTTCAAAGAGAGAGAGAGAGAGAGAGAGACTGCTCAGGAAGGTGATGTGTTTCAAAGAGAGAGAGAGAGACTGCTCAGGGTGGAGATGTGTTTCTGTGAGAGAGAGAGACTGGTCAGGAAGATGACTAGTGTGTGTAAGAGAGAGACTGGTCTGGAAGAAGACTGGTGTATATGTGAGAGACAAAGACTGGTCAGGGAGGTTACATGTGTGTGTGTGTTTGAGAGACAGACTAGTCAGGGAGGTAACTGGTGTGAGTGAGGAAGAGAGACTGGTCAGGGAGGTTACTGGTGTATGTGAGAAGGAGACTGTGTGTGAGTGACTGGTTGTGGGCCCCTAAGATAGAGGACCATGAGGACAGCTTCAGCAGCCACTGCTGCTTCTGGTATATGCTATTGGCCTGCAAGGGAATGGAGTAGGAGAGTTCCTGGAGAGGGTAAGTAAAGGTAGCTTTTTAAGTTTATTTTTCTTGATTGACTGCCATTTTAATTTTTGGGTGTTATGTGATGTGTCTGCTGTTTTGAAATATTTTATTGATATTTGGACAATTTTTAAAATAATTTTTATGAGTTTTTTTAATTGTTGGATGTTATTCTGTTCATCAGCTGTTTTGTAACATTTATTAGTATAGCTTTACAATTATTTCTGTGTGAGGATCTATAACAGTTTGACTTATTCCTTTTCCTAATAGGAGGTGTATTAGTGTTTAGGGCCTGCTTTAATATTTGTAGTGTTACCTTTTCATACATAGGGTTGTTAATGTTTGAGTGTCCCATAATACAGGAGTAACTTTGTGTGGATTGGTTTGTGTGCATTATTGCAGATCCTGGGACTATGTTAGGTGCTATATTTCTCTTTCCATTTCTCCAGGTTTGCACTATATACAGAGTGGCTTTTTTTTTTCCATTGTAGTTTGCCTCCATATTTATAATTTATAGTCTATCTGTACTTGGTGAAGGTCAGTTCTGTGTGTGTGACTGAGGTGAGGTATTTTCCTAGCATATAGGCATTATATCAATCTTATTTGTTGTATTTTCTCAATAGGACATACATTAGTGGTAAATTACTGTCTTTTCATAAGGAAGGCTATTGTGCCTGGTAGTAAAGGGAGTTTGTTTTGCATATACTGAGATGTCATCAGAACCAGAATATTTATTTTATATGGTGAGTTGTATGGGCAATGCCCTAGTTCTGCCCTGCACCCACTGTTGGGAGTTGAGGGGGTTCCTGAGGATATAGAGTGTATGTTTACATTTAGCGGTCTCTTTGGGCATCTCTGCTCTTTGTCAAGCCGCAATTGGGATCATCTTTAATCATAGGTCATAAATTCACTTGTGTGTAATACACTTTTTGTTCATTTTTTGTTTTACCAATTTTTCTTAATTTTCATTTAAATAAAATATTCCTTGAGTGAATTAGCTCAAGAATACTTCCCTTTCGAGGATGAACGGAGCACAGTCCATGGAGGGCACTACCCTTCCAACGATATTAGAGTGCAGTTCGACATGCACGTTCCGCGTCCAATGCTGCTTCAGGAACTCCTCTGACTGTGTATTATTTCCGCATTTGCAAGCCAAAATATCTTCAGTTGGAAGGGTAGCGCCCTCCATGGATTGTGCTCCGTTCATCCCCGAAAGGGAAGTATTCTTGAGCTAATTCACTCAAGGAATATTTTATTTAAATGAAAATTAAGAAAAATTGGTAAAACAAAAAATGAGCAAAAAGTGTCTTACACACAAGTGAATTTATGATCTATGATTAAAGATGATCCCAATTGTGGCTTGACAAAGAGCAGAGATGCCCAAAGAGACCGCGGGATGTTATGAGGCTCAACAAATCACTTGTGTGAATATTACATAGTTTGAATTTGGTACCGACTATCCTACTATTAGAAGTAATTTCAAGAGAAACTGACGTATAATCTATTATTTGTTGTGATCCTCGTTGGTTCGGAAATAAGCTCGGAGTCTTTCTTATAATGTTTACATTTATCCCCATGACGGTCACATGTTCAGTGTGTCACGCACGTGAGAACCATCTGTCAGGTGTGTCCCAGCTAAAAAACAATTGAGAACCACTGCCCTAGATGGTCTGTATCTTTAGAGTAGACTATGACTGCAGTTTAAGTTTGGTGCAAGGGCAACTGGGGCAAGTCAAGTATTTCCCCCAGGTCTGCTTAGAACCAAGGTAATTTCTTTTTACAATTGTCATCATTCTGCCGCCTCTCTGTCTATATCTTTTCAGTTGCACCAAAGAAAGTTAAGTATCATTTTATGCTACTTCTTTCATTTGCAATGCAATATGAAACTTAAATCTTTGCAGAGATATACTCTGGACATAACGCCTGAGAAATCTCAATTTTTGGCCTTTTGTCTCACTCTTAGTCTTTTGGATGGACCACAGTTGGTATCTCTGCTCCACTTCCTCTTCTTAAGAAATGTATTAGGTTTAGAATCATCTCTCTGTGCATGCAATAAGCTAAAACGAAGAATGGAAGCGGCTGGGAACCCTATGATATGATATGCACGTGTCATGTTGGTTTGAATCAGGCCCATGCCTACTGAACTGCAATGTTCTGAAATATTTATAGCACCAATTGTATTCTAGAATTTTTCTGTTTCCCCTTCTCATTTTCAATGCTTATAAATGAATTGGGATACAGAACTGTATACCATGTATATTTTACATTTCATTTTCCTTTCTTTTGCTTTTCTTACCATTATACAGTGAGTAAGTCTATAAAATATGTATGTAAACAACAGTAAAATGGTAGTTATCTCTTTCTAAACAGGGACATTTTTTAAGTGGCAGCAATCATAATAAAGTAGTTTTGTGAAAGACTTTTATTTTTATATCTTCCTTTTGTTTGTAAAAGAAAATAACTTTTCTCCATGCTTTAAAATGAAAAACATTCCTTTCAGACAGCTCTAGGATACAGATTATGAATCATCCCAAAGTGCTGCCAAATTGAGGAAATATACATTTGGAGAATGTCAACATGCACCAAATTCACATTTTCACTGAACAATAGTAGGTAACTGGGTACCAACATAATACATTTTCATTATTGCAGTGGTGGGAATAAGAAGAATAAAATAAGTAAAAGATGTAATCTGCTTTTCTTTTTTTTTACTAGCACTTTTATAAAATTTAAGGACATAGTTAAACATTTACCATGGTATGTTCCACTAGCAACAGCAGGAAAGATTAAGGAGATATGTTGAAGATATCATATTTTTGACAGTGGCATTTGGCTGTTCTTGTTTCTGTCTTACAAGATGGCTGGCTAAGATGGGAAGTCTGCTAATACTGAAGAAATAGAATTGGAATTGACAGAAAATTCCCACCTTTTTTGTTGCTAATCCAGTTAAATGTTTTCACTGATGCTATAAGAAGATCTTTACAAATCACCAAGCAAATATTAAATTTTACAAACAGAAATATAAATTTCCTGCATAAACGTTCTATGAATTAAATTACATTAAAACCAGCATTGTAATACAAAGTATCTGCAAGAAATAATGTCAGTGTTACATTGGATTGTAATACACAATGTACTAAGTAATGTTATGTGGATTGCATTTTGCATTATCACGTACTAGAGACAATGTGGCCATAATAATGCAGGCCATGATCTGCAAATCAGGTTTCTCCATGGTAACCAATCTAAAGTTATAGGACCAGATAGAGTGAAGAAAACAATCCTTTTTCTCCCAGAATGACAATTGGGCCTTTAGTCCTTTTGACCTAACTCTCCTCACATATGCATACATAACACCTGGAGCCCCTTTTTATGATCAAGGCTCTGGACCTATTGCCCTCTACCCCCCTCCCATCTTTCCCCTAGAATCAACAAAGCTCCCTTCTAGTTTCCCCCTAATATCCCCCAAACTCACATCCACTTCCACTTCCAACACTGTCTTGAACCTGTGGTCTCATCAGCAGTCCTCCTTCCATCCAAAGACACTCTCTCTAAATTGTGGCCCTCACCTGTGCATATCCTTGAAATCTACCTCCAAAGTCATACTCTTGTCACAGTGACAGGCCCAAGACCTCTAGTTTCCCTGACATGCCCTCTAATACTCCTCAGAAGTCATGGTCTGGTTGTAGCAGTAGGATCTGAACCTCCTTTATTCTTGAATACCAACGACAAGGCCTCATCATAACAATTAGGCCCCTACAGCCTGGTACACACTTCGAAAGATTCCCCCATGTCACATCTATGCCCTATCTGCTTCCCAAACCTCCTAGCCTCCAGAGTAATTGTGGTTCCTTTCTCCCTGAAAGTTGTACAGAACTTTGGTCTGTGACTCATCTTTCCCATGATACCTTAGACCAGCCATTCAAGCTTCTTAGAATTTTCACCAGCATATTTGAGCCAGTTTCCTTCCTGCTGAACTTGGTGGAAAAAACCAAAATAGGACTGGGGACCTGCTAATCTGAACATGAAAGAAATGACGACCCTAGTACTTTGAGGAAAAAGACATGGTCTGGGAAATCTGGAGAGGAGTCCCTGACACTTCTGGAGGCTGTCCATAGGGTCCATTAGCATGTATTAATGTGGACCACAAGTAGATATCATCTATACTTCCTGAGAAATCACTATATTTCCTGTATTACAAGATCCATGTTAGAACATCCAGCATTGGTACCCAATGAAGGACATTTTCAAAAGGATTTAAGTGTGTAAATTGACTTTATGCACATGGACTTTTGATAATTTATTTTTTTTTATGTGTGAAATTCCTTTGAAAATTCATTCCACAGGGCTGAATTTTCCAAAGGTTTTACACATGCAAATTGAATTAATGCATGTAAATAGGCTTTAGAAAATTGCTACTTTATGTGTATTAACTCCTTTGAAAATTCACTCCAGAGAACCTATTAGCAATGAGCACTACATTTTCTGCTAAACAAGTTTGTTTGCATGTGCATTACTGCTGCATAGTATTGATAATATGCATACAAATAATGCATGTAGGAGGTGGGGTTAGGTAATGCATATTAATGTGGCTGTTTTCTCAAATACTTGTTAGTACATAGACCTCATAGTAAATAAAATATGTATGCTCTGAGGTAAATTTTTAAAGAATTACATGCATAAGTTGCTATTTTGTGGAATTTTACACCTGCTAATTATCTTGAATAAGTGATATCAAACATATTTATCGTGTATTATTGGTTTTGTGTGAGATCTGGGTGAATTGGGGGAATTTAGGCTGAAGAATTAGGAGGGTCTTGATGACCTGTAGAAATATTGAGTGAATTGGTGGAGTAACTGGTAAAACTGGTAATTTAATTTATGTGAGCATGTTTTAAAATTTATACAAGTAAC
Source organism: Rhinatrema bivittatum (assembly GCF_901001135.1). NCBI lineage: Eukaryota > Metazoa > Chordata > Amphibia > Gymnophiona > Rhinatrematidae > Rhinatrema > Rhinatrema bivittatum. The sequence goes on along the minus strand of NC_042620.1, from coordinate 156,986,247 downwards.
AGCTACTTTATTTTCACGTGTAAAATATATGATGGTAAATTTAAAATATGCGAGATCGCACCCATGAACGCTCAAACATGGGTGCATATGTGCAAAGGAGAACATTTTGCAATGTGTGCACAAATGTGCACAAACTTTGTAAAATGCATTATGTAGATGCAGCCGGTTGTGCGCATAGGTACACATGCATTTTTGTACACTCTCACACACGCACACTTCCACAAGGGTGGAACTTCCTGTTCTTCCTGGGTGTACCACCAAAATACTTCCACCAGTACACCAGCCAAATTTTACCATCAGGAACGTCACCCACTTGGCGTCCCTGGTGGTACAGAATGAAAAGAGGCACTGGTGTGAAGTGCAACTTCAGGAGAGCATGCAGGCCTGGGAGGATCTGAAGGATGGTCGCCGCATCTCAAAAAAGATATAATTGCGATGGAGAAGGTACAGAGAAGGGCTACCAAAATAATAAGGGGAATGGAACAACTCTCCTATGAGGAAAGACTAAAGAGGTTAGGACTTTTCAGCTTGGAGAAGAGACGACTGAGGGGGGATATGATAGAGGTGTTTAAAATCATGAGAGGTCTAGAATGGGTAGATGTGAATCGGTTATTTACTCTTTCCGATAGTAGAAAGACTAGGGGGCACTCCATGAAGTTAGCATGGGGCACATTTAAAACTAATCGGAGAAAGTTCTTTTTTACTCAACGCACAATTAGACTCTGGAATTTGTTGCCGGAGGATGTGGTTAGTGCAGTTAATATAGCTGTGTTTAAAAAAGGATTGGATAAGTTCTTGGAGGAGAAGTCCATTACCTGCTATTAAGTTCACTTAGAGAATAGCCACTGCCATTAGCAATGGTTACATGGAATAGACTTAGTTTTTGGGTACTTGCCAGGTTCTTATGGCCTGGATTGGCCACTGTTGGAAACAGGATGCTGGGCTTGATGGACCCTTGGTCTGACCCAGTATGGCATTTTCTTATGTTCTTATGTTCTTATGTATTTAAAAAATATTTTGGATAATTATGGCATTAATGTTTATATAGCCAGTCATACATTATTAGAGCCTTTTGCATGTTTCTGTAATTTCAACAATGTCCATATCTGCAGGCTCTGATGGTGGAAGCAGACCTGAACATTGTTGCTGTTCCAGAAACATGGTTCATGGAGTCACAAGACTGGGATATAGCTATCCCTGTCTATAACTTATTAAGGAAGGACAGGGAGGACAGGAAAGGAGGAGGGTAACACTTTTAGTCAGAAGCAATATCCAAGCAATTGAAATGCAAGGGATGTGGGGTAGGGAAGAAGCATTATGGGCTAGCCTAAAAAAAAAGATGATGATGCTTACATTTAAACTGGTGTGGTCTATAGGCCTTCAATTCAGAAAGAAAATCTGGATAGAGATCTGATCAAAGACATCAAAAAGATGGGAAAGAAGGGAGAAGTGTTGCTCATTGTGGATTTTAATCTGCCAGATGTAGACTGGAGTATTCCTTCTGCAGAATCTTTGAGAAGTAGTGAGACAGTGGATACCCTCCAAGGAACTATGCTCAAACACATGATAATGGATCCCATGAGGGAGGGTGTAATCCTGGACCTAGTGCTCACAAATGGGGATAATGTCCATAATGTCCAGACAGGTGCCCAGCTGAGAACAAATGATCATCAAACTATATGGTTTGATATTGTGAATAAGATACAAAGATGTCACATGAAGACCAGAGTTTTGAATTTCAAATATATGGACTTTGACAAAATGGTGATGTACCTGGAGAAAGAGCTAGAAGACTGGGAGAAAATGGATGAGGTGGAACAACAGTGGGCCAAATTAAAAGGAGCTATTACAAAGGCAACAAATCTAAATGTTATAAAATAAACAAATGCGCAAGGAAAAAGAAACCAATTTGGTTCTCAAAGGAGGTGACTGAAAAAATAAAGGCAAAAAGATCAGTGTTCAGGAAGTATAAAGGATCCCAAAAAGAGGAACACAGGAACAATACATGGTCAAAATGAGGGAGATGAAGAAAGAAATCAGAAAAGCAAAAGGTCAGGTGGAAGAAAGGATTACCCAATAGATGAAGAGAGGTGAAAAACCTTTTTCAAATATATAAGAGAAAGAAGGAAAGCCCAAAGTGGTATACTGAAATTGAAAGGTGATGAGGAACATTGTGTCAAGACAAGCAAGGAAATGGCAGAAATATTAAACAAATACTTCAGTTTGGCATTTACTAAAGAAGACCTTGGAGAAGGACCATTGCTAGTTGACAAGACTGTAGAAGCGAATGGGCTAGACACAGCTCCTTTTACAGAAGAGCTAGGAAAACTGAATGCAGACAAGTACATGGGACCGGATGAGGTACATCCCAGGATACTATGAGAACTCAGAGATGTCCTGGCGGGTCCACTAAATGACCTGTTCAATAGTTCCCTGGAAAAGGGAGTGGTGCTGCAAGATTGTAGAAGAGTGGTTGTGATCCTGCTTCATAAGAGTGATAGTAGAGAGGAGGCTGGAAACTACAGGCTGGTTAGCCTCAGCTTGGTGATGGGAAAATTAATGGAGACGCTGCTGGAAGGAAGGATGCTGAACTATCTAAAAACCAGTAAGTTGCTGGACAAGAGGCACCATGGATTCACCAGAAAAAGGTCCTGTCAGACAAATATGATTGTTTTTTTTTTTTTTCATTGGGTGAATAAAGAATTGCATCAAGGAAGAGCCCTTGATATCATCTATTTGGATTTCAGCAAAGCTTTTAAACCATCCCAAAAAGGAGATTTGTGAACAAAATGAAAAGCTTCATAGTGAGCACCAAGGTGGTAGAATGGATTACAAACTGGTTGACTGATAGGAGACAGAATGTAATGATAAATGAAACCTACTCTGAAGAGAGAGCTGTGTTAAGTGGTGTGCCACAGGGATCAGTATTGGGACCGGTTCTGTTCAATAACCTTGTGAGTGACATTGCACAAGAGATAGAAGAAAAGGTTTGTCTATTTATGGATGATTTCTAGATCTACAACAGAGTGGACACGCCTGAAGGAGTAGAGAGAATGAAAAGTGTGTTATGAAAGAGTGGTCAAAGATTTGGCAGCTGGAATTTAATGGCAAGAAGTGCAGAGTCATGCATCTGGGATGCAGTAACCCAAAATAACTGTATGAGATGGGGGGAGGGGAAAGCTGACAAGAACAGACCAAGAGTGGGATCTTGGTGTGATAGTCTCTAGTGATCTGAAGATGGTGAAGCAATGTGACAAGATGATAGCTAAAGCTAGAAGAATGCTGGGCTGCACAGAGAGAGGAATAACTAGAAAGAAAATGGAGGTGGTGATGCCCTTGTACAGGTCTTTGGTGAGGCCTCATCTGGAATACTGGAGCCTTTATCTCAAAAGGGATAGAGACAGGATGGAGGCAGCCCAGATAAGGGCTACCAAAATGGTGTGGGGTCAGTATCAGAAAACCAATGAGGAGAGATTAAAGTATATGAAAATGTACACCCTGGGAAAAGAGGATGCGCAGGGGTGATATGATACAGACCCCTTCAGATACCTGGAAGGTTTTATTGATGTAAACATCATACCTTTTCCATTGGAAAGAAATCAGTAGAACTAGGGGTCACAAAATGAAACTCCCGTGAGGACATCTCAGAGGCAACATCAGAAAATATTTCTTCACGGAGAAGGTGTTAGACATTTATGATATATCAGAGGAATATTGAAGCGCACACTTGGTTACAATGGAAGAATAGTGAAGGGGACACTTGGTTACATCAGAGGAGTATAACTGCAGCATGGCAGTATTTTGATGGCAATTGCTGATGGAAGGTGACTGAGACTATTTTTGAAATGCAAATTGTGAGCCACAGCATTGGGAAAGAGATTCAAATAACATTAGGATGTTTGAAATATTGAACCAGTATTTATGGTACAAGCCTGTTGGTTTTAATGGACAGTCTTCCTGGTCTTGGAAATATGATTGTTGTACTCCGTAAGTTAAGTGTCAGCCAGTTTGGAACTATTTAATAACTGCCAGACTTCCTAATGATAATAATACCAAGGATCTCCTGTAACCATTGCCCACATGCTGTTATTAGCATATGGACAATGGTTTAATTATTGTTGATGTTTAATTTTTAATTATTGGAAGTATAATTTATTGAATGAATGAGGTGGATGTATGGTATGAATATTAGGGATTTTGTATGTTTTTATGTATTGGGATAGTGTGAAAAATTAATGAATTTGGAGAATTTTTTATCTCAATTGAATTTTGCTATAATATTTTTAACAAGATAATTTTAGGAATGAAACACATGATGTGATAGTATGAACACATTAGATATATTAAAGTTAGTAATTCAATTTTTGGATTGTGTTTATTGAAACTGTTCATTTCGTATAGTATTGTATCAAAGTGCTCCTTTCTTGTATAGCCTGCCTTTGACTCATGCAATTATTCTCCTCCAATTGTGCCTGAGTCAACTTCTCTTCCTCCTCCTCATCCTCTTCATCCTGATTCTATTGCTGTCCCTCTGGAGGAGGTATGCATCTGGTTTTGGCAATAATATGTAGCATACAGCAGGATAGAAGGATCTCACAGACATTAAGGGGTAGATTTTATAATTTTCTGCGAGTGCGTACTTTTGTTCGCGCACCAGGCGCGAACAAGAGTATGCGGGATTTCAATAGATACGCGCATAGCCGCGCGTATCCATTAAAATCCAGGATCGGCGCGCGCAAGGCTGCCGATTTTGGGCAGCCTGCGTGCGCCAAGCCGTGCAGCCTGCCTCCATTCCCTTCCCCTCCCTAACCCACCCCCCGGCCCTATCTAACCCCCCCCTACCTTTATCGCTGGATTTACACCTGCCGGAGGCAGACGTAAAACTGCACGCACCAGCGGGCTGCTGGCGCGCCATCACCCAACCTGGGGGCTGTTCCGGAGGGCAAGGCCATGCCCCCGGGCCGAAACCACACCCACGGCGCCACCCCTGAAACATTGCATCACCCGCACCACACCCCCAAAACGCCACGTCACGACTGCCCCGCCCCCGCCACGCCCCCACCACGCCTCTCCATGCAAGCCATGGGACTTATGCGCATCCCGGGGTTTGGGCGCGCCACCGAGCCTATGCAAAATAGACTCGGCGTGCACAGGGGGGGTTTGGGGTAGGTTTTCGGGGGGTATGCACGTATCCCTTTGAAAATCTACCCCTAGGTGGGCTGCAAAGAAGACAACATCCTGATCTATCCATAAAGTGGAAAAGTGTTTTAAGACAAATGTTCTCTCAATGAAAGTCCTGTTTTTCCGATGTAATGACACTCAGTGACAGTGCCTGGGGTAGCTATTGGGATCATGAGCCAGGTTTTGACTGGATAACCTCTGACAGTCTCTGCCAACCTCTGTAGAGAAGCCATAGAAAAGCTGGATTAGATATAACTTTTGGGTTTGAAGGTGGGACAGGTTACAGGAATAGTTTTTAGCAGGCATGCAGTGCCAACATTCAGTCAACCTAAATATAATGGAGACATTAGGAAGCAGTGAATTTGGTATGTGGTGGAAGTAATAGGTGCCTTCCTACCTAGAAGCCATCCCCCAGTGATGTGTCCTTCTTGGAAGCAGTCATGATTTTTTGATTGCGAGAGAATGTAGGAACTGTGAGTGGATCCTGGAAACTCAGGCATGACATTCATGATGATGCCCTTGACATTGCAGACCACTTGCATATTAAGGAAGTGGAAACCCTTGAGGTTATGGTAGGTAGCCTCATCTCCCCATGGTGCCCTTATAGGGATATGAGTGCAAGTGATAACTATCAAAACAGAGAGGAAATGTGAAATTTAATAGAAATCGGTCATTATTTGCTGCTGTTGTTGCTGTCTTCTGCTAGGGAGGATATAAAGTGTTGCATCTTCGTGAACAAGGCAGACAGGACCTGCTCTATACACATAGAGGTAGTAGACTGACAGATTCCAGAAGTGACCCTAGAGGTGTCTGGAAAGTAGGGATGTGAATCATTTTTGAACGATTAAAATTATCATCAGATAATTTTAAAATCGTCCAAAATCGTTAAGAGTGCACGATACAATACAAATGCCCCCGATTTATCGTCAGGGGCATTTGTATTGTATCGTTAAATAGGGCGCGGGAAAACCGGCACACCAAAACAACCCTAAAACCCACCCCGACCCTTTAAAACAAATCCCCCACCCTCCCGAACCCCCCCCCCCCCCAAAATGTTTTAAATTACCTGGGGTCCAGTGGGGGGTCCCGGCACGATCTCCCACTCTCTGGCCACTGCTGCATTAAGAGAAATGGTGCCGGTGGCCCTTTGCCCTTATCATGTGACAGGGCAAAAGTAGCGCCAGCGCCATTTTGGTTCCTGGCTCCCGACGTCACGCGTGCAGATCGCTCCCGGACCCCCGCTGGACCCCCAGGGACTTTTGGCCAGCTTGGGGGGGCCTCCTGACCCCCACAAGACCTGCCAAAAGTCCAGCGGGGGTCCGGGAGTAACCTCCTGCACGCGGGCCGTATTGCCAATATTCAAAATGGCGCCGGCGCTACCTTTGCCCTATGTCATACGGGCGACGGTCAGTAGCAAAAAAGGCCAGGTTGGGATTTACTTTTCCGTGTACTGGCAAAGCATGGTCTTTTGGGTAGTAGGTTGCAAGTCCCATTCTTACAGCTGCCATAGGTGCTATATGGTTTCCTTGTTGAATCTGAACCTGCGCATGACTTGCTCCTCTATCACAGCCAGGAACTACTTCCTAGTCCTGTAAACTCTGTGTAAGGGGGTACCTCCTCCTCCTGCTCATTCTTCTCCTTCTCTCTCTTTCTCTCCTCAGCCATACTGATCTGAGTACCCATGCAGCTATTAGAATATATTATTGAAAAGTGTCTCTTCAAGAATAAGAAACCCCCTTAATATATAGGTACAACACACTCTCCTAACCTTTGTTGTAGATCTTCCTGTTCCTGTTTCATCCCTATCTTTTCCTCTAAGCACCAGTCTATACCTAAATATCTTATGAAATCAGCATAATCCTCTTTTTCCCTGATTCACTAAGTGCAAACCTATTTACTAAAGGTTTTCTCCCATTTTGTGTCTATGGGAAAATGCTTTGTAAATGACTCCCCAAGTGGTATGTCCCTATAACTCTCCCAAAGTCCCACAGTAGGTCCCACTCTGAACCTGACACACTCTTTCCAGCCCCCTGACCTGCTTCTGTGCCCGTTCACCCAGAGAGACCAGCCCAGCAAAGGAAAACACATGATTGAAACTGAAAGCTTGCACTGTCATGTAAATAGGTAGTAGCAAATGTGCACATGTATATGCACCTAAACGTGCCACTTCATAAGCGCACACCCCTTATGAAATACATCATTCATGTGTATATGTCAAACCTGCCCTAACACACCCCTTTATTGTGCATGTATATATGTGTATGCTTGATACATACACACGTGCCAGTATCCAACCAATTGTTGCACACACAGGCCTTTTAAAATTCACCTTTATGCGCACATATTTTTAATATAAGAATTTCCATTCTGTATCAGACCAAAGGTTCATTAAGCCCTGTATCCTATCTCCAATAGTGGCCAATCCAGATCATAAGTATGTGGCAAGATCCCAAAAGTAAATAGATCCTATATTGCTAGAACTCAGCAGTAAGTAATGGTTTTCCTAAAGTCCACCTAGTCAATAACCTATGTAAATAATTATCTATCTCTCCATATTTATTAAATTTGCTTACATGTTAAATATATATTCTATAATGCTTTGTCTTTCTCTTTAGTTGAATGTGATTTTTGTAAAGCGCTGCTGTAAATCGCTATTTTCTCGTTTTTAGCGCTGATGCTATATCTTTGTTGATTGTAAACCGATTTGATGTTACTAAACGAATGTCGGTATATAAAAAACCTCAAATAAATAAATAAAATAACAGTTTATGAACTATTCCTCCATGAACTTGTGCAAACTTTTATTAAACCCAGCTACACAAACTGCCTTTACCACATTCTCTAGCAATGAATTTCAGAGCTTAATGGTGCATTGAGTAAAAATAATTTTCTTGTATTTGTTTTGAATGTGGTACTTGCTAATTTCAAGGAATGTCCCCTAGTTCTTCTATTTTTGAAAGAGCATATAACCGCTTCACATTTACTCATTTTAATCCACTCATAATTTTAAAGACCTCTATCATACCCCCCTTCAGCCATATCTTCTCCAAGCTGAACAACCCTAACCTCTTTAGCTTTTCCACATAGGGGAGCTGTTCCATTTGTTTACCTTTGTCTGTACCTTTTCCAGTTCAACTGTATCTTTTTTGAGATGCAGCAAAGATAATTCTACACAGTACTCTAGTAGGTTCCATCTCACCATAGAGTGATACAGAGATATTATTACATCCTCTGTATTATTTTCTATTCCTTTCTTAATAATTCCTAACATTCTGTTTGCTTTTTTGACAGTCACTGCATACTGAGCTGAGGATTTCAAGGTATTGTACACTATGGGGTAGATTTTTAAAAACAGCGCAATCGCGTACTTTTGTTTGCGCAGCAGGCGCAAACAAAAGTATGCTGGATTTTATAAGATACGCGCATAGCCGCGCGTATCCTCTAAAATCCTGGATCGGCGCGCACAAGGCTGCCGATTTTGGGCAGCCGGCGTGCGCCGAGCTGCGCAGCCTGCCTCCGTTCCCTCCGAGGCTGCTCCAAAATTGGAGCGGCCTCAGAGGGAACTCTCTTTCGCCCTCCCCTCACCTTCCCCTCCCTTCCTCTACCTAACCCACCCCCCCGGCCCTATCTAAACCCCCCCTTACCTTTGTCCGTAGATTTACGCCAGCGAGAAGCCGACGTAAATCTACGCGCGCCAGCGGACTGCTGGCGCGCCGTCCTCCAACCCGGGGGCTGGTCTGGAGGCCTGGACCACGCCCCCGGGCCGGCGCCATGCCCCCGGTCCCTCCCCCGAAATGCCGCATCCCGCCCCCGAAACGTAGCATCATCGGGTCCCGCCCCCGACATGCCCCCTTCCAAAAACCCCAGGACCTATGCGCGTCCCAGGGCTCTGCACGCACCGGCGGCCTATGGAAAATAAGCGCACCGGCGCGCAAGGCCCTGCTCGCGTAAATCCGGGCGGATTTACGCGAGCAAGGCTTTTAAAATCCGCCCGTATGCCTCACAGATCCTTTTCCTGGGTAGTAACATCTAATGTGAAATCTAACAATGTGTAACTACAGTGTGGGTTACTTTTCTCCATGTACATCACTCCAGTAGCGTAGCCAGAATTGATTTTTTGGGTGGGCACAAGGTTAACATGGGTGGGCTGTAGGCAAGCAGGTCTACTAGTTGTTTTTTTACTGATAAATAATGCCAAATTATGCAGCATAGCATTCACATCTACGCCTAAGTATGAGGTTTACTTAATGATACAAACATAATTCACGGTGATTTGTGGTACTTTAGCCTTCTTATTATTACGATTTTATACACGGCTCTTACCTGTCCATAAATTTTGAGAGAGCGGTTGTGTTGCTTATATTTAAATTGCTAACATCTCAAAATATAGATATATATTTTTACCTTTGTTGTCTGATCTTTGTATTTTTCTAATCAGTTGGTCCTGGTCTCTTTTTCCCATTTTTTCCCTTATAGCTCATTTCCTAATTCCTTTTCAGTGTCTTTCTTCTATTACTGTCTTCTTCCCTTCCACACACACACACACACACACACACACACACACATACACGCTTTCTCTCACAGACTCCCTCTCACACACTCAAGCTGTCACTCTCATATGCTCTCCCCCCCCCCCAAGCTCACATTCAAGTTCTCACTTTCTCACCCCTCCCCAGGCTTATATTCTTATGCACACACAGACGCACATCCAGGCACCCATTCTCACCCACACACATAAACCCAGACTCCCATTCTCACCCACAAACCCATGCTCCCAGTCTCACCCACACATATTCAAGCTCCCATTCTCATCCATACATATACACATTTAAGGTACTATTCTCACCCACACATACACACATTCAAGCACCCATTCTTATCCACATATTCAAGCTCCCATTCTCACCCACCCACAAACCCAGGCTCCCATTCTCAACCACACATACACACATTCAAGCTCCCATTCACCCACATATTCAAGCTTCCATTCTCACCCACATACACACCCAGGCTCCAGTTTTCACCCACACACACTCACGCACGTGCACAGCTTCCGCTTTCTCCCCCAGAGCAGGAAGATCAGCTGCCTCTCCTGCTGCCACCGGACTCCTGCTATCTTCGGGCGTCGGGCGGTATGGCCCGCCGAACTTCCTGTCGGGGGGGGGGAGCGGAGGCGCAGCGCACAACGTCCGCTTCCTCCCCCCCCCTAAGCAGGAAGATCGGCGGGCCCGACGCCCGAAGATAGCAGGAGGCCGGTGGCAGCAGGAGAGGCAGCTGATCTTCCTGCTTTGGGGGAGAAAGCGGAAGCTGTGCGCGGCGCTTCCGCTCCCCCAAACAGGAAGTTCGGCGGGCCGTTTGGTCCGAAGATAGCAGGAGGCCGGTGGCAGCAGGAGAGGCAGCTGATCTTCCTGCATTGGGGGAGGAAGCGGAAGCTGCGCGCGGCGCTTCCGCTCCCCCACCCCTCCCCACCGAACAGGAAGACCGGTTGGCCATACGGCCGCAGCAGCGCTTCCCCGTGTGCCGTGATGGCGCGCGAGGCGTGGGTTCTCTTGTTCGCTGTCGCGGGGATGGGATCCCGCGACAGCCTTGCAGTTCCGGTGCCAGTTGGGTGGGCCTGGGTCTAAGTTGGGTGGGCACCTGCCCACCCAGGCCCACCCGTGGCTACGCCACTGCATCACTCTACACATGCTCACATTAAATTTAATCTTCCATTTGTCTGCCCAGTCTTCCTGTCTCACAAGGTCTTCATTTCCTCACAATCTGCTTGTAATTTAACAACTCAAAATAATTTTGTGTCGTCTGTAAATCTGGTCACCTCACTTGTCTTTCCTCTTCCCAGATCATTTATAAATATATTAAAAAGCATCGGTCCCAACATAATTCCACTGTTTACCTTTCTCCACTGAGAAAACTGATCATTTAGTCCTACTCTCATTTCTTATATTTTAACCAGTTTGCAATCCATAACAGAACATTGTTTCCTATCCTATGACTTTTACATTTTCTTAGGAGTTTCTCTTGGGGCACTTTGCCAAATGCATTCTGAAAAATCCAGATGAACTATATCTAATGGCTAACCATTATCCACATGTTTATTAACCCCTTCAAAAAAATGTAGCAAATTAATCCACACTAGCTGCATCCCATTAAACCATCTCTTTCTGTATGTACTGTGATTTTGCACAGGTACCTTATAGTATAGATTCAATTATGAATCATCTATAATGCAGAATAGAAAGGAATTTTTCAGTTAGATTATGAAAATTTCCCTAGACTGCATTATATTGCCAGTGATTTATGTTCAGACTATTTTCATTTTGTCTTTTCAAAGTGACAACTGTTTATTGATTTGCTGTAGTACTGTTTATTCTTAACAACAGAAAATATCTCTGTTATAATAATAGTTTCTAATAAACCAATTAGGATAGCTAATTGAGAGACTATTAGATTAAAGGGTCTACAATGGAAATTGGAACTTTCTCTCTGATTTAGCTGTTTTAGATTACTTGTAGACTAGAAAGTTGTTACCCAGGTAGAGAGTCCATCAAGCTAGGTTGAGAGAACACTGCACAAATCTCATCTTTAGGTGAGTTTCCTCACTCCGAAGGTCATCAGATCTTTACAAGAGAGCACTGTTCTGTTCGTATGTCTCACTTTGAATGTCAAAGTGACCCCTAACCCCTACACTAATACCTAAACCTCACCTTGAGTTACTAGGTGGGCCTCCCATAGAGATATAAATACCTATCTAATGTGAGGGCATTATGGATTCTCTCTCTCTCTCTCTCTCTCTCTCTCTCCCTCTCCCTCTCCCTCTCCCTCTCCCTCCCCTAGGAGAGAGGAAATTCTGGCACAATTTGTACTTCAAATTGGCATTATTGCCATAAAACACATTCCTATTGCATACAATATTTAGTGCATTTTGATAAATCTAGGCCTAAGTTAGCCATATCTATTAACTTTACTAGAATATTCAGTGACACAGCTGAGCCACTGAATATACCTGACTATCTTAAAGTTAGCCGGATAGGTATTGCAGCTAACTTTAGACCTGCTGTACTGTGCAGCCACAGTTAGCCAGTTTATCTAACCTGCTAACTCTGCTCCTCCCGGAAATGCCTATTGTCCACCCTGGAATGCCCGTGAGTTAACTAACAATTTTCTAGTTTGATAACTTGTTATCCAGCTAGAATATAGTTGGGCAAGATTTATGAAATCACAGTTTGGCCAATTGATGGATATCTTTTCAGTTATCCTTCTAAATGGCTTTTGAATATCTACCCTCTTGTGTCAAAGTTTACCGATAGATACACAGCAGTTTAAATAAGCTAAAAGAATTTTGGATACTTCCTTCTCCAACCAACAGTGATATGTGTCCATATAATTGTTAAGCAATATCAAAAACCAGAGAAGCCCTTGAACAAAGTGCACTCTGAAAAAAAAAATGTTTTTTAATTCTTTTATGGCTTCATTCCAATAAGCAAAGCTTCATTGTCTGAAACATTTTGTCAATGACATTTATGCAAACCAACTTGCCCATCCCTAGAAATTATAGATGGTGATAGTTGCAATACAACTTGAGGTAAACATAATTTACCTTGTGATTCAGTAAAATATTAACATGAAAGGCAAAACACCAATTAATAGGCTGTTCAAAGAGTTTCATCATATCCACCTTATATTTTTGCCACTCCACCATGGCTATAGCCCATAACGGTAGCATGAATGGGGAAAAAAAATACCCTGTCCATGTATGCTAGTCAATATCCTCCATTCTATCCAGTTCAAAATGAAAGGACAGGTTAGCACAAAGGTCAATCAACCCAAGAACAAGGGCTGTGAAGAACATTACAAGCTATTTTATGTGGGCCCAGTAAATCCTCATTTTCATGTGGCTCTCGATCATTTAGCACTTAAATGTTAATATAATGGGAGACCTTGACATGCATAGTAAAACATTACATTTTAGCATGTTAATTTTAGCATAAACAGAAGACATTAATGTGCATGTTAAACTTTATTGCTTAGGTCTTATGTACTTATGTTAGGTATCTATGCACATTCTTTTAATTTACATTAACTAGACACTATGGCTTTTATGGAGCTGCCACCAAAAAGATGCCCTGAGATTTGAAGAAAACTTTGCAGTTTATGTATTATCCCTACTGTACAATTTTTTTCATGATCATTTTTCAAAAATCAGTCATAAGAAAGTACAGCAGATTTCTCTTGAAATAGAGGATAATTTTTGTACTGTCCATTTTTGGACTTTTCAGAAATTTTCAAAGAAAAAGTAGGTATGTGTATTCATTTAAAAACAAATGTCAAGCTAAATTGAAATAGGCATTTTTATTACTGTTTGTTTACTGTGAAACAAATGCCCAATATCTTTGAAAACCCTGAAGATTTTCAGTTTTTCATTTTAAGGAGAGTGTGCACTATTTAGAAATAGAGACTGTAATTTCCTGAAAATGAATACCATGAAATAAAACACAAACAATGCCCACAAAATGTAAAAAAAAAAAAAGTCTCAACAGTGCAAAAAACAAAAATGAAATGAACGAAAACAATTTCATTGAAAATTCTTCATAGAAAGAACCCAGAGTTTTGTATCTGTATTGTGTGCTGATAGATTGTCCTATGAATATTTATAGGAGTGCATTAGCATTGTTGTGTTTGGTTTCTTACATTAAACTGCCCGAGGGCTCTACTATAAAATATAAGATCTTATTTCATGTATAACAGATGCAACACTGTACTGTCAACTTGGGGTCCCTGTGTAGTCAGTGCCAAGTTCAGATAAAATGGGTTATTGCTGCATTTCAGATTATCATAATTTTTCAGACCTTCATCTAGAATAGGACACATAATAACTCATAGTATTTAGGAAAGTAGCAACAGCATGTCTCACCAATTCATTTTATAATAAAATATAATTACTTGATGAACTGAAGTTACTGTTTTACCATTTTTCATTAATTTCTTTTTCTATTTGGTTTATTTGCGTTGGCTTAGATTAGTGGCACGTGGTAGGTGGCTCTGGGCTAGAGAAGTGAATGGACAGTAAATCACAAAATAATACACACATACTTTGTAAGTAATAATGAATCTAATATGGTTTGAAAATAAAAGTGCAGTAGTAGCAATTTGAGATTTGTGGGGCACAATAGCACCTAGGTCATATTGTATAAAAGATAAAAATGTTTGAAAATGATATTTCATTTTATATTGGTAGTAAAACTTATAACTCTCAAGGCACATGAAATCTCATTATAATGCCCAGAGTCTGTAGAATGTATGGCACAGCATATACTTCAGGCAGGCAAACTGTGGAATAACCTCAGACAAGATTACCAAAGCCAGGGGAGTCCACAATACAATTTCTCTGACCCCCAAGCTCCTTATCAGATCTTTCCCAAATACCAATCTAACTGGCTAATTTTAAAAGGAATGTACATGCACCCATAAAAGCACGTATCATCGCGCGAGCAGAGATACGCTGCAATTTTATATCATGCACGCAAGTAAACATGTATCATTTAAAATCCCCCTGCCGTGCACATGTGTGTGTGTGTGTGTGTGATAATTAAAGGCAGTTTGAGTAAATGTCCCACATGAATTTCTGCTAGGGCTTTAGTGGCTTTTACTCGTGTATGCAGGCAGATTTTAAAATATGCTCCTGTGAGGGATAAAACAGTTTTTCCAATTAGCCCACCAGTTTGTCCAGTTGATATTGAGATCTTCAAGACCCATCTGGTTCTTCATCCTCTATGCCCCCCACTTAACCTTGAACCTTCACGCTGTGCTGAAAGCTCTAAAAATCGAGATCTATAGACTTGCTCCTCATCAAGACCTGTAGCAAAGTTAGGTGGATAACACATGGATGCGTGCCTTGGTCAGATTTTTTAAAATTCAGAATTATGCACATGGGGTAGATTTTAAAAGGGTTACGCGCATAAGTTGTGTACGTAACCCTTAAAAAAAAAAACCCTGCGCGCACTGAGCCTATTTTGCATAGGCTCGGCGGCGCGCGCGAGCGCTGAGACGCGCGTAAGTCCCGGGGCTCACAAGAAAGGGCGGTCAAGGCGTGGTCAGGGGGCGTGGTGTCAGCTTGGGGGCATGTTCAGAGGCGTGGGGGCAGTCCGGGGGTGTGGCTGAGTGCCCCGACACAGCGTCCTGTGTTGGGACCTGCCGCGGCAGCAGATAGCCGGTGCGCATAAGTTACGACTGCCCGGAGGCAGGCGTAACTTCGCGGATAAAGGTTAGTAGGGGGATTTAGGTAGGGCTTAGGGGGTGGGTTAGATAGGGGAAGGGAGAGGAAGGTGGGGGGAGGCGGAAGGAAAGTTCCCTCCAAGGCCACTCCGATTTCAGAGCGGCCTCGGAGGGAACGGGCAGCGCGCTCAGGGCTCGGCGCTTGCAAATTGCACAAATGTGCACCCCCTTGCACACGCCGACCCCGGATTTTATAAGATATGCGCGGCTACGTGCATATCTTATAAAATCCATCAGTACTTTTGTTTGCGCCTGGTGCGCAAACAAAAGTACACGCGCGTGCTGTTTTTTAAATTGTACTCCATTATTCTTTGTCCTGCCCTGGAATGCCCATTCCCCGCCCCTTTTCCATCCCCTTATTCTTGATATGCACATGGGTATGTACGTGTGTACTTCACAGATTCTTAAAATGTGCATTGCTTGGCAAAAACCTATGTGGTTGTTTTTGCAGAGCAACACATTTAAAATCTACCTCATTGTGTAGGGGACAAAACATACTTGATTGAGCAGCTCTGTGGTATTCATTTTCTGATTTACTAAACTTTGAGGAAAACAGTTTTCAAACGGGAGGTCTGTGCAGGCAAGCATATGGTTCCCGATGTAGATGACACTATCTGAAAATTGATCCTGGCACAGCCCTATTAAAAAAGTAGGTGTTTTGGAGTAGGGAGAGGTTGGGGAAGAAAATTATGCCTATTCATGATGTTTTCAAAATGTATGTACATTGTATTCATTCCTAGATTTGTACCATCATTCAAGGTGTTACAAATCTCTCAATGGCCTGTATAGACCCATCCAATCACCCTCACCACCACCAACCACCACATATAGATGTACCTTATAGGGATGTGAATCGTTTTTTGATGATTTAAAATATCGTCCGATATATTTTAAATCGTCAAAAATCGTTAGAGGCGATATACAATAGGAATTCCCCCGATTTATCGTCAAAAATCATTAATCGGGGGAAGGGGGAGGGGAAGGGGGAGGGCGGGAAAACCGGCACACTAAAACAACCCTAAAACCCACCCCGACCCTTTAAAATAAATCCCCCACTCTCCCGAACCCCCCCAAAATGTCTTAAATTACCTGGGGTCCAGTGGGGGGGTCCCGGTGTGATCTTCCACTCTCAGGCCATGGGTGCGTTAATAGAAATGGCGCCGGCGCTACCTTTGCCCTGTCATATGACAGGGCAAAGGTAGCGCCGGCGCCATTTTGGTTCCTGTCCCCCAACGTCACGAGCGCAGGAGATCGTTCCCGGACCCCCGCTGGAGCCCCAGGGACTTTTGGCCAACTTGGGGGGGCCTCCTGACCCCCACAAGACTTGCCAAAAGTTCAGCGGGGGTCCGGGAGCGACCTCCTGCACTTGAATCGTATTGCCGTATTACAAAATGGCGCCGGCCATACGGCCATACAGCCGGCGCCATTTTGCAATACGGCAATATGGCCATACGGCTCTGGAATTTGTTGCCAGAGGATGTGGTTAGTGCAGTTAGTGTAGCTGGGTTCAAAAAGGTTTGGATAATTTTTGGAGGAGAAGTCCATTAATGGCTATTAATCAATTTTTTTTAGGGAATAGCCACTGCTATTAATTGCATCAGTAGCATGGGTTCTTCTTAGTGTTTGGGTAATTGCCAGGTTCTTGTGGCCTGGTTTTGGCCTCTGTTGGAAACAGGATGCTGGGCTTGATGGACCCTTGGTCTGACCCAGTATGGCAATTTCTTATGTTCTTATGTTCTTATCAAATTTAAAACAAATTGGAGAAAATTATTTTTCACTCAGTGCACAATTAAGCTCTGGAACTCATTGCCAGAGGATGTGGTTAAGCTAATTAGTGTAGCTGGGTTTACAAAATGTTTGGCTAAGTTCCTGGAGATGTCCATAAACTGCTATTAATCAATAGGGAATAGCCAATGCTTGTTGCCACCATTAATAGCAAGGGATCTTTTTAATGTTTGGGTATTTGCCAAGTTTTTGTGACTTGGATTGGCCACTTCTGGAGACAGGATACTGGGCTTGGTCTGACCCAGTATGGCATAGCTTTTGTTCTTATGTTCTACATGATAATTTTTATGTATGCAATATTTGAAAATTCACTTGTAAGGTCATAAGATGACCTGACCAGTGGATCAGTTTTCAGTGAACTGGCATCCCTGTAATTTCATTTTGGATCTATTTACCTACATTCAAAGGATCATTGTCCATCCTTTTTTTCGACACTACCTTCACTTTCAGTCTGGCTCATCATTTAGTAGAGAAGGACTTTCTGGGTATTCAGTATGCAGTACCAGTACCCAGGTCAAGAACAAGATTTACAGAGATGAAAGGATTATAGAGGAGAGTAGTATGTTTAGGGCCCCTCTGTTCTGGCCTTATTACTTAAACTTTCAAGTTGTTTATTTCACACAATTGGCTGAGGATGTCTTTGCCTGCAATTTGCTAGTTTGTTAGTTTGCTATCCATTAGAACCTTGTCATTATAGCAAAGATCACTGTTTTGATTTCGTCGTCATAAGGAGTCATTTGCTTCTCTTTTCTTTTGTAACAATAGCTTTGACATTGGCAGTGAAGTATGTCTCACAAATAACTGACTAACTGGTTACAGGACCTGGGCACCACTCCTCCAGAAGAAACTGTTCTGCCTCCTGGGGATTGCATTCCAGCCAGCACAATTATTGGCTGTCAGGTATGGCATGTGCTGGTGCTTCCCTGTTTTGATTGGCCCAGCAGGGGCCAGCTTAGATATGACTTCCCTGCTATATGCCCTATTAGTTCATTGTTTATTTTTTTGTTCCAGTCTTCTGTATTCATAGTTCCTGGCTGCCTTTCTTCTATGTTTTTTGGCATTTCTGATTTTTTATCCCTATCTATGGTTTGCTTTGCTGTGCTGCCTGTTTTTCAGCTCCCAGGTTCCCTGCACCAATTCTTGCCTACCATAGGTTCTGCTAATTTCACTTCCTAGATTATATGTTTCCTGACCTGTGCCTGGACTGTTCCTTATTTTTCCTGGTTCCCTGTAAGCTATAGTGAAAAAAAACTAACATTGCTTAGCTGGCTGACCTAACTTCCAGCCTATTTGTGGCAGGCTTGGGCTAGCAGGGAGCTTCATGGATCATAAAGGGGCTGCCCATGTCTCAGCCTTGGGACCCTGACAAAATGAGCCAGCTCAAAAAGATCCTGAAACTAGCCATAAGGAGCCTAAAATTGCTCCAGCTCTGACAGCTGTCCAGAACATTCTGGAGCAGAGTGTGAGCTACAGTATTCTGCTAGGGAAGAGAAACAAAACGGTGTGCTCCTTCCTTTCTTCCATGAAACTGCAACAGCAGCTTTTTTTTTTTCCTGTGCATAAACAAAAAGGCTTTAGCCTTGCTTAGATGGTCAGTCAGGAGATACAAGTGTACTCAGTGCTCATAGAACAAGGTTTTTTGTTTTATTTGAGAAGTGCAGAAGTGAAAATAATTTGAACTCTTAGCCTGCAGTCAGAGGAGCATTCTAGCGGTCTTTACTGAGGAGGTACACTATGGCAAATTTCCAGAACTCTGTGGACATAACCCTATCTTCCTGCCTTGAATCCACCACAGCTATTGCTGCTAGAGACATTTATGGGTCCATATTCAGAAGATTTGTTTAGCTAAGTTTGAGATTGAGCCAGACAAACCTTGGGATTTAAATTTCCTGTCACAGGCAGTGTGTCCAGTTTGTCCAGAGAAGTATTTAACTGGATTAAAGTTAGCCAGATAAATTGGGGACATTCTGGGACACCTATATTGAGAGTAATCCATATAACTTATCTGGCTAACTTTAGGACTGTTGGAGAGCAGCCCTAAAGTTAACTGGATAAATGAAAAAAACAATAGAAAAAACCAAGGGGCTGAGCAGCAGCTCTCTTCGAGATCTCAATAGCTAAAATGGTATCGCTAGAAAGCAGTTCTTCCCCTTGATTGCAATATAAAGAAAATCATAGCAAGCCAAGCAGACCCCACCTCAATAACTAACAATTTATAGCCAGAGAACAGATCTCCTCTCCCTCCTGTTCTCAATACAAAATATATTAGTACCAGCAAGCACTCTCCCACCAATCCCTATAGAAAAATAAAATAGAGGAGGCCCTGTGGCTCCCTTTTGCTCCCCAATCCACAAGCCCCACCATTTTCCACCTAGGACCTTAGAAGATTCTAAAATGAAAAGTCAAAAAAGTACACTCCTGTATCTCTTTCCACTCTCATAATACATAGCAGGTCGATTTTAAAAGCATTGCTTGCGTAAAAATGTCTACCTACTCCTGTATATAGGCTATGTACCAGGAACATGGATATTAAAAAGTCGCAAAAATTGTGTGCGTGTGTGAGGTATAAGGGGATGGAAAGGGGGTGGGGCATGGACATTCTGGGGTGGGGCCAAGACTTGCACACTTAACTCTGAATTTTAAAACCGAAAACTACAGTACACATATGCTAGATACCCGTGTAATTCTACTGCTGCTCTTGATAAGGAGCAAGTCTTTAGATCTCGAGTTTTAGGACTTATAGAACAGGATGTGGGTTCTGGGTCAACTGGAGGGTGTGGATAATAAAGAACCAGAGAGGTCTGAAAAACCTCACGTTAACTGCACAATCTGTGGACTAATGCCAAAACCTGAGAATGTGCCTTTGCATGAGTATGTCTTAAAATGTGCTGACTTATGCACAAAAAAGCTGACAAGGTCCTATGGGAGACACATGCATGCTAGCTATGCTCAAGTAACCTCTTAAAATTAAGAGTATGGGGGGAGGAGTCAAGATGGAGCTTGAACCAGATATGTATGCCTGAGATCTCCCTTAATCATCCTTCTTACCTTGATGCTTTTTACCCTTTTGAATATCGGGAGGAGAAAGGGAGCAGTGTAGCACTTTCCTGAGGATCACAGCAAACAACTACGCCTGAGTATGCCTCTACTCCTTTGATCTCCACCCCGTTGAACAGCTTGGCTGTAATTGAGGCCCCCGGCAAATTGTCGGCTGAGGTCTCTCTCAGCCCCGAAGTGCGTTTGGCCTCAAAGCTACCCTGTTATGCTGCCTGTGTTGAGGCTTTGTTGTTGCAACAAGGAATAGGTTTTCAATGACTCCACCGTGTTGTCTGGTGGTGTTTCCCCGATACAGTTTAGAAGAGGGAATCTCTGCTCTGAACCATGGGAATCTACACCGGGCTGGGAGCAAGAAGAAAGGTGGGGGACCTTTGTAGATCCAGCCCCATCAACTGCAGTTGACTTGTAGTTATTGCAGACTACTATTTTGGATATTCAGGTTAGATCTTTTTTGGTTAAGCTGTCCAGTGAGACTCTTGATGCCCTATGGCAGGTCATGGCTTCTATGGATAAGACAGTTTCCTCCTTAGCAGTTCTCACCTTAGATATTCATACTAAGGTGTCCGCTAAAGATTCTAGATTGCAGCAATGTGAGAAAAAGATAACTGATTTAGAGTTTTCTATTAGACTAGTGGAAGCAGTGCAACTGAGATCATCAAAGATTTCAGCTTATCTTCATATAGAATTGAGAACTTGTAAAGTTTCTCAAAAGCTATGAATCTGTGTGTACTTAATTTTCCTAAAATTCAATTTGTCACCATCAGAACTGTTTAAATCCTATATGAAAGATATTTTGGATATTCCTGAGGAAGCTTTGCCACCAATTGCTAAGTTATATTACCTTCCACCTTTTAGGAAATCAACAGATGGGTTGCTGTTTCAGAAATTTCCTAACCTTTCTAATTTTCTTGAGAGTTTGGAAGACAATATTACATCTAGAGCTACGCTGTTGGTTTGATTAGTGTGTGCTAACTCCCTGTTAGTGTGCGCTAACATTTTAATGTTATTGCGCACTAACCCTCATTAGTGCGCACTAACCCGAAAACAGAATTTTCCCAAAATTTCAGGAAAATTTAGCTCAGTTTTTGGGTTCCCTGAATCCTAAATGATTGCACATCCATAGTATACACAAAGGGGGTCTTGTTCAGGCTTCTTCATTTTCTTAATGTATTAGCGATATTGTATTTTTAGGCCCTGTCTCAGGGCTTGACCATTCTCCCTCTCATTATAGCGGTGAGACCAGTGCATATAATTGCTTCTTTTATTTGTTTTATTTTACTTGCAATTTTTTCTTATTTTTTCTTATTTTTTTTTCATTTTCGAATATGAAATTCGTATTTGATGTATTCATTGAAAATATAAGTAAAAACAAAAAGTTAGGAGCATACTTAGCCATGGTTGGTGCATTTGAAAACAAACAAGTGTGAATGCATGATTGATTAAAAATTCTAGCAAATCCTCACTCGTGATCCAATACGCATGTGTGTGGGTGCACACGCACTCATTTGAAAATCACCTGGAAGTGTATAGAGCTTTGACAGTTCTAGTCACTTATGTATTAATTTATTCACTTCACTTATTAGCCCATCATTGAAGCTGAAGGATGAGTCCTTGTTAAGAACTCAGTTTAAAATCAGGAATGGCTCTTCATTGTCAGTGAAGGGAAAATAGTGAAGACATTAAGGTGGTCATTTTCCAAAGGTAGTGCATGCGAAAAGGGACATTTTGCATGCAAAAAGTCCCTTTTCACATGCGATACCTAGATCGGGGTGGGTTCTGGGCGGTGTCTGCACTGGAAGGGGAGGAGTCAGGGTGGCACTGGGGCGGACGCTGTGAAGACATTGCTGATGGTGAAAAAGGTAAGGAGCCTTATTGTTGTCAGTAATGTGGTGTGAGAGAGAGAGAGAGAGAGAGAATAGCCATAATCCCCTCACACTAGATAGATATTTATATCTCTATGGGAGGCCCACCTAGACACTCGAGGTGAGGTTTAGGTATTAGTGTAGGGGTTAGGGGCCACTTTGACATTTAAAGTGAGATGTATGAACCGAACAGTGCTCTCTTGTAAGATTTGATGACCTGCGGAGTGAGGAAACTCAGCCAAAGATGAGATTTGTGCAATGTCCTCTCAACCTAGCTTGATGTTACCCAGGTAGAGAGTTCACCAAGCTAGGTTGAAAGAACATCCTACAAGAGACTGCAGAAATAGGAAGACAGGTTACAATATCTGAAAAAGCTATGAGAAGCTGAGAAAGTAGTCAGAAAACCAATGATGGAAATGGAAGAGAAAATATCAAATATGGTAAAACAGGGGAACAAGACTTTTTTAGGTATGCTAGTGATAGGAAGAAGTACAAAGTGATAAGGTGATGAGGAGTAGTATGTAGTGGCTGACAAGACAAAAGCATAATTACTTAACAAATATTTCTGTTCGGTATTCACTGACAGGTCAGTTTTAAAAGGAGTGTGCATGTGCGAAGATACGCATGTATGTCGGCGCGCTCAGCAAAGCTAAAGTAGTTTGTATTGTTTGAGCACATGTGTGCAAACAATGTAAAATATGCATATGTTTTTGCCATCAAGAACGCACATATATGTGCATAGTTCTAAATAAGCGTGAATTCTTGTTTGCTCGCACATGCAAACACAATGATGGGACTTCCTTATCCTGGGTCCCAATTTAGAAAATGCCAGCAAGAGCCAGGCAGGATAATTTCAGCACCAGGGATGTCATCCATCAGCCACCACCAAGGCATCTCAGGTGGTGGCTGATGGGTGGACCTGTGAGGAGGACCTGTTCCCTGTGCCGGACTGGAGGAGGAATCTGCAGCAAATTAGGAGGGCATGGAGAGAGCTGCAGGGAATGGTGAATAAAACGGAAAATGTCATAAACCCTCTGTATCGCTTCATGGTGAGACCCACCTTGAATACTGTGTACAATTCTGGTTGCCGCATCTCAAAAAAGATATAATTGGATTGGAGAAGGTACAGAGAAGGGCGATCAAAATGATAAGGGGAATGGAACAGCTCCCTATGAGGAAAGACTAAAGAGGTTAGGGCTTTTCAGCTTGGAGAAGAGATGGCTGAGGGGTGATATGATAGAGGTGCTTAAAATCATGAGAGATCTAGAATGGGTAGATGTGAATCAGTTATTTAGTCTTTCAGATAATAGAAAGACTAGGGGGCAGTCCATGAAGTTAGCATGTGGCACATTTAAAACTAATCGGAGAAAGTTCTTCTTCACTCAATGCACAATAAAACTCTGGAATTTGTTGCCAGAGGATGTGGTTAGTTCAGTTAGTATAGCTGTGTTTAAAAAAGGATTGGATAAGTTCTTGGAGGAGAAGTCCATTACCTGCTATTAATTAAGTTGACTTAGAAAATAGAAAATAGCCACTGCTATTACTAGCAATGGTAGCATAAAATAGACTTAGTTTTTGGATACTTGCCAGGTTCTTATGGCCTGGATTGGCCATTGTAGGAAACAGGATGCTGGGCTTGATGGACCCTTGGTCTGACCCAGTATGTAAGTGACAGGCCTTATAGGTAATCGTTGGAACATGGCATGCTGTAGCTGTAAGTGACAGGCCTCAGTGGTTAGGGTTGGAGGAAGCCAGGATGATAAAAGATAAATTATTCTTAAGTGTTGGTTTTAGTACAGAAGTGAGTGGAGTCATGGCCCTGTGGCATTTGCCATTTGTCAAACACAACACTGAGGCCTGATTCCTCTTATCTCACCTGCCTGCTTCACTTCAACAACTTTTTGGAGTGAAGCAGGCAGGGGAACTCAGTGGAGTCATGCCTCATTGGTGGCTCTGGGGAATGGAGGCAGAGGAGTTCAGCGAAGTCATGCCTCAGAGATTGCATTTATTAAAAGAAAGCAGAGGAACTCAGGACACAGCTGAGTTCCTCTGCTTTCTTTTAATAAATGCAGGTGTGGAAAAGGCGGCAGAGGAACCCAGCATATTCATGCCTTCAAGGTGGATGTTGGAGAAAAGGAGGCAGAGTGAGAAGGGCTCGAGCGCGGCATAGAGGCAGCCTCAGTCCCGATCTGTTCGCAGTGAGGACTTGGCCCCCGAGTGAGACGAGTTTGGGCGCGGCTTAGAGGCAGCGGGTGCACTTCCTCGAGCGCGGCGGTGATTGTAATCACCCTCTCCCCCCGCAGCCGGAGACCGCCCGGGTCGCAGCCGGGTCGCAGCCGGGAAGCGCCGAAGATCAGGTAAGGCGTACATCTTTACTTTACTGGTCTCCGAAGAGCGAGGATTAGCGGGGTCTGCCTACGTGGAAGCCTGCCAAGGAGGTTGCCATTTTGCCTGCCTGTTCGCCATCGCCATCTGCCCTGGTTCGCCGCCTCGACCTAGTGTACAGACTAAGCGCACAGGCCACGGGCGCGTATGTTAGGTGCCCGAAAGTAATTGGGCGCATATTATATTGTTTAGGCGCACATCGATGGGCGCACATTGATAGGCGCACGTTGTTAGGCGCACGTTGTTAGGCGCACGTTGATAGGCGCACATTGATGGGCGCACATTAATCGGCGCACATCTTTCACGCATATTACAAGGCGACTGGAAGCACACCGGCGCATAGAGATAACAGACGCGATGGAGCGTATGAGAGCCCAGGCGTCCACTGAGCACCTCCAGAATCAGACATAAGAGCTCTAGGCCTCTGCTCAGCATGCCACCTCAGAGCCACACAGAGTGAGGAAGCAGACTCCCTATGTGCCCAATGTGAGGAGGCCCTAGGAGTTCCAGGCCAGGGCCGGTCCCAGCCCAGATTAATTGCCAGTTCCTCAGGGAACACCCCGGACCTAGCAGGCCGAGGTGAGTAGCCGGGGAACCCTAGAGACCTGGTGCCCCTAAGGCTAGAACCTGCTTCGCTCTCCTGGGTGGAATTATTCAAGGGGATTCACGCCTTTGTCAAGATGCAGTCTGATCCCCGAACAGACCCATATGTACCAGATGACCCTGCCCCTGGACCCTCAAGACCTAGGCACGGCCACCCGCCACCCGGAAGCCCCACTTATGGGGATTCAGATTGCTCTGAGGAAGAAGGCGAGCTCCCCGAGGAGGGAGAAATTCCCTCGGGATAGAGCCGTATCGAACTATGAGATGCTTCTTTCTTAAGGAGGATCTCCCAGACCTTGTCTCTCAATGCCTGTCGGAGCTAGCTATCCCGGGCCAAGGCACCCCAGGGGAACCTAGAATGAACCCCATGCTAGAGGGCCTTAGTCAAACGGCTCACCATTTTCCCCTCCTACAAGCAGCACAGCAGCTAATTGATCTAGAGTGGAATGCGCCGGAGGCCTCATTCAAAGGGGGTCGGACCTTGTCTAGCATGTACCCCCTGGACCCAGCAACCAAGGAGCTGCTGGCATGCCCCAAGGTAGACGCCATAGTTTGCGCAATTGTGAAGCGCACCACCATTCCAGTGGAGGGAGGGGCGGCCCTCAAGGATGCGCATGACCGGCGCCTGGACGCCATTCTGAAACAAGCCTTTGAGGTGGCAGCCATTTCCCTACGAATCGCGACCTGCTGCACTGTGGTGACACGTTCCTGTTTATCACAAGCCAGGAACAACACCCCGGGAGAAGAAATGGAATCAGCTCTCTCGTTCCTCACTGACGCTGCCTCCGACCTAGTCCATACGGCAGCCAAGGGAGTGTCATCCTCATTGGCAGCCAGGAGACAGCTCTGGCTTCAAAATTGGTCGGCCGACTCCTCCTCCAAGACGCGCCTTACAAGAATGCCCTTTAAGGGATCCCTCCTGTTCGGCAGCGACCTCGAGAAACTGGCTAACAAATGGGGCGCCTCTCCATTAGCCCGTCTACCAGAAGACAAGTCAAGGAGGAACCAGCGCCCTTTTCCTAGGCCATCCAGAGGTAGAAGCTCTCAACGCTTCAACCCCTACAGGACTAGCTACCAAGCACCTCGTTCTCAGACCAGGAACCAGTCCTTTCGGACCAGGCACAACAAGAGGGGAACTGGCTTGGGTTCGGGTCCCGGCCGCACCCCACAATGAGAATCAGCCGACCCATCTGGGGGAAGAGGCCATAGGGGGCAGGCTAACCCTATTCTACCGCAGATGGGTCGAGATTACTTTGGACCAGTGGGTCCTCGCCAGCATCCGAGAAGGGTATTACCTGGACTTCCTTCGTCTCCCTCCGGACAAGTTTGTGGAATCTCCTTGTCCACCCCTCAAGAGGGAGGCACTGGAAGCTACCTTGTGGAGGCTCCTGTCCCTAAAAGCCATAATCCCAGTGCCTGCATGGGAGATACATTCTGGGCATTACTCCATTTATTTCATCGTACCCAAGAAGGGGGGCAGCTTCAGACCCGTCCTGGACCTCAAGTCAGTCAACCGGCACTTAAGGGTCCCAGGATTTCGCATGGAAACTCTGCAGTCAGTCCGAAGTGCAATACAGCCAGGGGAGTATCTCACATCCCTGGATCTGTCAGAGGCTTACTTGCATATCCCAATCCATCGGGATCACCAGCGCTACTTACACTTCAAAGTCCTGAAACGGCACTTTCAGTTCCGGGCTTTACCCTTTGGGTTAGCCACCGCGCTGCGGACCTTTACCAAGGTAATAGTAGTGGTGGCGGCGTCACTCAGGAAGGAAGGAATTCTCATCCATCCCTACCTAGACAATTGGCTGATCAGGGCAAAGTCACCGGAGGAGAGCCACCGGGCAACCAACAGAGTTATATTTCTTCTGGAAAGCCTAGGATGGGTAGTCAACACAAACAAGAGTTCCCTACAGCCTTCGCAGTCGCTGGAATACCTAGGAGTCCGATTCGACACCCAGGAAGACAAGGTCAGCCTGACCTCCAAGAGGAAATCAAAACTCCGGAATCGTTTGCAGAACCTGCTGAGCACCACCCGGCCTACAGCTTGGGATTACCTACAGGTCCTCGGCCTAATGGCCTCCACTCTGGAAGTGGTACCATGGGCACGGGCTCATATGAGACCATTACAACGCGCCCTTCTATCTCGGTGGAGCCCACGATTACAGAACTACACCGTGCATCTACCTCTACCGGCCAGAGTACGGAAGCAGTTACGGTGGTGGCTGCAGCCCGGCCACACGAGCCGGGGGTCAAAGATGTCCTCCCCAACCTGGACCCTGCTCACTACAGATGTCAGCCTGAGCGGCTGGGGAGCACACTGTGAAGAGCTAACCACCCAAGGGCGGTGGAACAGGGAAGAATCGGGGTGGAACATCAACCGACTAGAGGCACGGGCAGTCAGGTTAGCCTGCCTACGATTTGCACACAGACTTCGAAACAAGGCAGTCAGAGTGATGTCGGACAATGCCACCATGGTGGCATACATCAACCGACAGGGCAGAACCAGAAGCCGACAGGTATCCTTAGAAATATTCCCCCTGATGGCTTGGGCGGAAGCAAATCTCCAGGACATTTCCGCCGTCCACATCGCCGGGAAGGACAATATCATGGCAGACTTCCTCAGCAGAGAAAGCCTAGAACCGGGGGAATGGCAGCTGTCATCCACGGCCTTCCAGATGATTGTGGATCAGTGGGGGACTCCGGGCATGGACCTAATAGTGGACAGGTCCAACGCTCAATTACCCAGATACTTCAGTTGCAGGCGAGATCCTCTATCCCACAGGATCGACGCCCTGGTACAGCCATGGCCTCAGGGGATCCTGCTATATGCCTTTCCCCCATGGCCCCTGCTGGGCACCATTATACACAAGATTCAGCGGCACAGAGGCCTAGTTCTTCTGGTGGCCCCGGACTTGCCAAGAAGACCCTGGTACGCAGACATGAGAAGACTACTGGCAGAGGACCCTCTACCCCTGCCCCCTCACAGGGACCTGCTGCGACAAGGTCCCATCCTCCACGAGGATCCAGCTGAATTCTCTCTTACGGTCTGGCCATTGAGAGGGCTCGACTGAAGAAAAGGGGATACTCAGGGTCGGTAATAGATACACTCCTCCGATCACGCAAGTTCTCCACATCACTAACTTATATAAGGATCTGGAGAGTATTTGAAGCCTGGTGCAAAACTCACAGCACCAATCCACATGCCGCTAAAATTCTAAGCGCCTGTCCTAATACAGCTTTTGTGTTGGATAATCCTAGTTTTAAAAGCCAATTTTGTCTGTCCAACATAGATTTTCTGACAGGGGCATATAATCACATATACCACGTGGGTGGTATTGCAATCGTAATGTATTCTCAAATAGTGCTTTATTTGTAAATGATGAAAAGCCTTAATCTGTAGCACATTTTAGTAAACCACGCAATGACCACATCTAAATTGTCCTGAATCCAGCTCATAAGTTCTCCTCATCCATGGCATCGTTACCATTAATTTATCCCGCAAATTTGCCCTCTAGTCTTGGCAAAAATTAGAAATGCTTCAAATCTAGTGTAAATAAGTAAGCACCAAGCAATCAGTTCTTTTGTTTATGAAACTTTTCTCTCTCCTTTCTCCTATTACATATTAGAATATTAAATTATTTAGGTACTGTAAATAAAATATTTTCAACCACGATATAAATAAACTCAACACAGAGGGGTAGATTTTCAAAGCCTACCCCAAAACCTCCCTGCGTGCACCGAGCCTATTTTGTGTAGGTCCCGGGGCTTTCCTGGGGGGGGGGGGGTGCGTCGGAGGGACGTGTCATGATGGCGCGTCATTTGGGGCCGGGGCCACGGGTGTGGTTCTGGCCCGGGGGCATTTTTGGGGCATGGCCGAGGCCTCTGAAACAGCTCCCGGGCCGGGGAATCGCGTGCTAGGTGTAACTTTTAAAACAAAGGTAGGGGGGGTTGACATAGGGCTAGGGAGGTGGGTTAGGTAGGGTAGGGGAAAGGAGGGGAAGGTGCGGGGGGGGGGGGGGGGGGGTGGAAGGAAAGTTCCCTCTGAGGCCGCTCCGAAATCAGAGTGGCCTCGGAGGGAACAGAGGCAGGCTGCGTGGCTCGGCGCGTGCAGGCTGCCGACTTTGGGCAGCCTTGTGCGCGCCAACCCTGGATTTTAAAGGATACATGCGGCTGCACGCGTATCTATTAAAATCCGGCGTACTTACTTTTATAAAATCTACCCTATAGCTTTTATATTTAAAACATGTTACCATTCCCTAATGGCACACCTATAATATGTTATCTATACCAACCATCTTTTAACCTTATTTGTGCCTTTTTGTAAACCGTTGTGATGGTGAATTAACTTGACGTTATAGAAAAGATTTTAAATAAATAAATAAATAAATTTGCAGGACATGCCAATGATCTCTTATAATCTTTGTATTTGATCAGAGAACTTAGAGAAAGCACTAGGCATACTATGCTTGTGTCTCTTGGCGACATTGCTTATTCAATAGCAGCTCACGATTCGCAAAGAATCCGCTTTTATAAGCCCGACATACAATCTTCTGTGGATAACCACGTTCCAAAAATGTATTCTCCATCTGTTTTGCTCTTATCAGATATTCTTGTTTAGTCCCACAAAGTCGTCTTAAACGCAGGAACTGTCCTACAGGTATATTATTGAACAAACTTAGAATATGTTAACTCTGATAGTGTAAAAGGCTATTCCTATCTGTTTTCTTAGTATGAATTGTAGTGGATAATTTCTTACCACATTTCATAACTGTCATATCCAAAAACGTAACCTGTTGACAGTCAAATTCAAGTACCAGTTATATTTTTTCATGCGAAAAATTATACATATGCATGTTTATAAAATAGGTAGAGTAAGTATGTGCTTTCAATGCATTACAAATATTCTCACATACTGAAACATATGTGTGCATGTTGGGGATAGATATACACACATTTTATAATCTGTGCAGACCAGAAATGTGAAAATTATTAAATAATATAATAGATCACATGCCCATAATTGCATGTATATGGAGCCATGCAGAGATCTTTGAAATTATCTTTAAAGTTATAACATACCTTTTTGTTTTATAAAAAGGATATTCCTTCATATTCTTACAACGGACATCCACACTCAGAAAGTCACTGCTAACCATTTTTTTTCAGTTTGCGAGTGACATAGGCACTTGAGGGATTCTGATTTGATTTACTGGAGCTTTGTTTTGACAGCAGGTGTTAAGTGGAATGCCACGTTGATTGGTTTTGGGGCCAATTCTGTTCAATATCTTTGTGACCATCCTTCAACAACAAGAAAATGTTGAAAAGAAAGTAATATCGATGGAGAAAATCCAAATAAATTTAATTAAGTCCGAAAACATCATGGAAAGAAAATTCGAGAAAATTGAGAACTCGCTCAGATTTTTAAATCTGAGAGTAGTTAATTTTCCTATATTGAAAAAAATATCGCCAGCTGAGTCATTTAAATTATACCTGTGGGAGGGCCTTAAAATTCCAAAGGAGGCGATACCAGTGATTACTAAAGCTTTTTTTTTATCTCATGAAAACCTTTGAATACAGGCAGCATAGAAGCAAGGAAACAACAGTCTATGAACATTACTGAGATTCTTGAATTATCCATACAGACTGAGATCACTACAAGGGGGACAATGTTGATGTCATTTGCTTTTGAACATGATAGAAATATGGTATTAAAATTTTTCCAAAACAAAATTTTTTTTTAGAAAGTAAAGTTTATATATTTGGGGATGAAACTAAGATCTGCAACAGAATGGACATGCCTGAAGGAGTAGAGAGAATGAAAAGTAATTTAAGAAAACTTGAAGAGTGGTCGAAGATTTGGCTGCTGGGATTCAATGCCAAGTAGTGCAGAGTCATATATCTGGGGTGCGGCAATCCACAAGAGCTTTATGTGATGGGTGGTGAAAGAGTTGATTTGATCTGTATCAAGAAAGTCGGTATATAAAAGCCTTAAATAAATAAAATAAATAAAAATAAATAAATAATGCACATGGACTGGGAGAGGGACCTTAGTGTGATAGTGTCTGATGATCTGAAGATGGAAAAGCAATGTAAGAAGGTGACAGCTAAAACAAGAAGAATGTTGGGCTGCATAGAGAGAGAAATAACCAGTAAAAAAAAAAAGAGGTGATAATGCCCTTGTACAGGACCTTGGTGAGGCCTCACCTGGAGTACTGTGTTCAATATTTTGGCCTGTATTTCAAAAAAGATAAAGTCATGATAGAGGCAGACCAAAGAAGAGCAACCAAAAATGGTGGGGGGTCAGCATTGGAAGACTTATGAGAAGAGGCTGAAGGATCTGAATATGTACAACCTGGAAGAATGGAGGTGCAGGGGAAATATGATACACACCTTCAGATGTCTAAAAAGGTTTTAATGATGCACAATCATCAAACCTTTTCAGTTGGAAAGAAATCAATATAACTAGGGGGTCCTGAAATGAAACTCCAGGGAGGACGACTCAGAACCAATGTCAGGAAATATTTCTTCACAGAGAGGGTGGTGAATGCCTGGAATGCCCTTCTGGAAGAAGTAGTGAAGATGAAAACAGTCAAGGAATTCAAAGGGGCATGGGATAAACACTGTGGATCCCTAAAGGCTAGAGGATAGAAATAAAGAAAAGAGAGAATGGGGTAACTGGGGGTAACTTGCTGGTGTGGCAGTTGCTACCCTTAACAAATAAGTCTTGATACTGTTAATGTAACACCATCATTGCTCTATGTTTCAATGCCAGTGAGAAATGAGAATTGGATTCAGACAGCAACCGATGAGGTCCCCGACTTTTACGGTTTGGGGAACAAATAAACATAGGGGTAACTAACTGATGAGGTGCTTAGTACCATCACTAAGGCCTACATTTATCAAAATGCTATAAATTTCACCAGGGGGGTGTGGCTACGATAATTTCAGAGTTGCCACACCATGTACTATGAGAGAGAGAGGAGGGAGAGAGGGGCCTTTTATAAGGCTCTCATAGTAGTAAACTATTTATACCACTATAGGAGGGTAATCTAGTAACTCGAGGAGAGGTTTTGGTGTTGGTCAAAGGTTTGCGGGGCATTTTTACAAGCACAGTCAGACATAAGAACAGCACAGTACACATAAGTGAAGATTTGATGTGATTTGGAATGAGGAAAGATATACAAAGATGAGATTTCTACATTGTACTCTTTCCCTAGCTTGATGCATTCTCTACCTGGGTGCTATCAAGATAGGGTGAGAGCACATTGTAGAAATCTCATCTTTGTGTGCCTATCCTCATTACAAATCGTATCAAATATTCACTGATGTATACTGTACTGTTCGTATGTCTGACTGTGCTTGTAAAACTGGTCCCAAAACCCTAGTCCACCATCAAAACCTCACTTCGCGTTACTAGATTACCCTCCTATAGTGGTATATATATTGATGAAAATTAAGTGGGCTACCCTAGAGGCGCTCTCTCTCTCTCTCTTTCTCTCTCTCCCCAAAACATAATTTGCCATAAATATCATGAATTCTGTTTCAGGCATATCGAACAGCTTAATGCCAGGAAAAATCATGTAGTTATTTCTGGTGTGAAAACATCCATTATGCTATATTGCACACTGTGTTAATGCCCCTCATTTTCTTAGACCCTGCCCAAACTCCTCCCATTTGAATAAATTTTCAAAATTTGCATTTGTGTTGCGTGATTTGATAAATAATGCATGCGTTGTGGTATTATTGCGGGCCTTAGAGCCCTAACGCCCACGATAACAGCCTAACGCAATTTGATGAATGACCCTGTTTATTTGATACTTTGATGCAACTCCAACATTACTCTCTGCTTTCACGGCAACGGTTAAGGGAGATTATTATTTATTATTATTTATTTATAGATTTTTATATACCGGGGTACGTAGGTAACATCACCTCGGTTTACATTCAACAATAATTCAGCATTGTGCTTTACAATGAAACATAGTAACTAAACAAATACAATAACATGTATAGTTTTGAATTAAAAAAAAAAAATATATATATATATAAATAAATATATATATATATATATAGATATATATATATATATATATATAAACAATAAATGGTAGACTGTGGTAATTAGGAAGAAGAGCGGAGGATTCAGTTCATTAATAGTATGCTTTTTTAAATAACCAGGTTTTGAGATTTTGTTTAAATTTTTTGTGGCAAAGTTCCTGGCATAATTCAGAGGGCATGGTGTTCCATATAGTTGAACCAGCAATGATGAATGATTGTTCTTTTGTACTAGAAAGTTTGGTCAGATTGGGTGCTGGGATCTTTAATTTGGCTAAATGCTGGAATCTCGTTGGGTGGTGTGAAGTTTTGAATTGAAGATGATCGGTGAACCAGAGCATATCTCTGTTTTGAATAGCTTTATGGATCAGCGTCATAGATTTATATATTATCCTGGAAGCCACGGGTAGCCAGTGCAAAGACTGAAGTGCTGGAGTAATATGCTCGTGGCGGCTTGGTGATCATGCGGGCAGCTGCATTTTGCAACATTTGCAATGGTTGGATAGTAGCTTTAGGTAGACCCAGTAGCAGAGCATTGCAGTAATCAATCTTAGATAAGATAGTAGCTTGTACTACTGTGCGGAAGTCATATTGGTATAAAAGAGGTTTAATACGTTTAAGCGTGTGTAGTTTGAAGAAACCATATCCGCGATGAATTTTTTGAATGTAAGTTTGCTGTCAATGATGATACCAAGGCTGCGTACTTGCTGTGAAATAGTGGAGATGTCTTGTGTGGAACCAGAGTTAATCAGTGTTGTATTTTTTTGAGGTGAAATTATAATAAGCTCAATTTTATTGGTATTGATAGCCAATTGGTTGTCTGTGAGGATTGTTTTAATTTCTAATAAAGCAGTCTTCCAAGTGCTCAAGGCATTTGTGATTGTGCTGGTAATAGGTATGAGTATTTGAACATCATCTGCGTAGATGAAGTGTTGAAGACCCCTTTTTGAAAGTAATCGGCATAATGGTGAAAGGTAAATATTAAATAGTGTGGATGAGAGAGAGGATCCTTGGGGGACTCCTTGAGAGAGGTTTCTTGGCTTGGATTCACTTCGTCCACTTCTAACACTATAAGTTCTGTTGCTCAGGAATGACTGAAACCATAGAAGAGCCGATCCCGAGATACCTATTTCAGAGAGGCGGGTGAGGAGGGTGTTGTGATTTAAACAGCATCCGAGGGCCCTGACTTTTATGGTCTGGTAAACTGAGAAGCATGGGGGCAACCTGCACAGTGCAACAGATGCTGGCATAAGCTTGCTGGCCAGACTTGATGGATCATTTAGTCCTATTCTGTCATCATTTCTATGTTCCAAAAAGCACGAAGGAAGGCGATCTATAATAGCCGTCAGGATGAAAGAAAAGAAATAGATGCCTGTAGTCTTAAAACAATCCTTTATTGCAGTGGAGACACAAGGGTAGCCCGACTCTGGCCGAGTTTCGCCGTTTCAAAACGGCTGCCTCAGGGGCTTACAATAATCTTCTTGAATTCATTAGTTATATATCGACTAAGAATATAATGTGATCATATAAAGAGCTGTATGATCTCTTATGTTGCGTCTTGAAGCATTCGCGATAGCAGAACTCCACTAGCAAAGGCCTGATTTTTGTTTTTCAAATCCTTCCCTTATTATAATGGTATACTGTCATATAATTAAGATTTTTTTTTTCAGAACTGCAGCTAAACCACTCCTTTCCAAATGTAATATGCCCCAACTATACTCCTTGTTAGCTTGTACAATTTAAGCTTCTTAATTCTTATTTAATTGAATCATACATTTACATCTCATTTCAAAATGGCAGTATCAGTTCAACCATTCAATCGACTACTGTTTATTATTACCACTAGAAATTTCATAGCTTCATTAGATTATTAACTTTTGATTAAGTCCATGTTTAGCAAAGGGATGGGATAGTACAGTCCAGTGAACCCATGGGATGCGTGTTTACTGTTTTCATGAGATATACCAATAGAGCATGAGGGAGAGGGAGAGAGAGATTAACCACAAGGAGGAGTTTGCTACAGAATATTGGTGAGAAAAAATGAGAACATTTTTCTTCAGAAAGCAAGGACAAAAGGACATTTCAACACCCCTAATTCTGTGAGAAGAAAATTAGATTTTCCTGTCTTGGCTAATAAGGAGAGTGGAAGGCACAGAGACCCTTGACGGATAGGATCTCTGGGATACTACTCTTTGGGAAGAGACAACCAGGAGTTTTCAGTTGTAAAGTTGTGCTGGAAGAGAGAAGAAAATCACAGGGAAGAAAATAGTAATAGTCATCTTGATTTAACTGAGTAGATGAGTTAAATGAAAATTGTTCAGTAAAATAAAAAGACATCTGTGTCTTTAGCATTTTGTTAGATTTATACTTTATTGAGATTTTAAACAAAATACAGTTGTAAAAAATCAAAAAGAAAACATTTTTCATGTATGAATAAACTTAAAGCAATCCTATTTAGAAAAACAAATACATCAAAAATCCTAGTCCACATTATGGGAGGATCAATTCAAATACATTATTAGGAAATTATGCAATCAAATTTGCAACATTGGAGATAAACATTATTTATTTGCAGCTATGTACCTCAGCCCTTATCTTGTAGGAAAGTTTCCAAATGAGTTGGGTCCTGAAAAATAAATGTGTTTCTTTGTAGTACAACTAACATTTGCAGGGAAATTTTAGGAAAAAGGTTGCCCCCAATGCCAAAACCTTTTGTTTTAACATTAGGAATTGCTTCCTTCTTAGTTGCGTACTACGTGAAACGTCCGGAAAGACCTGTATTTTCTGGCCACAGAACAGATAATCCTTATTCTTAAAATATTTCTGTAAGACTAGATTTTTATCACTTTCCCTACAAAAAGTGACAAATAAAGTTGCTCTTTTAGGAATATCATCAATTGATGATTCTAAGAATGCTGTTAAATTAGGGGAGTCTTGTTGGACTTGGTCCATACCCTCCTCACCCTCCTGTAATCTCAAGCTTGTATTAGAAATATAATATAATTTTGAGATATTTTTTTCATCAATATTATTGATTGCCAAAATTTCTACAAAATATTTTTTCAACAATTCTTGGGCTGATATAAGTCTGGTTACTGGAAAATTTAAAAAACGTAAATTTTTCATCCTTAATGTATTTTCCAGATTTTCTATCTGCCTCTGATTTAACAAACTATCCTTAATAAATGAATTGTTAACCCCTTGTAAAGAGTTTATTTGTGATGTCATATTCTTGCTAACTTCCTCCAATTTGTCTAATCAAACATTGTGTTTTCCTACAGATTCTTTAATCTCATTACAGGTTTTATTATTTTGAGCAATTGACATAGTCATAGTTTTCTGCAACTCATTGATAGCTCGCCAAACGTCTCCCAAAGTAACATTTTGGGGATCAACATGTTCAGTGATTACTGCCTGTAATCCTGAATCTCCTATTGTCCCCTCTTCCTCTGTACCCCCAATAATAGGTGGGGCTAGAGAGTCCGTATTTGGTGTTTCTTCCATTTGAGGCAAATTATGATGGGAGAGGTCTGGTGGTTCAAAAATTTGCTGAGGTGGCTGCAATTGGGTGGGGCTCTGAGAAGTTCCTGATGAAAAAGAGATATCAGGAATCGAACTGCGGGCAGATTGACTTACCCTTCTGATAATATGGGAGTCCATTGGTCCTCTGGTCTCAAGCGGTGCTGGGGAAGATGTCCACACCTTAGTCTTTCGTTTTCTCCCCATACAGGAAAGAAATATCAATTAGATGAAAAAAAATTTAGAAGGGGCGCACCCCTTTGGCGCGCGACTTTGGCTGCACGCCGGCGGCTGTGCGCCGCCCTGCCCCGAATTTATTCACCAGTCCTGTCTCCGAGTGATGACGTCACAGGGGGGGGTGTAGCCAGCAACGCCGAGCAGATGACTCAAGCTCCCAGCTGGAAAAAAGGAGCTCTCAGCGTTCCCTTTCGCCTTTCCTCTCCGTCGAGAGGTCTCTCCTGGTAAAGTCCTCCGGTTAATTGCGCCGCCCTGCCCCGAATTTATTCACCAGGCCTGTCTCCGGGTGATGACGTCACAGGGGGGGGGCATAGCCAGCAACACCGAGCAAATGACTCAAGCTCCCAACTGGAAAAAAGGAGCTCTCAGCGTTCCCTTTCGCCTTTCCTCTCCGTCGAGAGGTCTCTCCTGGTAAAGTCCTCCCATCTTTAGCATTTTGAAGTGTCAAATTCTGATGCAATCACTGTCCATAGTTATTCTGATATGTTTGCACCATAGTAGTAAACATTTAGGAGATAAAAGGTAAATCTATGAAATAGCTCATTTGATGGACTCTATGGGCCTTATTTTAGAAAGCATTTACATGCTTAAAATTGGGTTTTACAAATGTAATGCACTTTACCCATGTAAATGGGCTTTTGAAAATTGCTATATTAATGCCATTGAATTGTCCATAATGACATTCACGTGTAAGTGCATTTTACATGCATAAATGACTTTTTCAATTTGCTACATTTACACATGAAACTCCTTTTAAAATTACATCATAAGCTTTTAGAATATAAAAATACATAAATAAATAAAAATAGACTACTTATTTTTTCCTTATATAAAACCCTTCTTCCAGTCATTGGTTTTAAAGTAAAAAAAACGTTTTGGGAACAGTCAACCTCTGTTGCTGTGAAATATTTGAGTGTCAGAGCTGCCATTTCCATTTTACCACCAGTAAGAAATAAAGCTCTCTCCCTATGGAGAAGGACCAGATAGTCCTCCTCATGATGAATAGAGAATCCAGGCTACTATGTACCTACTCTATAGGGAAATGCAAGTAATAATCTGCAGAGGACAACAATTTAATCCATTATTCAACATGAAGCTAGCACAAATGGATAATCATAAATATTGTTTGTTTTAATGGACACACCCTTACAGTCCCCGGAGAATGCCAGCTTCAGATTCCCACACAACTAACAGGATTTAGTGCTCTAGAACAAATCAGGTTTAATGCTTTCCATTCAGATCCTGTGCACAGTAGATAAGCCAAAGTAACCAATTTTTATTTTGTAGCTATAGAAAGAAAGACAGTAAATCAAAGGAGCTGTCTTAAATCATACCCTAAGCTATGCTCTTCATGCTTGTCTTCTGTTTCCATTCTTGATTTAGTAAGCAAGCTCATGCAACCAGTTATCACTAGAAAACAGATTATGAAAACTGACAATTTGATTAGACTAGTTATGGGTAATGTACCTGGCTCTGTTAGCTTACTATATATATTGAATTTGATTGAATTTACCTCTTTTAGATATCTGATTATAGATATTCATTTTCAAGTGGATAAAAACATATTTCCAGATTTCAATTTAAAAAATGTTGTTGGAACATAGCATATAAGTAAAAAGATAATTGTACAGATACAACCCTGTCATTAAGATGGAGTGGGGATATGGCAAAAGCAGTTTAAATTTAATTCTGAGGATCAAGCCACAAACAATTGATTAAGGATGTGCATGCCCCAAATTATTAGTTTGGGTTAGTTTTTCATTTCGGTAGGAGGGAGAGCTTCATTCAGATTCAGTTCATTAAAATTTTGTTGATTTGGTTTGACTGCCAAACTGAAAGTAAACAAAAGTAAGAAAAAAAATATGAAATAAAAAATGTACTGAACTGCTAAAAGAAATAAAGAAAGAAAGTCTCTGGCAGCAATGACTGGCCCATTCTGGGCAAAGATTATCCAGGACCCAGCACCAAGACTTAGTCTCAGAATTGAGGTCCAGTCATGAGGTCTGGTCCTTGTAGCAAAGCCTGAATCTAAGGATTTGTCCTGGCACTGAGACCTGGTCTTGGCAGGAAGCCTGGCCATGAGACTTGGTCCCTGCCAGGATGCCTGGTCCAAGTGCAGGTTCCCAAACCAAAGGCCTGATCTCAGCATCAGGACACAACGTTGAAGCCTAGTCCTGGTGCTGAGTCCTAAGCCTAGTACCATGACCCAATAGTGACGCCTGATCCACTCACTAGGCATGGTCCCATCACCGAGGCCTGATTCCATTGCTGAAGCTTAGGCCCAGCTTTAGTACCAAGCCTCCCAACATCTTTTCAATGATCTTCAAAAAATGATGGCACCCACTTGGAGGACTGTGCCAGAGTGACATCACTGCAGCACTTTCATTTGGAGTCGATGGCACCATTTAGATGTATGGCTGTTCAATTCAATGGCCACACATTAAAATGGCACTGTCTGCTGTGGAAGAAAGTGCTGCAGTGATGACACTCTGGTGCTATCTTACAAACAGATGGCCTCATGTTTTTAATGATCCTGGAAAGAAAAAGACATTTGCTGGCCTGGTTCTAGGTATTAAGACTGGGCCTAAGCCCTGGTGATGGGACCAGACCTCAGGGTCTAGCCATGGTACTGGGCCTAGGTCTAGTCCTAGGCTTCATTGATGAGAGCAGGCCTCAAGGACGGGCTCTGGTAATGGGTTAAGTCCTAGGCCTTGAACTCTGTGATTGGACCAGGCCACAGGGCCAGACCACAACACTGGTCCTAAGCCTTAGTAATGGGACCATGCATCAGGGCCAGGAACCAGTGTAGGGCCTTGACCTTGGTTTCAGAACTAGGCCTCAGGACTGGGGCATGTCACTGGGTAAAAGCCTCAGCACCAGCACCAGAACTCCATGCTAGGGTCTAGCACTAGGCTTAGGCCATGGCAATGGGAACAGACCAGGATCAGGCTCAGGCCTCACTCCCATGACCAGACCTCAAGGCCAGGTTTTAGTGGTGAGAGCCAGCTTCTAGGCTGGGCTCTGTCATCAGACTAAGTCCTCAGCAACAAGAACAGAACTCAGGAAAGTGCTCTCGTGCTGGGCCTAGGCTATGGTCATGGGAGCATGTCTCAGGGACAAGGCCAGCATTGGAACTATGTCTCAATGATCGGAATAAGACTCAGGGATGGGCCCAGATGCTGGAACCATGCCTAGGCCTCAGTGTGAGACCAGGTCTTAGGGCTGGGCCTTAGTATTGTTACCATGCCTAGGCTTTGGTACCATCTGGGATGGACCATGGCACCAGGGACAAGCCTAGACCTCAATGCCAGGACCAGGCATCAGGGCCAGGCCCCAGCACCAAGATTAGGCCTCTGCATAATACTCCATGACAGGCCTGCACCTTGAGGCTTGGACTAGGTTTTGGCAACTGGCCCAGGCCAAAAACTCATCGTCTTTCTTAACACTGAGATTTGATTCTGCTGGTGGCTTCTTTTCTTTTTTTAATGGAATGAATACAAACATACTTAAAAATGTAGTTATTTTCATAAGGTGTTATTTTTAGTTCCTTCTATTCATAACAAACTGAAAATGGCCTCATTTGTTCTATTTTTTTGCATTCATTAAAAACAAATTCACTTTGGGGATGTTCAGAGGGAAAATTGTCATTTTGGTTCATTTATTCATTTTGTAGGTCACAATCATTCATTTTTTTAAATTAATTTATTAATTTTATTTGTTCATTAGTTTTCCATTAAAGTCAATGGGGGAAGCAAGGCAACCTATTTTGAGCACCAAAATAGTAGTTTTCTAACCATTTCTATTGAAACTTATGGACAGACATCATCAGAAGAGTAAAGGCACTCCAATGCAACCAGACTGGGTCAATGTGTCATGAAAAGTAACTTAAAGAACCCAAGGACCTACAATGGAGAAAAATGCTACAAGCTGTGGCAGGAGTTCTCCAAGACATAGAGGAGCAAAGCAAAAGCAAGAGTGGCTAGAACACGCTATGGCTCCAAAAGCGGAACAAAAGGCACCAATAACCATGACATGAACCCTTAAGACTGCACAAAAGTGACAAAGGGCCACCATGTGTGGCAAGAACAGCACAAGGTACCATGAAGGGGGAAGAAAACAATGATAAAGAGTAAAAGTAACTGAAAGATTGGTATAAAGACCCCAAAGCATCATGAGAGGCTCAAAGTAGCCACCCATAGTGGCACGAGCACCCCAGTGCTTCAAATGAGAGGCAAAGGGCACCAACCAAATTGGTACAAAATCCATTACTATATGGCATTGGTGAAGGGGTTAGCTGTTCAGGCTTGTAGTTTGTCATCCCCTTTACTGTGTCTAAGCTCAGCCTTATCAATATCATCTGCTCCTTCTACCTTATCACTGGAGGGTAAGATGCTACTGATTAGAGATGGCAAATTCTCTTTAGCTACTAGCTGTTCAATATCCTGAGATTCAGGAAATCCAGGACAACATTTCATTCTGAATAAGATTTTGGAAACGCTGCCTCCATGATCTGAGAAGCAGTAATAATGGAAGAACATGTTTCTGATTCTTCTGCATTTCTGAAGCCCTGCCTTTTGCTGAGATATAATCCACTGAAGGCTAAATACTGATGAGATCAATAGTCCTAAGAATCATAAGGGAATAAAGATTAAAAAAAAATGTCCAAGATTACATAAAACCATTATATATAACTGGGTAAGGTCTACATTCTTTGTAAACCGGCATGATGTGCTTCACGAATGTCGGTAAATAAAAGTTAATAAATAAATAACTAAATAAATAAATAAAGCATTGGATTGACAGAGCAAGACCAAGTACTGAAAGGAAGATCATTTGAAAAGAATCTCAAAGACATCTGGAACAGAGGTGGAACTACCCAAAGATATCAAGAGTGGCTTGGAGAAGCAGCAGTGA
This sequence comes from Rhinatrema bivittatum, assembly GCF_901001135.1. Classification (NCBI taxonomy): domain Eukaryota; kingdom Metazoa; phylum Chordata; class Amphibia; order Gymnophiona; family Rhinatrematidae; genus Rhinatrema; species Rhinatrema bivittatum. Next base: position 156,944,374 of record NC_042620.1, on the reverse strand, counting down.
GGTTGGAAATTAAAATCACAAATGATAGATACAGAGGAAAGACTAAAGAGGTTAGGACTTTTCAGCTTGGAGAAGAGACGACTGAGGGGGGATATGATAGAGGTGTTTAAAATCATGAGAGGTCTAGAACGGGTAGATGTGAATCGGTTATTTACTCTTTCGGATAGTAGAAAGACTAGGGGGCACTCCATGAAGTTAGCATGGGGCACATTTAAAACTAATCGGAGAAAGTTCTTTTTTACTCAGCGCACAATTAAACTCTGGAATTTGTTGCCAGAGGATGTGGTTAGTGCAGTTAGTGTAGCTGTGTTTAAAAAAGGATTGGATAAGTTCTTGGAGGAGAAGTCCATTACCTGCTATTAAGTTCTCTCAGAGAATAGTCACTGCCATTAGCAATGGTTACATGGAATAGATTTAGTTTTTGGGTACTTGCCAGGTTCTTATGGCCTGGATTGGCCACTGTTGGAAACAGGATGGTGGGCTTGATGGACACTTGGTCTGACCCAGTATGGCATTTTCTTATGTTCTTATGTTCTTATGCGGTAAGAGGAGTAGCAGCAAGCCCCAAGATGTACATTTAGGACAGAGGCAGGAAGAATACTAGGCAGCAGGACATGCTGCCTACTGGCTGGCAAACATATCTAGTATACTACAGTTATACAGTTGCGATGTGATTTGGCTGAACCTTTTGGTTCGGCTGTCGTTATCGGCCCACTACTGGAAATGTTGTTTTCCTGCGGTTCGGGCCAATTTTATTTTGGATGCCCACAAAACCAAAGCCCGAAACCCGCCCTAACCCTTTGAATTCAATTATTACAATGGGGGGGGGGGGGGGGGGGGCGTTTGTAAAAAAAAAAAAAAAAAAAAAAAAACCCCAACCCACGGCCAACCCTTCAAATTTAATTAATTGCACCCCCCCCCCCACCCTCCTGACCCCCTCAAAACTTTCTGAAATTCCCTTTTGGTCCAGTGGGGGTCCCAGGAGTGATCTCCTCCTCTCAGGCCGTCGGTTGCCAGTAATTAAAATGGTGCCGATGGCCCTTTTCCCTTACCGTGTGACAGGGGCTATCGGTGCCATTGGCCGGCTCCTGTCACATGGTAAGAGCAATGGACAGCTGGTGCCATCTTAAAAAATGGCACGGGCCATCCATTGCTCCTACCATGTGACAGGGGCCGACCAATGGCACCAATAGCCCCTGTCACACGGTAAGGGAAAAGGGCCATCGGCACCATTTTGATTAGTGGTAGCCGATGGCCCAAGAGGGGGAGATCACTCCTGGGACCCTGCTGGACCACCAGGGACTTTCGATAAGTCTTGGGGGGGGGGGGTCAGGCAAGTCTTGGGGGGGGTTGTAGTTAATTAAATTTGAAGGGTTGGGGGTTGAGGTTTCTTTTTTATGTGCCCTTTCTCCCCCCCCCAAAAAAAACAAAACGATAAGAAAACCACACAAAATTTCATGGGTTTTCTTATCATTTCGTCACCCCCCCCGAAACACGACAAAATAGGAAATATCTATTATACAGTGCAATACTACATCCAGCAACTTTCACACCGTGTGCAAAAATGTCTTTCACACACAGTGCATGTGTGCTAATTCCATGTTCACACACAGATTATGTGAAACAAAATATACAGACATGGCACAGGGTAGTATTCACTGCAATCTGTATCTGCATTTAATGGTAGGTACATATTAGAAGTTAAGACAGCAGTGCCAGTGTACAGAGTGAAACAGAAAGACAGCTTGGCATCAAACCTCCCAAGTTATACAATGTGAGAAATTACAAACAGCTAAAAATCAAAACCCCAAGGCATAGAGTGCGGGTAGGTTATCACAAACAGCACATGGGCATCAAAATCCCCAAGGCATCAAGAGAGGGCAAAGGGAACCACAATAGTTACATGAACAGCCCAAAACCAGGAAGCACCAAGAAGGGTATGATTTTCCCAAGATATTGAAAAGGAGCAAAATGATATCCATAGTGGTAAGTATTCTCCAAGGCACTATGTGAAAGCCAGGAGCAGGCTGGGCAGTTACAAAGGCAGGCAGACAGAAAAGCTTAGTCAGAAAAGAGGTGATGTAGGAGGAGAAACTTGTATTTTTCTTAATTTTTTATGAGGACAAAGTGCCCCAGAATAAACAAGAGAGAAGCAGGAAGGAAAAACTAGGCCAGGATCCTAGAGCTATAAATAATAAGAATAAGGCAAAGAACTAGAAAAGAAGTAGGGAAAGAGGAGAACATTTTATTATTTGTTCTACATTTTATTTTGGGGACTAAATACCCCAGTATAACAAATAATAAGTAGGCTAGAAGATTTAGGCTGTCATTTAAGCACTAAAGAACACAAAGGCAAGCAAAGCCCTCCAGTGTAGAGTCAGGGGTATGGCAGCTAGGCATATTGGCCTCAAAATCCCCAAGGTGCAGTGTCAAGGGTATGTCAGAAAAGAAGAGTGCCAGAAAGATTTCTAAGGAGTAGCATCAGTAGCATGGATTGGAGCAAGGCAGAGTGACATCAAAGTGATACATCTGGGGCATGACAGGTAGGAAGAGTGTCAAAAAGACTCTCAAGGTAGTACATCTGGGTGATGGCAGCTAGGAAGAATGGAATCAAGACCTCCAAGGTGCTTTTATTTGTCATGCTATTCATATTGAAATTCTGAAAATCCTAGCAAAGGGAGATAGATTTTCAAAAAGACCAATTTTTCTATCAACTCTCATGCCAGCCTTGAACAATGAGGGCTTATGATGACCCCAGACATTGAGAAGACAAATACCATGGGCTTGCTAGATGGTAGTCAGAAAAGATAATGCTGAGCTACCTCGGCCAGATCTGTCCAGTCCATGAACATGTGTGATCAATATGCCAGTACATCTGTGTCCATGTCCTTGAAATTTGTGCTGGGATATCCTTTGCTGGGATGGGGCAGAGTTCTCTGTTGTCAGATGCTTTAGATATGGCCTGCATTATCTGGTTCTGTGGTAGCAGCATGAATTTGGCATAATGAGGTGGGGGAGGAAGTGATAGTTGACAGAGTGATCCTCATGCTTGAACTAATTTCTGGGGTGATCATTCTTTCCTGTGCTACATCTCCATTGTGCTTCTTTCTTTGGTGCTCATTTTCAAACACCCTCACCACCAGTATCTCCTTCATACAGTGAAACACTGGGACCAGAGTGTGAGACTCCCTTTTACCCCTGTAAAGCATTGCAAGAATGCATGTTTTGTTTTTTTTGTCAGAGGTTTCATTCTCTCATGCACCTGCCAGTGCAAGGAGTCCACAAACTACAATACTCTACTTCCATTCTCTCTTGCTCATGGAAACCCTCTAACTTGTCCTCCAGAATATATAGTTTGGGGATAACCTCACACAGGATGGCACTTCTAGCACTGAAATCCTTTGTAGCATCCTTAAAGGGCTTCAGAATTTGCATCAGCAGCCTCATTACTACATAATAATGATGCCTCAGGGGGGCAATCCAAACCTATCTCTGTTTCCAAAGATCATGAAAGGGTGTCTGCTGCTCCACTAATCTCTGCAGTATCAGATATGTGGAATTCCAGTGGGTGTCAACATCTTGAATTAGACACATATGAAATATCCCAAAATGTGCCTTCTTCTCACAGAGAAGCTGACAATCCTTCAAGATATGAGGAAAATGCTCTTCTATTTTTCTGTACCCATCAGGTCATTCAGGATTAGAATCCCATACTCCCTGAGCCTCATCTGCAGGGTATCCCTCACTGTCAGGTGCAGCAAGTGTGCAAAGCAATGGATCCACTAGGGATGTGCAGAGGGACGCCATATGTTGCATTTGTGATTCGGATTCGTCGGGGAGCAGATACGTTGCATTCGTCCGTAAGCGCCCCAATGCGTTAATACGGCGATTTCTATTCGTGTCCCAGCTAAAATTAAAATTAACTACACCCCCCCTCCTGAACCCCCCCCCCCCCAAGACTTACCAAAACTCCCTGGTGGTCCAGCGGGGGGTCCGGGATCCATCCCCTGCACTCACACCCTCTGTGCCGGTTTCATAATGGCGCCGATAGCCTTTGTCACAGGGGCTGACCAAACAGCAAGGAAGGCTGCTTAATAAAGCTGTGAGAGCAGAAATACACAATAAGCAGCCAGATGTCCAATCTGTGAAAATTTATTGTGTGGAATCAAAATATGCAATGAGCCCGACTCCAACCGAGTTTCGCCCTCTTTCAATAGGGCTGCATCAGGGGCTAAAAACATACAATAAATGACATTAAATAATATAAAAATAAATTTAAAAACTAATAAAAATGGATAATAAACAAACATTTAAAATGAACATATAAAATGAACATTTAAAATGATAACATGGATATATGTGGTGTGAACATAAAATCATCACAATAAAAAATAAATAAAAAACTACCTACAAATGTAAATAGTGTATCGTGAACATAAAAATATATAGTGTAGGTAGCAATAGAAACTAAAAAAATATGGCTTTTGCTTTGAATGGTAGAGGGAGTCCCCAGGCTAGTACTACTATCCACTCCTAATTCCAATGATAATGGGTGTTGTTTCTGTAAGATATGCTGCAAATCAGTGTTTGTTTTATGTCCCAGTACCTTTACTTGACTAGTTGCCTTTCTGTAGTGAATATACTGAGTAAAATGTGGTCTTCCCTAACTTTAAAATTTCTTCTATGTATATCCTGCTGGTGCTGGCACAAGTTGAGGTTGAGGGTTGATTGTGAGGTAAAAAGCCTTTGAAATTGCTCACACTGTCTACCTAAGCCGCCTTGTCTTCCTGAGGGTTACTCTCAACACTATCATCATCTCCCCTCCCCCCATCTCCTCATTGGAAGCTAAGATGCTGTTGAATAGTGCTTCCAAATTCTCTTTGATTACTTGTTCTTCAATGTCTTCTAATTCAGGGAATCCCAGACATAATTATTTCTCAGAATCAATTCTTAAAATACTGCCTCCATTGTCTCTGAAGCAAGAATCATAGAGGAGAGTGCTGCTGGTTATGGATGTCGCACTTCCGCCACCCCTCTCCATGCCCCTGCCAGAACCAGCCTCAGTTGCTCCAAAACAAGAGAGAGAGCAACATGTGGTGGTGGCACATGCTCTAGCAATTTCCACTACTGGATTTCTGCAGTTATAAAAGTATTTTTTAAGTATAGTGGCAGGAATGCCTTTTTTGTCACTGGTACTAGTACTGCTTGTACTTCTGCAGCATATCGAATCCTCTACCCTTGCCATTCCCTCCTCTCCCCTTTCCTAAGAGTGGCATGATGGACTATTAGAATTTGAAATGGCTAGGCTCCTTGGGGTTTAGGTATCACAATAGCTTTTATTGATACTGTACCAGCACTCACCAATACCACTCTAGTACTACTGAATTAGTGTGTCTCTCACACACACTCAATCACTTTCACAGACTGAGTTTGCCTCCATGCTTAGCAAGCACTGCTAGCTTTCTAGAGTTAGCATCTTGCTAGTGCACAAACTCACTCTGTCTTTCTAAGGCTATCCCTCAGAGTATGTGCAAAAATGTCTGTATCACACACACTCACACACACACAAACACACATATGTACAGCTTAAGTGTGTGCACTGATGTCTGATTGCTTTTGCACATACACACAAATAAAAAAAAAACAATTAGAAAGAGAACCAGGAAGCCTGCCATGGCTGTGCATCTCTTCAATAGGCCTGCAGTGCACTCTGCTCACTTGTGCTGCATCAGATAATGGAGAGGCAAAACCAATTAGTCTTCACTGGCTGGTATTGCTTTATTCTCCAGTCCTACTCTGCGCTGGTGAGCAGACAGTGTGCCTCTGTATCTGTCTCACAATTTGTGAGCAAACTGACTGCAGCAGTGAACATCTGAAAAAACCTTTGCCAATTTCAAGGCCTTCTTTTTAATTATATATTTATTGACATTTAAATATATACATGAATTAAATCTATAAAAGAAGAATCATAAAGAAAAATAAGGAAATAATATATAATACATCATGTGCCCAATATTCAGCCTGCAGATAACTGGATAAGTCACTTATCCAGCTATCTTTTAGCCGGTCAGTTTGTGGGCAGGCAATGGTGGAGCAGGGCAGCATTACTTAGCCGGATAAATTATCAGGACTAAGTAGCAATCTTCATTCTTAGATGGATAACTTATCTGCCTAATAGGGTCATTTGTTTTGTACAATGTGATGGTATCGCGTGCAGTAGGGCCTTATCGCATACGATACCGGCCAAATTGCAGTTGTATTATTTAAATTAGGGGAAGTGGAGGAGTGTGGGTGGGGTTTGGGTGGAGTTATCTCTGGCAATGCTGTGGGCGATAATGTTTTTCACATTATCGCTGGCAGTACTGTGGGAAATAACTACTTCTTTTCCCGTTGTGCTATGGAGCTATAATGTGCGGAGCTACCGCACCGTGGCAGGCAAAACCGCACCGCTGTGATGCGGCCAGCTGCCGACTATCGCCTCCTGCCCCTTTTTTTTTGCAACACATCATTCTGCTATAAATATAGCAGAATGATGAATCTAGGGGTAAGTTAGACCTGCTCAATAGCAGTGCTATTGAATATCCCATCTAAGTAAGCCAGATATGTCTAGCTGGCTAGCTTGGATAAATGCACAACTTTTGAATATTGATTCTACAAGTTTATATATCCTGGGGAAAAGGAATTAATAATAACATTATATTATAACAATGATCCCACCTAAGCATAGATTAAATTACTTCTTCTTAATCCCCTTCTCATCATTATATCATTCCCTTATGGATTACACTGTTTATCCTGAAGAAAAGATTCTAAATGAGTGGGATAAAAAAAAATAAATTTAATCCTCTGATAGACTGCTATTCATTTGTAGAATTTTTTTTTTTTTTTAAAGGAAGCAACCAATGAGGGTACTTGCTGCTTAAGTTGTAAAAAACATGTATTTCTCATCTGGGTTTCCCTCTCCAGGTCAGGGGAAATTTGTATTTTTTGGTCACAGAAAAGATGACTCTTCTATTTAAAGTACTGCTTTAAAATTAAATCTTTATCTGATTCTAGAATACAGGTAATAGTAACAATCAGGCCGATGCAGTAAAGTCCACGGGAGAGCGGGCGAACGCCCGCTCTCCCAGCACGCGCACCAGCCACTCGCCAGTGTGCGCGATGCAGTATTTAAATTAGGTCCGGCGGTAGATCCGGGCAAAAGGAGGCGTTAGGGACACTAGCGCATCCCTAGCACCTCCTTTTTGACAGGAGCGGCAGCTGTCAGCGGGTTTGACAGCCGACGCTCAATTTTGCCGGCGTCGGTTCTCGAGCCTGCTGACAGCCATGGGCTCGGAAACCGGATGCCGGCAAAATTGAGCATCCAGTTTTCGGCCCGACAGCCACGGGCCAAATTCAATTTTTTTTTTTAAACTTCTTTTTACTCTTTGGGACCTCCGACTTAATATCGCCATGATATTAAGTCGGAGGGTGCACAGAAAAGCAGTTTTTACTGCTTTTCTGTGCACTTTCCCGGTGCCGGAAGAAATTAGCGCCGACCTTTGGGTCGGCGCTAATTTCTGAAAGTAAAATGTGCGGCTTGACTGCACATTTTACTTACTGTATCCCGCGCGCATACCTAATAGGGCCATCAGGGTGCTATTAGGTGCCACGGGTTGGATGCGCATTTTCCTCCCCTTACTGAATAAGGGGTAAGGGAAAACGCGCGTCTAAGAGCATTGTACTATATTGGCCTGAATGGTAGCTTTAGCTGAGATGTTATCTTGGTAATCCTGTAGAAAAGCTGACAAATTAAAATTTTTGAATGGAGTCAAAACAGCCAAAGTCTTCTCTTCTATATTCTAATTTCTTTTCCTATCAGGAACATAGAAATACCTAAAATCTTTATCTTGAGAAAATTGCAAAACATCAGAAAGATATTTCTTAAGCAACTCAATAATTGAAAGATACATAGTTTTAGGAAAATTCAATAGATTTAAATTCTTAGATCTCATCCTATTTTCTAACATTTCAGAATTACTATGTAATATTAAAGTACCCTTCACCCCAGCAACCAATGATGATTGAAATATAGAAACAGTGTTAACCATTGATACAACTTGGGATTCAACAGAACCCATTCTGCTTTCTAGATAAGATAATTTAGTCACAATATCTTTAGAAAATTTACATATTTGAGAGGCAATATGTGCCAAAGAAGACTCACTTCATGTGACAACTCTCTAAATGTCTCTGAGGGTTATATCGGGTGACTCAGGAGCCACCCCACCTACCTCTAATACCCAGAGTCAATATGCAGAATCACATCTACTGGCAATAGCTAATAGAATTACATTATTGGCTAGTAAGACACTTATTGGAAAAACATCATGTGGTGGATCTCAACCTGAAGTCTCTTTACATGAGGAAATCCTCTCTGTTGTGACGCGGACCCATACCTCTTCCTCGCGAGGGCCCTCCTGACACACTGTGCTTTCCTCTGTTGGTGGCATAGCCGTGCACCTCACTGCGGCACATGATTCAGCCCAAAGAGGCTCCTCTCCCCACGCTGACGTGCCTTTCTCCCCCGTGAACTGGATTGCCTGTTTGGATTGTTTACTTGCTACCTGCCTCCGACCCGAACTGTCTCTTGGATTGTTGCTTGCTGCCTGCCTCTGACCCGGATTGCCTTCTTGGATTGCCCTTCTACTCAAGGTAGGCTGCTATTCTATCACAGGGGTCTACAAACGTAACAGTTAACTGGGGCCATGGACCCGTTAGACTTAACAGCTCTACAAGCAATTCCCGGCTTCGCCACTTGGGTATAACAACAGCAAGGAGTCTTGAATCAGGTCACAGGAGTTTTGGAGAGACTGGCTGCCCAAATGGATGCTCTGGCTAGAGCAGCTCCCCCATCACCTCCGACATCTCCTCCTTTCACCACTGTCGTGCCACTACCACCTCCTCCCTGTTTCAACGGAGATCCAAAATTATGCTGTGGTTTCTTGAACCAATGTTAGATGCATTTCTCATTGCAAGCACTATTGTTCCCCTCGGATAAAACCAAGGTTACATTTATTCTCTCACTCTTCGAAGGATTGGCACTGGCATGGGCTTCTCCTCTATGGAAACATGATGACCTCCTGCTGAAGAATCTGGATTGATTTCTCAAAGACTTTCGCTTAGTGTTTGATGAGCCAGGGTAATTGGACTCTGCAGCATCAGAGCTCCTCCAGATACAAGGTACAAGGTCCGTAGGAGAATGCAACGTAACTGCCTCCCAATTAATACGAATCCCGAATGCAACGTATGGCGTCTCTCTGCACATCCCTACCAGATACTAATTCCTGTGACGCTTTCCCTAACTGAAACTTTCCTTCATCTGCAGGCCTTCTTGGATGCGGGAGCAGTTGGAAATTTCATTGAAGAACAATTGGTCCAACTTTACCACATGCCTACAGAGCCACTTAATGTGCTCCTTACCATTTCATCAGTATCTGGACAACCGCTGGCAGACAGGATTTTGTACATCACCAGGCTGATTACCATGACCATGGGAGTCTTGCATCATGAGACTATTCGCTTCTAAATCCTACCCTCTTCAGTGAATCAGATCATCCTGGGTCTGCCTTGGTTGAGATTACATCAACCTAAATTGGACTGGGAAACTCTACAATTAGCTGCTTGGAGTTCCAAATGTCACCATGACTGTTTGATTTCTGTTAAACCTCTCCTACATAATTCCTCCTTCATCGAATCCATTCTTCCGGGTCTACCATAACAGTACTCTGATTCTCTGACGTTTTCAGTAAACAGCAAGCTGAGACGCTGCCTCCTCATTATGATTATGATTGTCGGATTGATCTACTTCCAGGGAAAATTCCCCCTCGAGGAAGAGTCTATGCAGTCTCAGAACCAGAGACGAAGGGTATGAACTTCTATATCCGAGAAAACTTGGCCCGGGGCTTTATCAGACCATCATCCTCCCTGGCGGGAGGTGGGTTCTTCTTTGTCAAGAAAAATGTGGCTCACTGCAACCTTGTATCGATTATAGAGGCCTGAATGCCATCACACAAAAGAATCAATATCCTATTCCCCTCATCACGGAATTATTTGACCGACTCAAGGGAGCACAGATATTTACAAAATTGGACCTTTGGGGAGCCTATAATGTGGTACAAATTTTGGAGGGGGATGAATGGAAATCAGCTTTCAATACTCGTGATGAAAATTATGAATATCTTGTAATGCCTTTAGGTCTATGTAACACACCAGCAGTGTTTCAAACCATGGTCAATGATATCTTCCACGACCTCCTTTATTCACACGTCCTGGTTTACTTGGATGACATCCTTATTTTTTCTAAAATCCTAGACTAACATTTCACCCATGTGTGACAAGTTCCAATGCCTCTGGGAACACAAGCTCTTTGCCAAGATAGAGAACTGCATGTTTCACAAGAAGGAATTAATCTTTCTAGGCTACATCATTTTCTAAACAATCCTGCAGATAGACCCAGAAAAACTTAAGGCAATCCTAGAATGGCCAAAACCTTAAAGCCTTACAATGGTTCTTAGGATTTTCTAATTACTATCAACAATTTATCCCTGCCTATTCAACCTTGGTAGCACCTCTCACAGCTATGACCAAAAAGGGGGCTGACGTCCATAATTCATCCCCAGAAGCCATCACAGCCTTTCAACAATTAAAGGAGGAATTTACTAAGGATCCCTGTCTACAACATCCAGATTCCACTAAGCCTTTCTTTCTTGAAGTAGATGCTTCCATGCTAGGAGTAGGGGCTATCCTCCTACAACCATCCTACAATCACCTGCGCCTATTTTTCCAAAAAACTTTCTACAACAGTTAAAATCTACGCCATTGGGGATCGAGAAATTCTGGCTATTAAGCTAGCATTGGAGGAATGGTGACACTTGTTAGAAGGGATAAAACACATCATCACTATCTATACTGACCATAAACATTTGGCTTATTTATCACATGGTCAACATATGAATCCACGACTTATTCTTTAGTCACTTTAATTTTAAGCTACTCTTTCGTCCAGCTAAGAAGAATTAGTGAGTCAATGTTTTATCAAGAAGTTTTCTTCCAGATGACATTCGAAAACCACCTTGACACATAATTGATCCTGCCCAGATTATGATCTACATTTATGATTCCTATAGTGAAGACAGTAGTTCCCAAACGTTTGAGGGAGAGAGTCCTATGGTGGTCCCACGAATCCCATGTGGCAGGCCATCTGGGTCTCCAGTGCACCAGAGAGCTTATCTCCCATCAATAATGGTAGCCACATTAGAAGGAAGACACCAAGAAATTCATTGAATCCTGTCCTACTTGCGCCATGCATAAATCCTCTCGGACTTGACCCTGGGGGTTACTACAACCCTTAGCTATACCTGATAGACCTAGGTTCCATATTGCTATGGATTTCATCACGGACTTACCCCTATATGAAGGGAACAATACCATCTGGCTCGTGGTGGACCATTTCTTGAAGATGGCCCATTTTGTTCCCCTTCCTGGCTTACCTTCAGCTTCGGAGCTGGCTCGCTTATTTATTCAGGCAAAAAACATTGTGCATGCCCTCCAAACCTCAGGAAATTATGTCATAAGAAAAATGGAGGTGATCCAATAACCATTATACCATATTTAGATCCATTTGAATTAGACTCTTTATTAACCATTTACAATGGACCTATGTGAAACATATTCATTAAAACACATCCCATACACACAACTATTTTACTTCTCACGCATTCATACCCATACTACACATACATGCTTTACCCTCACAATACCATGCTCACATACATACTAGGGGTGTGCATTCGTATTGACCGCATATGTAAAACGCTACGCATATTTTTTTTTTAACTTAAAAAAGTGATGTGACATAAACGATCGGATTTCCCACATATCCAACATAGCTATGTTGGATATGTTGGAAATCGCGATTGTTGAGCCAAAATAAAAATTTAAACCCCCTCACCCTCCTTAATCCCCCCCCCCCCAGACTTACCACAACTCCCTGGTGATCGAGCGAGGAGTGAGGACGCCATTTCTGCAATCCTTGGCGAGAAGCATGTGACGTCGGCGCCATGTCGAGTGACGCGGCATCACGTGATTCCCGGCGAGTTCGCGCCGGAAGGCTCGTTCGGCCCAAAAGGAACTTTTGGCCAGCTTGGGGGGGCCTCCTGACCCCCCCAAGCTTGCCAAAAGTTCTTTTTGGGCCGAACGAGCCTTCCGGCGCGACAACGCCGGGAATCACGTGACGTCGGCGCCACGTGATTCCTGGCGAGTTCGCGCCGGAAGGCTTGTTCGGCCCAAAAAGAACTTTTGGCCAGCTTGGGGGGGCCTCCTGACCCCCCCAAGCAGGCCAAAAGTTCCTTTTGGGCCGAACGAGCCTTCCGGCGTGAACTCGCCGGGAATCACGTGATGCCGCGTCACTTGACGTGGCGCCGACGTCACATGCTTCTCGCCAAGGATTGCAGAAATGGCGTCCTCACTCCTCGCTCGATCACCAGGGAGTTGTGGTAAGTCTGGGGGGGGGGATTAAGGAGGGTGAGGGGGTTTAAATTTTTTTTTTTGCACATATGGACATATACCCAACTCATTTAATTTTTTTTATGTCCATATTGACCGCAAATGGGACCCCCTTTGGACATATTGACATATGGACATAAACTTTTGCTCTGCACATCCCTAATACATACTAAAACATACTCTATATATCCATTAAACTAAGGCTTTAACATATTCAAATATTAGGTGCAATACCTTATAACTTCCACTTATTGCCTAATGACCAATACAATGAATCAGTGTGCTTTGCAAAAAAGCCTTCCCTTATTTTAAGTCCAATATTATACAATATCTTAGAAAGGTCTTTCAAACCCAGTCCAGTATTTCTTTGATGTAATTTTCAAAGCAATCCAATGAGAGCCTCATTTCCCCCTGTGCTCCAGGGCTTCTTCAGGGACTTCTCTTGCAAAGATATTTGTTCAACATACTGATTCACATGTCCATAGGTCCTGTTGTGCTCATTTGTATCAAATTTGCCCGTCCTTCTTTCATCCAAGTCATTTAAATCAGACAGCAGTCTTCACATACTGTGTCTTCATACTCTGTGTCGCAGCTATAATTAGCTGCCTTTGCCCGTTCACAGCGCTCCACACACGATTAGTGAAATTCAAATTGTCTTGTTAATTTTCATCAAATATTGTACAAAGAAAACCTTGTCATCAAGACGCTTATTTATTCAGCATGTCTTATGAATCCACACATTTCTCCAACATATCCTTTTGGACAGGGGAGTACAGTTCACTGCATGTTATTGGGAAAATGTGTGCAAAAAATACGGAATACAACTCAACTTTTCCTCAGCTTATCATCCATAAACTAATTGCTTGGCAGAACAAACCAATCAATCACTCAAGACATACCTGCACTGATATGTGAATCAATGCCAGGAAAACTGGTCTTCATTACCCCCTTGGGTGGAAATGTGTCATAATAATTACTGCACACAGGCCAACGGGACATCACCCTTCTATCTGGTCTTCAGTCGACACCACCAGATACCGCTACCTATTGCCACCCCCTCATCTTGCCCTGCGGTTGAACTAGCCACCCAAAATCTGAAGGAATGATGGAAGGATACTCGTACCCTCTTACAACAGGCTTGCAACCAAGGCAAAAGAACAGGCTGACAAGAAGCGAAGACCAGCTCTACAACTTCAGCAAGGAGAGCTAGTGTGGTTAAGTACCCACAACCTTAGACTAAGCATGCCTTCTTTGAAATTCACCCGTCACTTCATGGGTCCATTCCCAATCGAGAAACAGATTGGAGAGGTCACATATAAGCTGCGATTACCACCAATACTTCGTATTGTCCTGCCCTTCCAAGAAGCCTAAACAAGTCTCACCCGACATTGTGGAGGAGGACATAAATACGAGGTAGAGGAAATTCTGGACAGTAGACTCAAAGGTCGATCATTTCAATAGTTGATTTCTTGGAAAAATTATGGTCCAGAGGAGAACTCTTGGGAGCCAGTCAAGAATATTCAAGTACCTCAATTAATTTGTGACTTTCATTGGTGATTTCCCCTCAAACCCAAGCCTAAAAGACAGAGGAGAGGACCTTGCGGAGGGGGGTACTGTTGCGACGCGTACCCATACCTCTTCTTCACGAGGGTCTTTCCGACATACTGCACTCTCCTCCATTGGGAGCATGGCCATGTGCCATGCTGCAGCACATGATTCACCACAAGGAGACTCCTTCCCTCATGCTGATATTCCCGATGGGCCCTGCACCAGCATGGGAAAAGTGGATATTTAAACTGGCTCTTCAGCACCAGCCAATGTCTCAGCTACAGGCTAGCTTGTACTGGTGCTCTTTTGGATTCCCTTTCTTATTGTGAACCAGATTGCCTGTTTGGATTGTTTGCTTGCTACCTGCCTCTGACCTGGACTGTCTCTTGGATTGTTGCTCGCTGCCTGCCTCTGACCCGGATTGCCTTCTTGGATTGTTTGCTTGCTACCTGCCTCTGACCTGGACACTCTCTTGGATTGTTTGATCACTGCCAGCCTCTGATCTGGAATGCCCTTCTACTCAAGGTAGGCTGTTATTCTATCACTGGTGTCTACAAACGTAACACTCTTCTCATTTCCAATGGGTTGAGAGAAAGAAGGGGGAGCAGGTTCATCCAGACTAAGGAACACCTCAGCAGCTTCCCCATTGAGATCACTTATCTCAGGTACATTCAAGCACTCAAGATGGGCATCTTTGAGTCCTATTGCCAGCGTCAATGCTATTGGGGAAAAAGGAACTTTCCCTTTCCTTTTCCTTCCCATACTTATGGTGTCAATCACTTTTACTCCTAATGGGTGTGCACCACAGCCAAGAAGTTTAAATGTTTCAGGATCAAGCTGTCAGTGTTCCTGTTCCAATCATCTCCAACTATCAGGCACTGGAAACTCTGAGGCTCCAGGAAGACACGAGTAAGATATTCTGGCAGCAATCCCATCTGACACCACAGAAAAGATGTTTAAATGTCCTGGGGTCAAGCTAACCCCAGCGCTTCTGTTCCAATCACCTCCAACTAGCAGGCACCAGGAACTCTGAAATACCTTCTTTTTAAAAACTTTGCTTCTCTTCCATTAAGAGAGCTTCTGCATGCACAGTGTGACTGCAAAATCCAACAGAGCATATGGAGTTTCTTTGCACATATTCAGAATTTTAGTGGGAGAACGTCATTGTCACTTGATCCATTTGGCAGCTATAGGCTAGCTAAAGCAATGCTTCACCTTAATTGATCCTCTGTCCTGTCTATTTTCCTAGGTCTACCACCTCAGCACCGGCCCATCTCCTATGTCATAAGTAAGAGTTGGTTGCTACAATTATCAATTATTCCCTGCAACTTTCTGACTAACATAGTTCTGAATGTGCCAGAAATTTGAATGGGAAGCCTTAATAAATTAGACAAAATATTTTGTTTAAATTTGTGGGCACCCTCCATTCTGTTCAGGGGTCCGCAAATGAAACAAAAATGGTCTCATTTGTTGCCTTTTATCCATTTGTTTCAAATGAATGCATATCCCCAATAAACATCCCTACAGTTTATGAGGAGGTAGGAGATGAGAAAATATATTCATACATTAAGAATATATGTAGAGCTTTCTTGGGAATCATAGCTTATCTGACATTATAGTGCTCCTTAAGGCTGATAACTGAAAAATTATTTGAAACCGTATGCAACAAAATTCTAGCTGAATAATTCAGGGGTGGGTGGAAGGTATTTTAGGGTGGGCCGATATTCGGAGTTTGCTGTTTAACCAATGCGGCTAACTCTGGTTGCACCATAAGGTGGTTATAAAGTTAGCCGGATATACTTATCTGCTAAATTTAAGATAAGAACATAAGAAATTGCCATGCTGGGTCAGACCAAGGGTCCATCAAGCCCAGCATCCTGTTTCCAACAGAGGCCAAAACCAGGCCACAAGAACCTGGCAATTACCCAAACACTAAGAAGATCCCATGCTACTGATTCAATTAATAGCAGTGGCTATTCCCTAAGTAAAATTGATTAATAGCCATTAATGGACTTATCCTCCAAGAACATATCCAAACCTTTTTTGAACCCAGCTACATTAACTGCACTAACCACATCCTCTGGCAACAAATTCCAGAGCTTTATTGTGCGTTGAGTGAAAAAGAATTTTCTCTGATTAGTCTTAAATGTGCTACTTGCTAACTTCATGGAATGCCCCCTAGTCCTTCTATTATTCGAAAGTGAAAATAACCGAGTCACATCTACTCGTTCAAGACCTCTCATGATCTTAAAGACCTCTATCATATCCCCCCTCAGCCGTCTCTTCTCCAAGCTGAACAGCCCTAATCTCTTCAGCCTATCCTCATAGGGAAGCTGTTCCATCCCCTTTATCATTTTGGTTGCCCTTCTCTGTAGCTTCTCCATCGCAACTATATCTTTTTTGAGATGCGGCGACCAGAATTGTACACAGTATTCAAGGTCTGGTCTCACCATGGAATGATATAGAGGCATTATGACATTTTCCGTTCTATTAACCATTCCCTTCCTAATAATTCCTAACATTCTATTTGCTTTTTTGACTGCTGCAGCACACTGAGCTGACAATTTTAAAGTATTATCCACTATGATGCCTAGATCTTTTTCCTAGGTGGTAGCTCCTAATATGGAACCTAACATCGTGTAACTACAGCAACGGTTATTTTTCCCTATATGCAACACCTTGCACTTGTCCACATTAAATTTCATCTGCCATTTGGATGCCCAATCTTCAAGTCTTGCAAGGTCCTCCTGCAATGTATCACAGTCTGCTTGTGATTTAACTACTCTAAATAATTTTGTATCATCTGCAAATTTGATAACCTCACTCGTATTCCTTTCCAGATCATTTATATATATATTGAAAAGCACCGGTCCAAGTACAGATCCCTGAGGCACTCCACTATTTACCCTTTTCCACTGAGAAAATTGACCATTTAATCCTACTCTCTGTTTCCTTTCTTTTAACCAGCTTGTAATCCATGAAAGGACATCACCTCCTATCCCATGACTTTTTAGTTTACATAGAAGTCTCTCATGAGGGACTTTATCAAACGCCTTCTGAAAATCCAAATACACTACATCTACCGGTTCACCTTTATCCACATGTTTATTAACCCCTTCAAAAACATGAAGCAGATTTGATAGGCAAGACTTCCCTTGGGTAAATCCATGTTGACTATGTTCCATTAAATCATGTCTTTCTATATGCTTTACAATTTTGTTCTTGAGAATAGTTTCCACTATTTTTCCCAGCACTGAAGTCAGGCTCACTGGTCTATAGTTACCTGGATCGCCCCTGGAGCCTTTTTTAAATATTGGGGTTACATTGGCCACCCTCCAGTCTTCAGGTACAATAGATGATTTTAATGATAGGTTACAAATTTTAACTAATAAGATAGTCAGGTAAATTCAAAAGCGTGGCTGCACTGTTGAATATCCCAGCTTGTGCAGGTTTGTATGGAAACTGAAGATTTTAAAAAGCTACATTCTTTGCATATCCCTATAAGACACAAATGGTTAATAAGTATCCTAACTGTGCTTAAATTTTGGTTTTGAACTTTTTCAGATAAGGACAGTAAAAGTGTGATAATAATCTTATATGGTCTTTTTTTTTTATACATGAACAAAGTACCTTTTATTAAGAGCAGGTAAGGCTTCTTTTTTTTTTTTTTTTATATGGTGTAGTAAATACCCTTTAATCTTTGATAGTGGAAGATACATTATGTAGTTATATGTCTATACTTATAAATTCTCATATTTTGGTCCTCAAAAACCACAGCCAAGTATGATTTTGATGGAAACCAAGCTATGCAAATTATACTTTTAGACCATATGTAGGCAAATACATCTAATGAATATTCATTGTGGATATGCTGAAAACCAGATCGGTTTGCAGCTCTTGCTGAGAGCCCTTGATATGTACTGTACATTTATAATATAACATTTTCTGAAACACTATTATCTTTTTTCATCAGTTTTGATGGTATATGAAACATTAGAAAAATAATTTGTTAATCTTAAAGAAGTATAAAGTTACTCTCAGTTACTAGCCAATAAATGTATTTAATGATGAACTACCATCAATTTTTAAGGTATGAATGCTGTCACATAACCCCTTAGTGCTTCACATAATACTCACTCAGATTTAACCTGTGATACTAGGAGGGCCTGCCAAGCACTGCCCAGGCTCACCTGCTCTTTCACTGGCAACTCACCCACAAACTGGGTTCCTGCTTGCCTCTGGGCAAGTTCCCACTGGAACTATGCCCTGGTGGTTTCTAGGGACAGTGGGAACCAACACAACTCAAGGGTCACACAATTCCTACAAATACATCCGCATACACCAAACACACACAATACCAGGATCATTAATCAGTCCAAAACAGGCAAAGCTAAAAAACTAATAAGTTTATTAACAAAAAGTAAGAATAGAGAACAAAAAAAGATTCAAGCTGCAAACAGGAACAGGTAAATCACAAGGATTAAACAGCAAAAGTTAACTAAACACTATCTAGTGTCTGGGGATGTCAAGAAAATGTTGTCTACATATACTGAATAGGGCCTCAGCACAAAGATCTGCTCCCTCTGTACTCCAAGCCAATACTAGACAATTCTAGCAATTTCAGGGCTAGTACTTTGCTTAAAGAACCAATCAGGATACAAAGTACTAACAATCACTGTCTCACCAATTAGTAATAGCTTTCTGGCCAATGGCATTGCAGGATATAAATCTTATAACTTCCTCAAGGATACTGGGTATCCAAAGCCTCTCTTTGAGCTACAGTGAAGAGGTCAAATATCACCTGTAGGCCAGCATAGATGAAATGAAATCTCTGAGGCAAAATGTGATAGAGCAGAACAACAAACCACAAAGTGTGCAGGTGGTATGTGATGCACATAAATGGATCTTGAATGTAGTATCAATGTTTCCAGAAAGCTGCCACAATTCCTACATCCTAGGTCTGTCATCGAGTGGACATTTGGTGTGCTGAAAGGATGATTCAGATGCTTGGACCAGTCAAGTGGTGCCCTCCAGTACAATCCCAAAAAGGTTGCATGCATTGTTATGGCCTGCTGCATGCTACATAACCTTATGTTGCACTTTGGGCTGGAAGTGGAGGTTCCTGAAAACTTGTTTCCAGATCCACCTCTACAACCAACTGTGGAAGTGGGCAACATACAGTGTGAGGCTCAGAGGTTTGCCAAAGGGTCATTGCGGATTATTTCTCATACAGGTTCTTAGAGGTCTTACAAATAACCCCTCTCCTCTGTTGAAGATATTTTGAATAATCAAAATCCATTTTTTTCTGTTTTCTATTTCAGGAGTTGTAATTGGAGTCCAAGAGAGTCACTGAATCATATTCCAGGATGTTCTAATGTTATCTTTAGTTTTATGATTTCTTTTCAGTGAATAAATTGTGTTTCTACTAGAGATGTGCTTCATTTTTTCCTGCCGGGTCGTTTTTTGACTCGGATACTTCGTGGTAAATTTCGGGTTTCCTCGTCTCGTTTTTTGAAAAAACGAAACGAGGAAACCCGAAACCGGGCCAAAAAGCGAAACGGCAAAGGAAGCTTAAAAAAAACCCACCCCAAGCATTTAAAATCCTTTTTTTACATATCTATCATACACTACCACCCCCCCCATCCCGATCCCTCCCCAAGACTTACAAAGTAGATCCCTGGTGGTCCAGCGGGGTCCCGGGATCCATTTGCCCTCCTCCGTGCCCATGTTTCTGCAGCCGTGCTCTTTAAAATGGTGACGCGCAGCCTCTGAACTACCATGTCACAGGGCTACCGGCGCCATTGGTCAGCCCCTGTCACATGGCCATCGGCGCCATCTTGTGCTCCTGTCATGTGACTGGAGCTGACCAATGGCGCCGAAAGCCTCTGTGACATAGTATGGGCAAAGGCTATCGGCGCCATTTTGATTACTGGGAGCCAACAATGAAATGGCTCCCGGACCCCCGCTGGACCCCCAGAGATTATTGGCAAGCCTTGGGGGGGTCAGAAGGGGGGCTACTGACCCCCCCATGGCTTGCCAATAATCTCTGGGGGTCCAGCGGGGGTCCGGGAGCCATTTAATTGTCGGCTGCCAGTAATCAAAATGGCGCCGATAGCCTTTGCCCATACTATGTCACAGAGGCTTTCGGCGCCATTGGTCAGCTCCGGTCACATGACAGGAGCACAAGATGGCGCTGATGGCCATGTGACAGGGGCTGACCAATGGCGCCGGTAGCCCCTGTGACATGGTAGTTCAGAGGCTGCGCGTCACCATTTTAAAGAGCACGGCTGCAGAAACATGGGCACGGAGGAGGGCAAATGGATCCCGGGACCCCGCTGGACCACCAGGGATCTACTTTGTAAGTCTTGGGGAGGGATCGGGATGGGGGGGGTGGTGAATTATAGTTAAGGTAAATGTTTGGGGTGGTTTGGGGTGGGTTTTAATAAAAAAAAAAAAATGTGTGCCCCTCCCCCAGGCAAACCCGAAAAACGAAATTTCCCCGAAAGTCAGGGAAAATTCTTTTCGGGTTTCGGGCCTCCGAAAAAAAAACCGAAGTAGGAAATTTCGGGCAATTTCCTACTTCGGGCGAACAACGAAGCACATCTCTAGTTTCTACAGCTGAGTGTATTTGTGGTTTAATGTAGTTCCTTTATATCCTTACGGATCAGTGTCCCTTTCAGAGATGCCCTGTACTTGGATGTCCTGAACTTTGATGTCCATGAGGGGCCGCATCGATGGAAGTGTAAGTCTGGAGTGCCCTATTAAGTAAATTTTTATTTGATCACCATCCTTGAATTCTGGGGTATATCACTGCCTACATCCCAAGTAGAAGAATTTCCACCTGTGCATACCATTGACTAGTGATAAGGAAGAGTAGGGTGAATGTGAATTCTATGACGGCATTCACAACTGCACCAGGGTCCCAGAAGATAGAATCCCTTCCCCCTAACAAGATGAACCCCTATGTCTCCAGGGACTCTTGTGAGGCATGGGTGAGAGAAAGAGAGGTCTGGGAGTAGAAGAGCTTTTTGGAGAACTTTGTGATCCTCTAAATTATATGCACCCCATGAAGAGGTTATAAAATATTGTAAGATATTCATAGCATGTCACTTTTGACAATCAGTTCATAAATCAAGTAAATAAAAAGACAATTGAGATGGTAAGGTCCATCAGTGTTGCACTAGAGGTGGACCCTTAGCCTGGCGCAGGATTGGTACAGACCTCCGAGTGATCCCAGCGGGCACCTGCCGCCAGGAGGCGGAGTACACAAGGAGATAGAGGCTTACAGGAACTTCACCAATAATGGTCCGGGGGCTCCACGGGTTGAGCCCTTGAATTCCCAGATTGCCTGAGCTTAGGTGGGCCTCTGGGGGTCTCCTGGAGAGATGATGGAGAAGTGTGCCCACCAAGAGAAGGGGTGCATGGCTGTCGGTGAACAGGCGAGCTACACCTGAATCGAGATTACCGAGATGATGGGAACAAGGCAGGAACTGAAGGTCCTCCGGGAAGGATAAGCAGCACTTAGCGGTCCAGCTCGAAGAAGGCCATGGGCGGTGTCGAAGCAGGTGGGCCTGGTGGTCACAGAGGAGCAAATAGAGTGTCCGAGTGGAGTGCAAGGGTCAAAGCCAGGGTATCCGGCCGAGGGTGGTCAGCCAAAGCAGGGGTCAGTTCCAGGTATCAGTCCGAGCGTAGTCATAGGCAAGCAGAGGTCAGTTCCGGGTATCAGTCCATGCATGGTCAAAAGGCAAGCAGAGGTCAGGTCCAGGTATCAGTCCAAGCGAAGTCAAGGGCAGGCTGAGGTCAGTACCGGGTATCAGTCTGAGAAGGTACTACCTGGGTAGCAAGATGAAGAACAGGACTCAGGAACGAAGGAACTCTAGAACAGATGCTGGAACACAGAAAGGACCACGGAAACAAGGGAACACTGGAACGCAGGAACACTGGAACAAGCACAGGAACAAGGAATGCAGGAACACTGGAACAAGCATAGGATCAAGGAATGGCAACTAGCTACATACAAGGGTATTGACCCGATTGCGAATGCTAAAGACTGAGGAGCAGGCCTTCGCTTAAATACTGAGTCAAGTAATGTCATTCGGATGCGCCATGGAGGAGTTTCCCGCCCTTGGCCCTTTAAAGGCTGGGCGATCCACGCGCCTGCGCCTAGGGGTGGAGTCGAGACAGTGGAGGATGCCGAGCCCCTGAGTGGGGTGAGGAGCGAGGCCTGTGATGCTGAAGTGCTGGAGGCAGCGGGGGATGCCACCATCCTGAGCCGGGGACACAGGTGACTAGCTGCAGCAGCGAGGGAGGAAGGGCCAGGACCTGGGGAGCTTGCAGCAAGGTGAGCAGGCCTGGGCACGGTGCCAGCGTGACTGGGATGCGTAACAATCAATGTGCCAAAAGTAAGGTGTCAGCAAGCTAAACAGTGTTAGTTAACATAGTCAAACACCCGGATTTCTCTATCATTCTCCTTGTTATACTTTTTTTCTTTGCGACATCATCTGATGTTTTGTATTATAACAGCTTCAGGGGGATAATTCTAAATCCAAAATTTATTTAAAAGCTATATTCTGTCTCAGATCACACTTATCCTCACAGTATTCTCCAAAATTAAAGGGCTACTCTGGCAGGACCTCCATCTCCCTTACTGCTGAGTTTAAAAAGCAGGACACATGAGGACATGCTGACATAAATGTCAATGCACCTGCAAAACAACCAGACTCAAAAAATATGAAAATGATAATACACAACAAAGCCCAATAGAGATACATTTGATCATAGTAAAATATGATCCTGACCTCTGATGATCCACAATTATAATTGGAATACATTACAAAAAAAAACCCTACAAATAAACAGACAGATCAGCTTCAGTGTTAAGTCTGTGTAGGACTAAACAGAAGTCTGTTGTCCAACATTGATCAACCCTGAACAGCTTTCCAGCATGATTGCCACCATGCCAAATCCTTGGTAAGTTGGTCCAACATACAATACAACAAGACAGAGAATGTATGACCAAATTCTATACAACATAAAACTAATAGTGCTGTGACTCGATGTAATTTTAAACAACTTTTATGTAACCATTATTATATTTGCTGCTTTAGTGGTCTTGCCCACATAAAATTTCTTGCAGAGATAACAGATGATATACACCATGAATGAGGACAAACATGTGGTGCTGTGTCTTAACATGGTGGTCCTCTGAGGAGATGGTACATAAAGTCTATCTGTGCATATCAAAATAGGACAAATCAAGTGGATGCCACAAGATTCATATCCAGTCTGAAAGGGTTCTTGTGACAACATAGGTACCCCTTGTCTATAAAAATCCAATCTGACTAAGACATTGTTAAACTTGTGAACCTTGTGAATACTATGCATGGAGTCTCAATGAAGACAGAATTCAGTTGCTAGATATGTGCTGTCTTCTGGCAAATTCAGAAAATGCTAAAAATTGATTCTCCATTATCTTGCAGAGAATAAACTATTCTCTGTGAATGAACATGGCATGCAGATAGGCTTTCCATACAAGTACAGGATAGCCCTGAGCCAAAAAACAGTGCAACATTGCCCTCGCTTGGACTGAAAATCAGTGAAAACAGTGCAAATGCACTGTAAATGGAGAAACTGTTAGGCAAACTCACCTTTAAAAATCTTGGATGTGTACTATTGAAACTTAGCAGACTATTATTGTCCATGGGTTTGCAGTACAGAGAAATCTTAAACCCTCCAGAGTCTTCTCAATGACTATTTCTAAGAATGAGATGTGATACCCATCCATTACTAGTGAAAACTTCAGATGAAGATCTAAAGAATTTAACCACTTTACAAAAGTAGAGAAATGAGCCATGGTCTGCTCCATAAAAGTAAGATGTAATAAATGTAGCATTATTAATGAATAACCCAGTGCTCTTCACCTTAAACTGGATATTATTGACGCTGCACAGCTAACAATCTTCAAAAATGACCATCATACTAGGCTTCCTCGTAAGGGCTTTTGCCTATTCAACTCGGCCTTATAAATAATCATAGGTCATGTTGATGAAGCTATTTTTTAAGTATTTTTTCTTATGCACTTAAAACTCGCAAAATCATGGGCTACTTTAGCCAAAATTAATATTATGCCTTGTGGGTCATCAGCACTGAGACCATCGTCATGGTTCAAGACTGACATTTTTTATTCACATATCGAAGAGCTTAAGATAAGTTGAAATTTCAAATGATGGATTTGCACAAGGCATAATATTAATTTTGGCTAAAGTAGCCCATGATTTTGCGAGTTTTAAGTGCATAAGAAAAAATACTTAAAAAATAGCTTCATCAACATGACCTATGATTATTTATAAGGCCGAGTTGAATAGGCGAAAGCCCTTACGAGGAAGCCTAGTATGATGGTCATTTTTGAAGATTGTTAGCTGTGCAGCGTCAATAATATTCACTTTAAGGTGAAGAGCACTGGGTTATTCATTAATACTGGTTTATTCCCAATACTTTTCGTCTATAATATTAAGTCCTACTCTTTTGAATTCGAGGTGACACTTTTCTGATCTATGAGAGACATTGTAAAGGTTTTTTCAAGATGTGGACCAATGTTTATAGTTATTCAGAAGAACAAATTGCCGCCGCACTAGAGGGCTCTCTCCTCCTTGATGAAAATGCTGAAATTATTGAAACATACACGTGGGAACAATTCTTAGAATTGAAAAAAACGGGTTATTCGATCAGAGTTACACTCTGCTACGTTGTTACAGTATATTAAGACCGAAAGGATACCTAGGGGTCTACGAATTAATTTAGAACCCTCAATATACCCAGATAATGAAGAGTTCGTGCAGCGATGGATTGCCTTTTTAAATAAATGTGCATTAGATCTTATGCTCCTTCTGATTGAGTCTACTAATAAACTTGCAGATACTATTCAACCGGAATGTGATATTATGCAATCATATTTACAACAACATTCCACTTTGGAAGAGTATGATTCAAAATTACATGAATTTAACACCACCATTGATAAATTTAAGATAGAATTAAAGAATAGTAAAATTAGCAAGTTGAAAAGAGACGAAAAAGATTATGTTTCCGGAGGTATCTATCCCTGGCAGAGGCGCACACAAACTAATCAACCGAGAAAAGTCGCTTTCGCCGGCTCTTCTGAAGATTCGTCTGGTTCAGAAGAGGAAGTCCCTCCAGTTGCTAGTACTGCACAAAATTTCAGGGGTAGAGGAAATTACCGATCATTTCGTCCCCAACAACGACGATTTTTTCGGTATTCTCGACAACCCACGGCTCCAGATTTAGAACAGAGACCATTCACCAGATCACAGAATCGGAACACAACATCGTAAATGTGTCTGGGATTCAGTTGTCTCAAGACCAAGCAGCAGTTTTACATAAAGGTTTAACATTCATCCCCTAGCACCGGTATGATGCATTCTATACTAGAATAGCTTTGTATAGATTTTTTCGCAAACTTCAACTTATATTGTTCTTTGCACTTAATCCTCCGAAGGCCGATTGTTCTATAGTACATCCACGATCTAATTGGTTACCAGCGGGCCCAATAGATCCATTTATTAAAAACTATATGGAACTGGTTCTGTTAGATGTTGTTCAAATCGAATCAACCCATATTGGTCCCAGGTTCAATCTTACAAAAGGAGAATTTGCTGCAATGTTGTCTTTAAAAAAAGAACAATCTATCATTATTAAAAAAGCCGACAAAGGAGGCTCAGTAGTTGTTTTAAGTAAAACAGCTTATGTTGCAAAAGTGTTACAACATATACAAGACCCAACTAAGTATGAAGTGTTGAGCAGGGATCCCACTGTTGAATTGCAGGAACACATTATGACATTGGTTAACAAATATCTAAATCTGGGCTGTCTCACCCCTAGAGAAGCGCGTTATTTAGTTGTTGAACATCCTATGGCTCCTACGATTTATATGGTCCCCAAAATTCACAAAGACATGGTGGACCCTCCTGGACGTCCAATAGTAACTACTATTGGTTCTCTTCTGGAGCCTTTGTCTACATTTGTTGATGTAGTGTTACAGCCTTTTGTGTCTCAATCTAGGTCTTTTTGCAAAGATACAAAACACATGCTGGTGAAACTTGATGAAATGGATAACGTGCAGGACACCTTACTAGTTACAATGGATATCCAAGCATTGTATACCAGCATCCCCCAGCGGGCGGCTCTTAACATCATAGAGACCACTTTAAACAAAAGAGTACGGCCACATCGTATCCCCACCACATTTTTGATGCAGTTGACAGAGATAGCACTCTGTCAAAATTTTTTTATGTTTCAACAAACGTGGTATAAGCAGATACACGGAACTGCGATGGGGGCCACTATGACCCCAGTTTGGCAAATCTCTACGTAACGCGTTTTGAAGAGTCTTGTTTGTATGATGCTATGGAATTTCGAAATGTCTCACATTGGACTAGATACATTGATGTCGTGTTCTTCTTGTGGCACGGAAATCAAGATACACTCATGCAATTTTTGAATTGGATTAACACACTGGACAGTAATCTACAGTTTACTATGGTATTTCATCAGGAGCAGATTGATTTCTTAGATATTCACATTTCTAAGAATGCTAACAAGTTGGCAACTACGATTTTCCGTAAATCTTGTGAACGTAATACCCTGCTGCACTTTTCCAGCTTTCATCCGCATCACTTGTTGAAAAATTTGCCAATAGGACAGTTTTTGAGGTTAAAACAAATTTGCAGCACTGGGGAGCAATTCCAGTTACAAGCAGAACAATTAGCTATAAGACTTTTACAACGTGGATATCCAATCCGATACATTAAGACTGCTTGGATAAGAGCTACAAATGCACAACGGTGTTGGTTATTGCTGGATAAAACCAATGATAACTCCTCCCCTTTGGTCTGCACAATTCCTTTCTCCGATAGAGCTGCCTCTATTGCACGTTCAATTAAACATCATTGGTCTGTCTTACGACTGTATAACAATCTATTTCAGAATAGCCCTATTATTGCCTATAGTAGAGGACGTAATATTGGGGATACAGTGATGCATTCGTTTTTACAAGATCCATTAGAAGATACTTTACCACATGGAACCTGGCCGTGCACAGGATGCTCGATGTGTAATCAAGCTATCACTGGTGAAACCTGGACAGAGGCAAGAGGGTATTTACATACTGCCCATCATTACACTGATTGTCGGTCTACCCATGTTGTCTATCTCATCGAATGCCCGTGTAGACTTTGCTATGTGGGCAGAACAAAAAGGATGATCCGCACACGGCTAATAGAACACCGTAGCTGTATCACTACAGAAAAACTGACAGCTCCTGTGGTAATGCATTGTAAGGAGTTTCAACATTCATTTGACACATTGCGATGGAGAGTTTTAGAAAAAATCCAAAGTCATCCCCGAGGGGGAAACATCAACAAAGTTCTTAATATCAAAGAACAGCAGTGGATTTTTAGGTTGAACACCATTATCCCAGCAGGGCTTAATGCCTCCATTGAATGGTACATGCTCATTTAAAATTAGGGGCGGGTAGGTTGTCATTGACAGGTAGGAGGAGTTGTATTACGTCAAGGTTCCATTTAAAGCAGGGGTTCCGGGAGATACCGGAAATGACTAAAAAAACACTGAAACGCCATTTTTGAAAAGGTTCGACAACTGTGTAAGTACTTGTTCGTCATACGGCTGTTTCTGTAATAACTATAGTCCACTCATAAGTATTACTTGATTTGCTAAGAACTATTTTATTTTAACGTAAATAATTGTTTCGACGCAGAAATATTACCCTTGAAGAAGGACTGGCAGATGGTGAGAGCAGTCCGAAACACGGCTCCGTAGGATCATCAGCACTGAGACCATCGTCATGGTTCAAGACTGACATTTTTTATTCACATATCGAAGAGCTTAAGATAAGTTGAAATTTCAAATGATGGATTTGCACAAGGCATAATATTAATTTTGGCTAAAGTAGCCCATGATTTTGCGAGTTTTAAGTGCATAAGAAAAAATACTTAAAAAATAGCTTCATCAACATGACCTATGATTATTTATAAGGCCGAGTTGAATAGGCGAAAGCCCTTACGAGGAAGCCTAGTATGATGGTCATTTTTGAAGATTGTTAGCTGTGCAGCGTCAATAATATCCAGTTTAAGGTGAAGAGCACTGGGTTATTCATTAATACTGGTTTATTCCCAATACTTTTCGTCTATAATATTAAGTCCTACTCTTTTGAATTCGAGATAAATGTAGCATTTCCATACTACCAGTTTTTGTTGAAAAGAATGTTCAGAGCTCCAGTACCTTTCCAGGTCATATCTTTAGATTTACTTGGTTTATGAACTGTCTTTGTGTTTTCACTAGTGATTTCAATATTGGGACAGCAGTTTACTCTTTGTTTGTTGGTAGATACTTCTGACAGTCAGCCATAAGCTTAAAATGATTATAAAATATAGCATTTATATCTCTTCTAAAACCACAATCTGATCATTAAATTATCTATTATAGGGCCTCATTTTCCACGCCGCTCGCACGCGATAAGGGACCTTTCGCACGCAAAAAGTCCCTTATCGCATGCGATACCAGGATGGGAGTGGAGTCGGGGCAGAGTTGGCCCCGGAAGAGGAGGAGTTGGGGCCGACTCTGCGCCGACGCCTTGGACAGCGAAAAGGTAAGTGCCTTTTCGTGACAGCTTTCGCTCCCAATAGCTACACCTCCTATGGTGGCGCTATTGGGTGCGAAACCGGCAGCGATCGCACTGCAACGGTGCGATCGCTGCCAGCTAGTGCAGGCCCTCCCCCTGTTTCGGTCCCCCGCCCCTCATCTAAAGTATCGCAGGCCTGCGATACTTTAGAAAATGAGGCCCTAAATTCTAAAGACATCCATAGCCTTCTGTTACAAACACAATTGCCTTAAACAATGAAAAATATTATCTTTAAAAAAAGAACAATAGTAACTTAAAACCTGAGGGATGATTGATATTACTGAAGAGTATTCCAGATTCTATTAAAATGAGCCAGCCCTCCTGAAAGTGTTATCAAAAAATGCAGTTCCAACATGTACTCAGATATTCAAAAGTAGATACCAAAAATGTTGTTTTAATCATACAAAATAAGTACCAATAAAATTTAATTTTTCTTTATTTTACCTTTAACGTGAGAATATCTTGACTTGCAAAATTGCCAGCTTGTTTGGATTCAAAGCCAGAAGTGCCTTCCTAGGCTCTTTTCTCTGTACGCAGCATGATCGATAATAGTGTTTTGCATAAAAGGGTGTGTTAATGTAAAGAAGGCTGATGTAAATATGTCAATCTATGCCTGTTTGAAACCGTGACCAATACATGGAAGGTACATCTGAATTGTACAGTTATGATTATACCAGCCACTAATAAGATATAGGACCTTAAAATCTTTGGTAATAAAACCATATGTATAATAACAATGCATAATTAATATATAATAGCATAATAAAAAAAGAATGGATAGTAATAATTAGAAAATAATAATTAAATAATAAGTCATGGTGGGAGGGAAAGGACGGAGATGGGGCAGGGAGACAGGGGAAGGAAAGAAGGGGATGAAAGGAAGGGGGAGGTGTGAGAGTGGGGGAAAGGGTGAGAAAAGATGGCAAGGGATAGTAAGAAGGCTTGAGAAAGTGGAGAGGAGGGGGAGGAGAAAGAATAGAAGCAGTGTATGAAAATAAGTCTTATGCACATTCATTAGGGACATCCCAAAAGCTTAATTACTTGTGGTCCACAGGAAAGGTTTAAGAACCCCTGAAGTAGGGATTCTGCTATTGCAGTAGATAAGCACAAATAAGGTGATTAAGGGCCTGATTTAGATCTTTTTACCAATACAAACAATTAGGAGGAAAGCTTTAGTAAATCAAAACATAGAGGAACCTTGTGGATATTATTTGTCACTTTATTCTGTTTCTATTGTTAGATCAGCATGGGCAAATCATGTCCTTGACAGCCACTAACTGGTCAGGATGTTCCTTATGAATATGCATGAGATCTATTTACATGTATTATTTATTTTCTTATCATTCATTTTAGTCACTATTTATAATTATTGTTATTTTATGCACAATTGATTTTAAGATTGTATGTTTTACTTTTTGCACTTTTACAATTTGTAAACCGTTGCGATGGCTCATTTTAGTAATGGGATAGAAAACGATAAATAAATACAAATAAATAAATAAATAGATGTACTTCTTCTAATATATGCATTAGGTATATCTTGAAATTCTGATCAGCTGCTAGCTCTCAAGGAACAGACAATTGCTCTAGATCAATTGTTTAAATTTGAATTACATCAATACTGATCAATTCATAATTATGTGAAGATGAATAGCATACATGACAAAATCTCAAAAAGAAAGCTCTAAAGAGGAAGATTTGCTGGGAGAAAGGTATGTTAATCTCATTAAAATGATGCTAGGTAGTGGAATTTATAAGCAGGAGCATGAAAAATTTGAAATATCTTATGTCAAAAAAAGGAAGACTCATTTCTATTGAAAGAGAGTTGGCAATTCTGCAGTAGGCAAATAACCATTTTGCCTGACCTGAAGCTGCACATTATGTTCCAGTCTTCACAGGATGCTCCAGGGCATATCTGTCTCTATTGCTTATCAATCTACAACCCAGAAATAGCAGTGTATGCTGTACTCCTGACATAATATATCAAATCATTTTATTCACAGAAAATCCATTAAATAATGATTTCATATATACAGTCCAGTGGTGTCCACAAATGGGTTTTCATATTAGAGACTTTCTGGGCAAGACTCATAGGGACTATGTACTAAAATGCAAGCTGATATATTTTAGCATGTGCTCACTAAAACGTTTAATGCATGTGATAAAACATCACTTAACATGTGCTATAAAATATTTGAAGGCACGTATTAAAAATGTATCCTCCATAGCACATGCATGCAATTAAAAGGTATGTGCTGTTGCTTGATGTGACATAAAAAATGCCAACAATATTCATTACTTATTGGGCCAGATTTTCTAACCTACGCACGGGCATAGATTTGTGCGCGCAACCCGGCACGCACAAATCTACGCCCAATTTTATAACATGTGCACACAGTTGGGGTCGGCACGTGCAAGGGGGTGCACCGAGCCCTAGGGGAGCCCCGATGGCTTTCCCCATTCCCTCCGAGGCCGCTCTGAAATCGCTTTATTGCTTATTGCTATTTTGTTTTCACTAGTGATTTCAATATTGGGACTGCAGTTTACTCATTGTTTGTTGGTAGACAGGAAATCGGAGCGGCCTCGGAGGGAACTGTCCTTTGCCCCCCCCCTCGCACCTTCCCCTCCCTTGCCCTCTGTGGGATCTAACCTGCCCCCCAGCCCTACCTAAATCCCCCTCCTACCTTTATTATTTAAGTTGCGCCTGGTTCTGGGCAGGTGTAGGTTGCGCACACAGGCCGAGTGCTGGCACGTGATTCCCCAGCCTAGCAGGCCTTCGGAGGCCTCTGGCCATGCCCCCACCCCACCCCTGCCCTGGACTGCCCAAACCCTGCACCTTTTTTCAAGCCCGGGGACATACTCATGTCCCGGGGTCTTGCGCGCATCACCGAGCCTATGCAAAATAGGCTTGGCGCTCGCAGGAGCGGGTTTTCGGGGTTATGCGTATAATATACACGCGTAACCCTTTGAAAATCCGCCCCATTTTGTTTCATTTCACTATGGGTACTTCCTCAGCTGCCATTTAAAAAACAGCCTGTGCTATCTGATTACACAAAAGTCTCCCTCCTCCTGGGATTTCTTCCAAAACCCTCTAAACCCCTATAGACCCAACCCCACAATGATAGGGATCCAAAGATGACCAAGAGTGTTCTACAGATGTTCCTCTGTTATTATAAAATGGCACCGGCTGATCCATACAGTCCATACTTCAAAATGGTGCTGGCCTTAGGTCATTTTTAAATACCACAGTGTGGAGCAGGAACACCTGTGGATGATTCCTCCCCTCTTTTGACCTCTGCCATTGCAAATAAACTGTGAAGAGTCTATGGGTGTGGGAGAAAACCCAGAGGACATTTTTGTAATCATATGACATGGGTTTTGAGTTTAGTCTGAGTAACTGCAAAATATATGTATTGATACCAAAGCAACTCTCCCCACCCCTGACAGCTCCCATCACTACCATCACCAATGTCACAAAGCAAACAAAACAATAATGGTACATATCACTAGCTATTAATGTGCATACTAGTACCAAACTATAGCATCAATTTTCAAAGGGCCTGGGACGGTAACTTTTAAACTGGCATGAGGGCACACGTGCTCACATTTGTCGACCCATATCCAGGGCCATAGTCATTTTATAACATAGGCATGTATATGCAAGCATGTTATAAAATAGCTTGGACGTGTGAATATGTACGCTCAATTTTAAATTTTAAATTTGAATGTGTGCGAAAATCCCGCTTCTACTACATAAGTGGGAACATTTTACAAGGGACGTACACTAACACCATTGCTAATTTTCCCAGTTTGCTCCCAATTTTCCCAGTTAAGGGACAGGAGTTTCAAACCCCCATAGTTTAATAGCCTCCCTTCTTCCCGTTTGCCCCAACTCTTAAAACCCCTCTGACTTGCCTTGATTTTTTTGTTTTAAAACTTACACGTCATCCATAGCAGAAGTGAAGTTATGCAGCAGGGGACACTGGCACACGCCTATGCACATAAGTATTTACATACTAATTTCAAGTTAAAATCCAGGGTCACCTATGCCCTGCCCAGACCATACCCACAGCCCATCATTTTTTTGAACATTTCATTTGTGCAGGGTAGCGGAAAATACATGCACATCCAAGTGGATTTTTTTTAAAATCCACTCTGTGCTTGCTGGCCCAACTTGTCTATCAGTTTTGGGTGTGCACAGCTTTTAAAATTCAACTTTAAGTATCTAATTTTGGAATCAAGGCACCCAAATTTCCCCCTATGAATAGATTAGGGTTGAGCACCTACATATAGTAGCCTATTTTCACTATATATATATATATATATATATATATATATATATATATATATATATAAAGTATACAACCAGAGAGGCACAATTAAGAAGGGGGAAAATGTTAGATGCTTAATGCTGATTTCACCATAATCCAGGAAACTTCATAAGAGAAATTATAAAAATGAATAGGACCTCATACATAATATGGTTGCTTTCTTATGAATTTCACTAATAGTGGTATAAGCTCAGGTGACTTGAGTGGTATTACAGCAATAGTTGGCGTAATAAAGCTTTCCTGAGCTTACACAACTATGTATGGTTGTCTTGTTTCATTGTCAGTATATACCATACAGGAATCAGTTCTGAGTTTTCAAGTTTAGGGCTGATTTTCAGCATGAGGACCTAGATATTGTTAAATAAATTGAAGTTCTAAATTTAAGGATCTGAGTTTTAGGTCCCTAAATTTTAATGAATTTTCAGGTGAAAATTTATGACTGAAAATCTTCCTACAGTAAATTAATGCATGGTCCATATTGAAAAGCCTGGTGAGCAGCAAACTGCCCAGATAACTTTACCAGGGTTACTTTGCATGGATATTTCTTAGCAGTTAGCTGAGTAAAAGTGGAGTTGAATATTCTTCAATAAAGTTATCCAGATTAATTTGTCCAGGTTATTTTATTGTTCACTGGGCTTTTGAATATAGACTGGTGAGCGTCACTTGATTCCTCCCTTCAGCCTTCCTTTTATAAAATTACTCATGCAATATGTGATACTTTGTGCACACATATTTTTACCTGAATATAAAAGAGGCATTCCAGGGAGGAGAGTGGCAGGGTTTGGGCAGGCTTATAATTTTTCACATAATTTTCTTTTTTTGTGTGTGTTGAAATCTTTTTTTAAGAATTTAGAATAATATCATAAAAATAACACATACCGTTCATTATAAAAAGTATTCACATAAGAGATACATGTACATCTGTAGGCACAATTCTACGCACTCTGGTGAGAGATTTTGTTAGTTGCCACATGATGATATCAAACGCTCAAAACTACTTAGCCTGCCTGGAACTGGACTCCTTGCCTTGGCAACAGGTTCCTTGGCCTGTTCCTGGTTCCTGCCTTGCTTATTCTGAGCCTGGTTCAGGATGCTGCTTCTGCCTGTCTTGACCTTGACCTGTTCTGGATTCTGCCTGCTTACTGCTTATCTCAAGCTAAGACTGTTCTGGATTCTACTTGCCTGCTGCCTGCCTTGACCCTGGACCAATTACTGGATTCTGCTTGTTTGCTGCCTTCCTCAATCCCAGACTGCCTCCTGTTTTCTGTTTTTGTCTAATTGTGCCTTGGAATCTGCCTATGGGCCTCATTTTCCAAAGCTATCGCAGGCTTGTGCTGTTAGCGCAAGCCTGCAATAGCTAGCGAAAGTAGCGCAGGCCTGCGCTACTGAAACTGGGGCGGAGTCGGCCCCGGAAGAGGAGGAGTTGGGGGCGTCACTGGGGCCGACTCCGCGAGGACAGCGCACTGAGCGGAAAGGTAAGGCCCTTTTCGCTCTCTATTTCGCACCCAATAACTACACCTTCTATGGTGTAGTTATTGGGCACGATGCCGGCAGCGATCGCACCGCGGCGGTGCGATCGCTGCCGGACCGCCTCCCCCTTCAGCCCCCGCCCCCCATTAGCGCAATTTTCTAAAGTATTACAGGCCTGCGATACTTTAGAAAATGAGGCCCTATGTCCTGCTGGCCTTTCACACTGAGGGATCAACCTGAGGGAATGAGGGTTAGACTAGGTGAAGCCTCCCCAGGTCCCTCTTAGGCACTTCTGCCTGAGGTCAGGCTCATTGGTGGTGCTTCTTGCTAACTCACCACACAGGGGTTCAAATCACTGCCTGTAGTCCGAAAGGGCTTACAGAGTGGCTAGAGGGCTATCCCCCTGATACTAGCAAGGGATATCCTCCTATCAGTTTTCTAAGGCCATGGACCCGGCGGAAATTGTCGCTCTCCATGCCATTCCAGGTATGGAACAATGTATACAACACCAACAGAATGTTTGGATCAGGTGAGAGGTGTCCTGGAAAGGCTTTCAGCATGAATGGATGCACTCGCCACACAACTGGCACCCGTTGATGTTGCTTCAACTACGGCTCCAGTTCCCATGGTCGTGACACTGCCATTGTACATTCTGATATGTGTATTCCTAGGACCTAGCAAAGAGATGCATAGGGCATGCATGTGCATCTGTGCGCATGATTCTGCATACTCTGGTGAAAGAGTATGAGTAGTCACCCAGATGATGATGTCACACACTCAAGACTACTTAAACTACCTCGACCTGGACTCCTTGCCTTGGCAACAGATTCTTTCACCTGTTCCTAAATCCTGCCTTGCTTCCTATGTGCCTGGTTCTCGATGCTGCTCCTCCCTGCTTGCTATCCATCTTGACCTTGGATTATTCTAGATTCTGCCTGTTTGCTGCCTGTCTTGACATTGGACTGTTAAGGATTCTGCCTGCCTTGACACCATACCAGTTAGTGGATTCTGCTTGCCCGTTATCTGCCTTGAGCCTGGACTAGTTACTGGATTCTGCTTGCCCCTTACCTGACTTGAACACAGACTGCCTCTTGGCTTCTGTCTTTGCCTGATTGTTTCTTGGGATCCATCTAAGTCCTGCTGGCCATCCACACCGAGGGCTCAACCTGAGGGAGTGATAATTAGTATAGGTGAAGCCTTCTCAGGTCCCTCTTTGGCACTTCTGCCTATGGTCATTTATGGTGCTTCTTGATACCTCACCACACAAGGATTCACATCACAGCCTGTAGTCTGAAAGGGCTTACAGAGTGGTCAAAGAGCTAAATCCCTGACACCAGCAAAGGCTGTCCTCCTAACATAGACATTGTCTGGTCCCAGATTATTTAAAATTAGCAGCTCCACCTCTTAAATCAGACTGAAAAAAAGAATATCAAGAACATTCAGTGCAGCAGCATCAGAACTATAGAATATATGATCACCTTCACCTACAAAGAATTATTGACTACGTGAATTTTTAATGCAAACTCAAAACATGGATATTTACTTAATAGACATTTCATCGTCATTAACACAGACAGTACACATAAAGCCTATAACACTCAGGAACTTTAATACATGCATCAGCACCAAAAATTCACATAAAGTAAAAGACTCAAGGATTATGAAACAAAGCGACCACTACCTAATTCTATATGGCAAACTCAGCAACACTGACTAACCATGTGAATTAATCAGTAACAAATAAAGACTGACTTGGGAGTAGAATATCAAATATACAGTACATTGGCAATATCCAGTTTTTATACCTATATCATCATCTTGGGCTGGAACATGATTCCTGATTTATATTTGTCGATCAGCATTAAAGCAGTGGCTATTTCATAACAAATTAGTACTTAATCTGAGCAAAATGGAGATCATAATTCTGATTCCCTGTAACTGATATTCCATCTACATTTCAGTTCAGTGATTATAACATAACTATTGCCAAACAAGTGAAGAGCTTGGGTGTTTGGCTAGAATCTGATTTATCAATAAGAACTAAGGTTAAAGCACTGGTGAACACAGCCTTTTCAAAATTTCAAATGCTAAGATTAAAGTATTTACTACACAATAGTGACTTTCAATCAATATTGCAGGCACTGGTTGATCCCACACTGGATTACCATATGTGCCAATGTATCTCCATATACAATGGAACACTAGCTAATGTTATATGGGCTCTACAGATAGTTCAAAGCTCTCCCATCAAAGCACTGACAAACACCAGATTGATAGAACACATTACACTCATACTGTCTCTTACATTGTTTGCCAGTTTACTGGAGAATTAAATTTAAGCTGGCATTGATTCTTCATAAATTCCTAAGGAATCTATAATCCAGCATGAGTCCTAATATCAGCTCAACAAAGTCTTCTTGAGGTTCCATCCCCCATCTGGTGCACCTTTCTGAGACATGAGAACAAACCTTGGTGGACAGCCCTTTCTATTGGAATTATGTGCATGAGTGTCTATGTATGCTGACTTGTACAAATACCATCAGAAAGCAGATAAAAGCATTTTTTGTTTCAACAAGCCTTTGCGATTGAGGTTTAGGTCACTTACACAATGGGGTAGATTTTAAAACACGCGCACGGTTCCCGGCATGAGCACATCGACATGCCGATTTTATAACATACATGCATCATTGCGCTCATGTTATTAATATGATACCCACGCACATGCACAGGAAAAGATTTGTTCACGCAACCAGGCGCGAACAAATCTACGCCCGATTTTATAACATGTGCGTGCTGCTGTGGGCATGTTATAAAATCCGGGGCCGGCGCACGCAAGGGGGTGCACACATGTGCGCTTTGCGTGCGCCGAGCCCAAGCGAAGCCCTGATGGCTTTTACTCCGCCCCTCCCACCTTCCCCTCCCTTCCCCTATCTAACCCACCCCCCAGCCCTAACTAAATCCCCCCCCTTCCTTTGTTGAAAAAGTTACGCTTGCCCAAGGCAGGAGTAACTTGTGCGCGCTGGCTCACAATCTCCCGGCACAGGCTGCTGTGCCGGAGGATTCAGCCCTGCCCCCAGACCGCCCCCGAACCACCACCATGCCCCGGCCCTGCCCCCGGAACGCCACCACTCCCCCGTCCCCGCCCCTGGACCGCCCATTTTTGAAAGACACTTGACATGTGTGCGTCCCAGGGCTTGTGCACGCCGCTGAGCCTATGCAAGATAGGCTCAGCGCGCACAGGGGCAGGCAGGGGCAGCTTTCCGGGGGTTATGCGCGTAACCCTTTGAAAATCTGCCCAGTTATTCGTAGGGACTATATATTTATTTCCCAAACAGTGTGGTCTGAGATTAAAAAAACAAAAAGTGCCACCTCCTTTCGAAGTTCAGTATCCACTGAGCCTGAGCTTTAAATGTACATGTTACCCTCCTATGCTGGTGAGGCCTAGAAGTTTAAAGTTTTAAAGTTGTTAAGTCTGACTGGCAAGTTTTTTATGGCATACATAAATAAAAGCTATGGCATTGTTATTTCTACACCAAAGAATGGTGTTAGGGGGAGCTATGTGGGGGGGCACAGAGATGAAGGGCAAGCTGTGCCTATGTTGAAAAACCACAAAGTTTTTTCCAGCAGATTGAGTGCTTACCCTGCAGGGAACTACAGCAGTGCACAACAGAGAGGAATTCAAAACAACCAAATGGTTTTAATGGTAGAAAGGGGAGTTCAAGAGAAGAGTGATCATTACACATTGTTTGACAATAAAGATATATATTTTTTTATAATATACTTGCTTTTTGACAGCCCAAAGAAAACCAAAAGGTTGTTCGACCTGCACATTTAAGATTTTGGCTGGAACTGGTTAACATACATGGTTAATTTATTTGCTAATTTCAAGGTACCTAGAGTGCAATGAACAAAGGGCACAATGCACAGTCACAGCTGCCAGAGGCAGGATCTAATAAGTCCCAGTCACCTTGCTCTGAAGTCACTGTAACATTTCCATATGGTTGTTTTTCAATTTAGCTCAAGTTCTTTCCTCTGACACCAGCATAAACACACAAAGCCACAATGGTGTGTATAATATTCACCCTAGAGTTGGGAGCAATATCTTGTCCCAATAATGTCAACAGCTGTTATATAACATTTCACCATGAAATAATGACTCTATCTGAAAGAAAGAAGAGTTACATGAACACAAACAATGAATTCAGCATGACCATCAGGCAAAGCCATTAGATAGCCATAATATGCTCAGCTGGAAATTTGTTGAAATAGCATTTGATATATTCACTGATACTAGCCTACATATAATGCAATATTTATTACAGTGTAAGGAAGCAGGAATATTTTTAGCTGTATCTGAGTAACTTATCTCCATGGCAACTCCTCACCTCCCTGCACTGTTGTTGCTACATAGAATGTTGTCACATTAATAACAAATGGGGCAAATGTAACCCTTTTGGCTGCTCATTGGCTTTAAGTCATGGATTATTCTTTGTTTAAATAGTCCTTTTTTAATTTAGATGACTTGGAAGTATGCAAAATCTCTGAAATGGTTTTTTTTCAACCCAATTTTGACCAGTTTAATACTAGAATTTTATGAACACTTCCTACACATTGTAATAAAATGATTCTCTGTAGTGAGATTTTGCAGTGGTGATTCTTGTGTATGATACTGAGAACCATAACCACCTCCCTCCACTGCCCATTCTCACCTCCCCCAACACACATAATTCTTATTACAAATTCCACATCACCATATATGATTCCTAGTCTTGATTAAAGATGATAATTGGAGGAATCCAAACATATGAAAGATCACATACTGCCTATTGTGTGGTATATCTGGATGAGCAGGCAGGTCTTGCACCTGCTTGCCCATAGTAATATGGGGCCAGGCTCACTTTCAGACCTATACAGTAAAGCGCGGCCGTGGCTACCCTGTTTCTAACCCGCTTTGTACCCACAATTTGGCCGTGTAAGTCTAACCCGTGATTGACTATCCGTTTTTACCAATCCTTACCGCTTCTTTAAATTGACGCGTTTCCCTTTCCGCCCACGGCATGTATATGATATGTAAACGATCAGATTAGCTATTCCCTCCCATACAGTAACGTGAGGCCTGATTATCACCTTTTTAACCAACTGTTTTGCCGCATCTTTAACCCGCTAATTTACCACCTACCCTGATCCTGGCGTTAGAGGGATGTGACAGCAATAGGCAGGCTCCGGTCAAATAAGTGGGTGGGTTGGAGCAAGCAAGTAACATGGTGTGGCCTGGTTCTCCTACGCTCGGGCCTGGTTCTCCTACGCTCGGGCATCGGGGATTGCCAGTCCTCTCTTCCCCCCTCCCGAAGCAAGGCGCAGGGCGAAAATCGACTCAACATGTTATTAAAGCAAATAGAAATTGTAACAAAAGTAAACTTACTGCATGCTTCCAGCAGCCCCAGTCCTCTCTCCCCTCCTCCCGAGGCGCCCACCGCGGCTCCCATGCCACCCGGGGGCAGACGGCGGGGAAAGCAGCTTCCAGCAGCCCCACCGGCGAAGGTGCATGATCTCACGTCCAATTTGGGCGCTCAAGGCAGCAAAGGCGCATGAGCGCACGCCGTGACCTGAGCACCCGGATGGACATCCAAGGTCATGGCGTGCGCTCATGCGCCTTCGCTGCTTGAGCACCCAAATTGGACGTGCGTTCATGCACCTTTGCTGGTGGGGCTGCTGGAAGCTGCTTTCGCCGCCGGCTGCCCCAGGGAGGCAGGGGAGCAGCGGTGGGCGCCTCGGGAGGAGGGGAGAGAGGACTGGGGCTGCTGGAAGCATGCAGTAAGTTTACTTTTGTTACAATTTCTATTTGCTTTAATAACGTGTCGAGTCGATTTTCGCCCTGCGCCTTGCTTCGGGAGGGGGGGAGGAGAGAGGACTGGCAATCCCCGATGTCCAAGCGTAGGAGAACCATCCACTTCCTGGTACATGTCATTTGAAATGTCATTTGAAATGACAGGTACCAGCGCACCCAGGATACTGTGTAGGCGCTGTATAGCGCTCTATACAGTAAAATGGATTGCGCTTCATGGACGCTTCATGGACACGCTTTGGACGCGACTTGCATTTGCGTCTAATTTAAATACTGTATCGAGCGGTACGTGATCCGAACTGTGCGCGTGGCAAATGAGCCGGCGCCCGGCACTGCCGCACTTTTTCTTACGCGCCCTTACTGTATCGGCCTGTTTGTGAGCAGGCCGGTGGGGTGGGGGGGGGGGGGAACGGTTAACTGGGGGGGAACAGTCTATTAGAACAGTGAGCCTTGTGATTTGTATTCAAACCACTCAGGGGTGGGTGCTGATTGGCTTCCAGGACACAGACTTCATAGGGAAAAGGAGGAGTCGAATGTTTTTTTTCCTGTCAGTTGCAGCAGTCACACACTCTTGCCTGCCATTGCTGTTCTGCCACTGCATCAGCCATCACCCTTTCTTGCCCTCACTGCATTTTTTTTTTTGCAGATTTTAGACTCTTTCCTTGTTGGGGTGAGTTATGAAATCCAAGGAGGCTTTATCAATAGAGCCAGAGGGCAGTGTGAGTCTGGTGGTGGAGGCAGCTGCTGTAGGAGAAAGCAGTTTGACAGGTGCTGGTGCAAGTGTCCCATCTGGGCCTACCGATGAGTCTGTGCTTCTTTCAGTGAGTGTTGCCAACTGGCGCGGCCGATGGAGGAAGTGAGTTTGTGACAGCGCACCTGAGCAGGGAGGATGTGAGTTCCCGCGGCACGTCAGGTGGTCGTGGAGAGCGTTCTCAAGCTCGTAGCCACGGTCCTGGTTTGTCTGCTTCAGTGGCAAAGGCTACAGCTGTTGAAGCAGCGTGGGCTGTGTCTAGGCCTGCTCTTTTTCCACCTCGTGCGGGGGGGGAGCTAATGAGGTGAGGGTTGGTGATGCCCTAATTCTATTGCATCATTAGTATCCTTTGAAGATATCTCCTTCTGAACCATGTGCTGCTGAGCCACTGTTGGTTTTCCCCTTTGTTCTATCTCCTTTTTAAAGGTTAGCACCAGCAGCCTGGTTCCACCCTAGTTAAGGTGGAGCCCTTCCCCAAAAGGTTCCCCAGTTCCTTACAAAACGGAATCCCTCTTCCTTGTACCATCGTCTCATCCACACATTGAGACTCCGGAGCTCTGGGGACCTGCACATGGAACAGGGAGCATTTCAGAGAATGCAACCCTGGAAGTTCTGGATTTCAGATTTCTACCTAAGAGCCTAAATTTGGCTTCCAGAACATCCCTACATTTTGCTATGTCATTGGTTCCCACATGTACCATGACAGCCGGCTCCTCCCCAACATCGTCTAAAATCCTATCTAGGTGATGCATGAGATCCACCACCTTCGCACAGTTAGGCATATTACCAGGCAATCCTCATGCTCATCAGCCACCTGACTGTCTACATTCCTAATAATAGAATCACCAGTTATGATGGCCGACCTAACCCTTCCCTCAGTAGCCCTGGGAAACACATCCTCAGTGCAAGAGGACAATGTACCACCTGGAGAGCAGGTCCTTGCTACAGAAGCCTTATCTGCTGCACCAGGTTGATGTTCTCCGATCATGAGATATTCTTCCTCCAAGGCAGCACCAGGGCTGCCAGACTGAAGTTGGGACTTGGCTATTATGTCTCTGAAGGTCTCATCTATATACCTCTCTGTCTTCCTCAGCTCCTCCAGATCTGCCACTCTAGCCTCCAGAGATCGGACTCGTTCTCTGAGAGACAGGAGCTCTTTGCATTGGATGCACATGTATATCTTCTCATCGGCAGTAAACAATCATCCATGTGACACGCAATGCAAAACACTGGGAGGCCCCCCTCTTGCTGCTGGACTGCTGCCTTCATCTCAGATTTTTTCAGTTCCTAGTTAAGTTTTAGGTTGCAATGAGAGTAGGATTTACGTATGTAGGGCTTTGAAAATCTGCCCTTATATGTCTGGTAGTGGCCTTAGGGGAATGATCAAACTCAATAAGGTGAGGAATTCATGAAGTGAAGTTAAAAGGCTGATT
The DNA here is from genome assembly GCF_901001135.1 of Rhinatrema bivittatum. Taxonomy (NCBI): domain Eukaryota; kingdom Metazoa; phylum Chordata; class Amphibia; order Gymnophiona; family Rhinatrematidae; genus Rhinatrema; species Rhinatrema bivittatum. The sequence goes on along the minus strand of NC_042620.1, from coordinate 156,901,734 downwards.
TTCTTTTTTTATTTAATGTGAAAGTGGCACCTACCTATAAATTAAAGGATGAGCTAGCATTGGGTGGGAGATGGATTTGAGGTTTGGGAAATACAAACACACTAACTTCTGCTTATTAGCTGACTTACTGACTATTAAAAGCACAAACACACTAAATAATATAGCCCAATAGTTTACTTCTCCCCAATACTTTAAAAAAGATTTCCCAAGCAAAACTTACTGATTCCTTTCAGCCACCAGCAAGGTGATCCTCTCCTCTCAGTGCTCCCACCCTAATGATCTGCCCATATCTTTTTATTTTACTACTTACATGCCATCCATAGCAGAAGTAAATTTAGGAGATAGGAGATTCCAGCACATGCATGTGCGCAAATTTCAATATAAAATCCAGAAATGCCTATGCCCCATCCAGACCTCTTTCCCCACCCCATTTTAGAACTTTGAATTTGTGTGTGTAGCAAAAAGTACGTGCATATGCAGGCACCTTTTAAAATCCACATGATCTTTGCCGGCCCGACATATTCGCAAATCACCTGGTTTTGACACATACCAGGCTTTTAAAATTCATCTTTAAGGGCTTGATTTACTAAGGCTTTTTCCCCATTCTCTGTCTATGGGAAAAATGTTTAGTAAATCAGGCCCTAAGTTTTACTTGTGGCAATAGAGAGTGAAGTAACTTGCCCAAAGTCACAAGGAACAGCAACAGCGTGCTCTGAATAATTCTATTAAGAAAGCAGGTCAGCAGCTTTCATGGTAACTTTTCATGGGATGACTAACCATAGCACCATGGGTGGCCAGGGCCAGTTGGCACATAACCAAAACGTCAGAATCAACTTCAGTAACCTAGCCTGGAGGTTTATTTATTTTTAATAAAAGCTCTTACGATTTGTGGAACCCTGAGTCCAAAAGTCAGTTAATAATGAAGGGAATACCTGAATGTTATAAGAATTATTAGTGTTAATTGCTGATGTTCCCTATGATAATGTCTTCTTAGTTAATTAATGTTTCAATCAAAAACTTCTAATTTTGGTTCAGCTATTCTGTTCTCTCCTGAATTAGGCAACCATACTGGTCTTTTTTTTGTCAATTTATATAGGATGTTGACCATAGAAAACCTACTGAATAGAACAACTGTTAACATTAAAATGGATTACACAACCAAGTTATAAATATTTGTGAAATGAAGGAGACTAAGCACAGCTTGCATACTGTATATATACTTCAAGAGGGTTAGAGAAGGAATTGGAGCTCCACAGGATTTAAGCATGGTCACTCTCCTATCTTTCTCAACAACTTTTACAATACCACAGATACATTTCTGAAATGTAATTCTTCTATTCTGCACATTCTCAGCTTCCTCCACATTGATGTTTCTCAGTTATTTTCTCTTTGACACACTGAAGGCCTGTGTCTGAATCATAAAAACTGCCACAAAATCAATATCTCCAAATTGTAATTTCAGTTTTATATTGCAAGTGTGATAAAACAATCTCAGTGGAATTGTTTGGTGATTTAAATAGACCTTTTTTTTTCCCCCTTTGTTCTTAATTTAGGAAAGTGAATAATATATTCCCTACATAAAGGTTTAGTCCATTTTGAGGAGCAGTCATAAAGCCAGATAGACAAGGAGGCAGAAATATATTTTCTTTTTCTTTCTTTTTTTTTAAAGTAGTAAACAGCAATCTGACTGTCCTGTATTCTTTGATCCTTCATCTTTGAGTCACTTATGAGTATTTTGCAACACATCTTTAGATCCAGTCCACAGATTAAGAATAGATGCTACCTTGCATTTGACAGAGAAGGCGAAACATGCTGATCTTTCCAATGTCAAACTATCCTTACAGAGTCAGTAATCTGCATTTTCCACGACAGAAAGTCTTGCTTCTTTCCTTGTTTTGTGGCTGGTCTCCCATGTGGTAACACTGTTTTTGTTTCGTTCTGTTTTCATCTTACAGGGTGCCATGATGCAAACCTTTTGATGCAGCAGTGCTGCGCTTGTTCATTGATGTCTTGTCCGACACCCGTTGCTATTAGAAATTAAGAAATAAACCACTCTTTCCTCAAATATATACAGTCATGGCCAGAGAGAGCAGGAATTAGTCCCATGCCAGCTAAGAAAGGTAGGTCCCTATATAAGGTTCTGATGTGATACTTAATAAGAGAAATAATTTTCTAAATTTCCCAAATAATTTTTATTTATTTAAGAAGGCTTTACGAGCTTTTTTGTTAGCAAATTCTTCAATTACAATTGAAATTTTTATTTATACATGTTAGAAATAGATATATTTAGCTTTTTTTTTTTAATTTTGCCCAACAAAAGTAGGCCCCTTGAACATTGTAGGCCCTAGCCAAATGGCCATGCTGGCACCCCCTCTCTCCTGGAGTGTATACAGTATCTGCCTCCTGGTATGTACACCCTCCCCCCTTTCTAGATCTTTTTTGTAAAACCCTGTTTGATTTCCTCTTATCATTTGGATTGGGCATTTGAGACACTCTTGTACTTGCTGTTCCAGGCATTTCAGCCTTTTCTGCATTTCCAACCTACGGTTTGTACTCTCAATGTGCACATTTACACACAGCATTTTTTCTTAACCCCATCTTTTTCTCCTTTGTCCTTTTTCATTTTATAGTTTCCTTCCTGATAGTGTTTGCAGTTGCTATGATTGAATAGTCCATTGACGTTATGTTATTAGGTAATGGCTTTACATTACATGCACCTTCCTATGCCACTCCCAGCCCCCCCCCTTTTTTACTAGCCCTATCCTTTCTTCCTTCTTCCTCTTCCCCCCCCCCCCTTCTTCCCCTTCACTCTCCCTCATCCCCCTCCTCCCTCCTGTCTTTATTTTTTGGCACGCCTCTTGTCACATTTTGCTATTATATTTTGTTGCTACATTCAAAAATGTATTTATTATTTTCTAATGTTTTGTTGTCCATATTACTGTTTTAAACCTTTAAACCTCTGTTTAGAATTCTTGCTTTCAGTTATTATTTCATATATTTTGTTTTATATATTCTCTCTTTTATACTTTGGGGCAGATTTTTAAAAAGTTCGCGCACGTACTTTTGTTGGCACGACAGGCGCCAACAAAAGTACGCCGGATTTTAAAAGATACGCGCGTAGCCGGTATCCTTTAAAATCCAGGGTCGGCGCGCGCAAGGCTGCGCAAAATCGGCAGCCTGCGTACGCCGAGCCGTGCAGCCTGCCTCTGTTCCTCTGAGGCCGCTCTGAAAGTCCCCCCCCTCCGAAAGTCCCCCCCCACCTTTCCCTCCCTTCCCCTATCTAACCCACCCCCCAGTCCTAACTAAATCCCCTTCCCCTACCTTATTCCTTTGAGTTACGCCTGCCTCTGGCAGGTGTAACTTGCGCGAGTTGCCGGCTCCCTGACCCGGCACAGGCCGCTGTGCCAGAGCACTTGGCCCCACCCCGGACCACCGTCACACCTCCGGCCCTGCCCATGCCCCCTGCCATGCCCCCCGGACATGCCCCTGAATGCTGCACCGCCCCCAACACGCCCCCCAAGCAAAGCATCGGGAATTACGCTCATCCCGGGGCTTTGCGCGCACCTGCAGCCTATGCAAAAAAGGCACGCAAGTGCCAGTAAATCCGGCAGGATTTACATGTGCAGGGCTTTTAAAATCTACCCCTTTATGATGCCATTTTTGCTACTTTAGGGGGTCATTTTCCAAGGAGTTACCACAGGAGATAAGTTTGCAAATCGTGCTTGCAAATTTTTAATTCAGGGGGTGGAGCACATGTAAAGTTATCATGTGCAGTGAAACAGCTGCAGCCAATAGCCTCAACCCTTTCATTCATGATATGTTGTGCGCTAGAGGCTGGTAAAGGTTTATGAGAGAGAGAGAGAGAGAGAGAGAGAGAGAGAGAGAGAGAGAGAGAGAGAGAGAGAGAGAGAGAGAGAGAGAGAGAGAGAGAGAGAGAGAGAGAGAGAGAGAGAGAGAGAGAGAGAGAGAGAACCTTGCTATAATGTCTACTCCCTAGACAGGTATTTGTATCCCTATGGGAGGCCCACCTAGTAACTCGAGGTGGGGATTAGGTATGAGTGTAGGGGGTTGGGGCCACTTTCACATTGAACATGAGACGTACGAACAGAACAGTGGTCTCTTGTGAAGATTTGATGGCCTTCGGAGTAAGGAAACTCACTCCAAGATGAGATTTGGGCAATGTTCTCTCCACCTAGCTTGTTGTTGGTGTCCATCAAGCTAGTTTGAGAGAACATTGCCCAAATCTCATCTTGGAGTGAGTTTCCTTACTCCGAAGGCCATCAAATCTTCACAAGAGACCACTGTTCTGTTCGTACGTCTCATGTTGAATGTGAAAGTGGCCCCAACCCCCTACACTCATACCTAATCCCCACCTCGAGTTACTAGGTGGGCCTCCCATAGGGATACAAATACCTGTCTAGGGCATAGACATTATAGCAAGGTTCTCTCTCTCTCTCTCTCTCTCTCTCTCTCTCTCTCTCCTGTATTGTGCACTGTGAAGATGTTTTTGTGAATACATTTGCACAAATTTTGAAAACATCACTGCACGCGAATTTTCCCCGCTGCATGAAAAAAGCCTCATTTGCATGGGAAACGCCTTTTAATGCGATATTGGAAAATGAGGCTCTTAGTTTGTCTACACCCTCTACGTTTTATCTGTTGGCAGCTTTGGGCTTCTGTCCCTCCTGATGCAGCCCTAGTGGCGAAACATGGTCCATGTCAAGGGACCTACTGCATCTTCGAATAAAAATGTCGAAGTGCTTGTTAACACCTTCATGGACTGAGTCTTGATTTTCACCACCTCTTGAAGGATCCCAGAACTCTTAGCGCTATACTATATACAGTTTGTTCCATCATGTATACTGCTCATCTTCTCCAGTTTATTATTTACTGCCAATAATCTACCTACATCAATGCAGGCACTGCAGGTAGCTTTTACCTATGACATTTGTACAAATAATACAAACAAAATTACACGCTTAGTTTTGCTTTGATTATTTCCACTGGTACAAACTAGCCACAGTATTTGCATCTGCTTTTTGTGCAGAGAAAATACAATCTACACTAATTATTTTCCTCCCTGACCTACATATACCCTTGAGATGCCTCCTGACAATGTAGTTAAAAGTGTGTGCATTGTAGAAACAACACACATACTTCTATTGAGGGTTGACGATTATTATAAAGCCAATTTAAGCAGGTAAAAGGCATTTTACCTGTAGAAATCAGCTTTCAAAATTGCCCTCCTCATGTTTAATGGCAAAGCAAGGTCATTTAGACCTATGATTTTCAGTTTATTCTTTGATTCATGACTATATCAGCTCCTTGATATATGTAATCTCTATAGCCTTGAAATACAGAATTAAAGCAACATGATAAATACTATATTAGACAGCTACTACAGTTAACTGACCATCTGTTCCTGAAGCAATTTAGAACACTCTAAGTTTTGTTTTCCCAAAGTGCTGATACTAGTCTAACTGAATAAACCAAATAAATGTCTAGAAAACATATCTTAGTGACATATGTCTTTCAGACTTTGAGTTAATTATAACTGTAGGCTTTAATTCAATGAGGTTGTTTTTGTTAGCTCTATTTCAAAGCAGTATCTTTCCAGACCAGCCAGAAATGTATCTCAAATCCAATTTCTGAATTAATCCTCACCAGAAATAATGGACTTGATTCACTCCCATCAGCGACACAGAACAATTTCTGGCAAAAATATGTTTGTTATATTGGGCGAATAAAACCATTTGCATCCTATATTTGGAAAAGGCTGCCAAGAAGACCTATGCAACTCAAGAAACAGTAGGATCCAATAAAATTCCAGAAAATCTCAGGTTTCTAGGTCATTTACCACTTTTTGGCATGTAATAAAATTATCTGCTTATGTGCTCATTATCCCTTTCTGCACATGCAAAGTCACTCTACTGATGCTAGCAAGATCTGAAATAGGGGAGAAGAAGCACAGGTACATGGCATGGTGTCAGCATGAGCTAAGAGCTAAAAATAAAAACTGCTTTCCCACATTTCAATTACCTATAGAGACTCCTTTAAGCATACACTCAAGTACTTACATGCTCCTGCTTCAGAGAGAAATAGGAAAAAAGCAGAATGAAAGCATACATAAAATCTTTTCTTTCTCATAAGCAAAATAACATTTGTTATTTATATGTTAAAAGATGTTCAAAGCACACTGTAGTCATGGAAGACTAACATTTATCAAAACATATATGATGTATGCATTTTCTCTTCTCCTTAGTAGCTTATTTTAATAGTCAATTTTTGCTGATCCAAAACTTGAGTCACTTTATTATATGAGACAAGATGAAAATCCAAAGTCTACTATGGTTCAACACAATTCCATAAAATCCCAGTAGTGAGTTTATACTTCCTGGGAGTGGCATGTTTACTTGTAGTAGCATAGAAAAGAGATGTACTAGTGACTCTTACATATGGAATGTCCATTAGAATGATTGCTATTCCACTGCCCCTTTCTCATGAGTAGAAGTCTATTATTTTAGTGCAGATTTGTATGGTTACTGGAGAACGTCTTCACAAATTTCTTAGTGAAGATAATTGAACTAATCCTTGGGGACCTGATTTTTAAAAGGATTTACATGTATAAAATATGGTTGTATGCATGTAAATGGGCTTTTGAAAATTGCCCGATGGAAGGAGGAGGTGTATATATAAACGAATGCACAGAAGCTATTCCGCAAATGTTTTATGCAAATTAGAAACAGGAGTTCCTCGAAGTAACGTTGGAATGGGAAAACCATTTATGTGCATACTTTCTAGCTTTGAAAAATATACATAAATCTACATGTAGACATTTACATCACTTATGAAGCAGGAGTAAATGACTCCATATATGCCTCACAAGAACCAGCTCATTTTCAAAGAGAACTTATATGTGCAAGTCCACTGGGAAAATTTAGGGTAAAGTCTACTTCGTACATACAGGGGTCAATATTAAAAACTGGCCGGTTATGTAACTTAGGGGGTCATTTATCAAATTGCTTTATGGCATTTTTGCATGCAAAAAGCACCATAACGCATAGTGCGATGCAAATTTGGAAAAGGGGAGGGATTTCTGGCCTAGTGGGCTGACTTTGCAATGCCATATTGCACAATTTTAATGCAGGAATTAATTACACCTTTGTTCATTTGTGTGATATGGCTTTATTACACATAAAATCTTCACTATTTTAAGCTAAGAGAGAGAGAGAAAGAGAGACTAGCTATAAGGCCCTTATAGTAGTTAGGTATTTATACCTCTATATTTATTTATTTATTTATTTTAGTTTTTTCTATACCGGCATTCGTGAGAGTGTCACATCATGCCGGTTTACAATAAACAGGGGAGTGATGAAAGGTATAGAGAACAAAGTAAATAACATGTGTTGAACCAAAAAACAATTACAGTTACAATAAAACAGGGATAAGTACAACTTGGAGCAGAGAAGTGATATGAAAAAAATTAACACAATATATTAATCTAACTTTGACAAGGTACATTTACAAAGATTTGATGAGGTACATTAACAGGAGATTGTGGTAATTGCTAGGAATTGTCCAATTGAACTAATAGTAGGATTTATTATTTGAGGGTAGAGATAGGAAGTGTAGGTTTTCTGCATATGGGTAGTTATTGGAAGATGGTTGGAGGAGAGTTAAGGTTTAATCCGAGTCTGGGAAGGCTTTTGTGAATAGCCACGTTTTGAGTCTTTTCCTGAAAGTTGGGAGGCAAGGTTCCTGCCGTAGCTCCGGTGGGATGGAGTTCCAGAGAGGAGGTCCTGCTGTGGAGAAAGCCCTGTCTCTGAAGGTTATATGAAGGGAGGTTTTGGAATGAGGTACCTGAAGAGATTCCTTATAGTACTCTCTTATAGGTCTGGAGGATGTGTGTTTTTTGAAAGGGATTTGAAGGTTGAGCGGAGAGATTTGTTGTATAGCTTTGTATATTGTGGTGATGGACTTGTATAATATTCTATAATGAATCGGCAGCCAGTGAAGGTCTTTGAGGATCGGGGAGATGTGATCTCTTCTCCTTGTATTTGTAAGTATTCTGGCTGCCGTGTTTTGCACCATCTGAAGAGGTTTGGTATGCAATGATGGGAGACCTAATAATAAAGCGTTGCAATAGTCTAACTTGGAGAAGATTATTGCTTGTAAGATTGTCCTGTAGTCATGGTTGTGGAACAGTGGTTTTATTCTTTTTAGGACGTGCAGTTTATAAAAGCAGTCCTTGGTGGTTTGGTTTATAAACGCTTTTAGGTTTAGCCGATTATCAATGATCGCTCCCAGATCTCTCACTTGGGCTGTTTGTAGATTTGCTGAAAGGTTTGTGGGGATGTAACTGTTCTCCGTGGATATGAGAAGGAGTTCCGTTTTTGAGGAATTTAGGATTAAATTCAGGCTGGAGAGGAGGGAGTTAATTTCTCTAAGGCAAGTTTCCCATAGATCTAGGGTTTTTTTGATGGATTCTTTGATGGGGATCACAATCTGGACATCATCAGCGTAAAGATAGTATTTTCGGTTCAGGTTGGTTAGTAATTGGCAGAGAGGGAGAAGATATATGTTAAAGAGAGCAGGTGAGAGGGATGATCCTTGCGGGACTCCTAGTGGCAAAGGGTGGCTCTTAGATTCTTTGTTGTGTATTTTGACCTTGTAGCCTCTGTTTTTCAAGAATGTATTAAACCAGGCCAATGCTGTGCCAGCTATGCCGATGTTTGATAGTTGGTTAAGGAGTATTGCATGGTTGACCATGTCAAAGGCGGCTGAGAGGTCCAAGAGAATCAATAAATAGGCCTGGCCTTTGTCAAGGCCCATGATGAGGTAATCTGTCAAGGAAATAAGAAGTGATTCTGTGCTTAATGATTTCCTAAAGCCATATTGAGAGGGGAAGAGAATTTTGTGATCCTCAAGGTAGTCTGATAATCTAGTGTTAACTAGTTTTTCCATGACCTTGGCAATGAAAGGGAGGTTGGAGATTGGGCGAAAGTTGGTGGGGTCTTCCGGATCTAGGTTTGTTTTTTTCAAGAGCGGTTTAATGGAAGCCATTTTAAGGTCATCTGGATAGATTCCTTTGGATAAGGAGCAGTTGATGATGTCTGCCATGGCTTTGGAGATGGTGTCTGGAATGAGAAGAAGTAGTTTGGATGGGATATGGTCGCAAGGGTAAGATGAGGGTTTCATTTTTTTCAGTACTCTTAGGATCTCTGAAGTTGTGATAGGTTCAAACGAGTTGAGAGAGATGTTTATGTTGGGGTGTAGATAAGTATTGTGAGGAGAAGAGGTATTGGGGTTCAGCTTTATTAGAAGGTTAGTGATTTTGTTGCTGAAGAAGAGGGCCAGCTCCTCTGCTTTTTCTTGGGCTTTGTTAAGCGGTATATCAGTTCCTTGGATTTGAGTTAAGTTGGAGATGTAGGCGAAAAGGGCTTTAGCGTCAAAAATCATGTGATCGATCTTAAGAGCGTAGAAGTCTCTTTTTGTTTTTAACATGGTACTTTTGTAGCGGTGGAGGGCAAGTTTATAAGCAGAGAGGGAGGACACTGTAGGTGCTTTGCGCCATTTGCTTTCATTCCGTCTGAGGGAGAGTTTTAGATTTTGAAGTTCTTCATTAAACCATGGTTGTCTTTTAGGATGGTTGTGTTTGAGTTTTTTAGATGTCAGAGGACAGAGTTTGTTTGCTGCCGCTTTTGTTATATTTTGCCATGAATGAAGGGCTGAATTCAGAGTGGAGATGTCTATGAGGGGGAGTTCTAATACTAGGTGATTATGGAGCTCATCTGAGGTGCATGATTTCCTGTAAGTGAATTGTTGTTGAGGGGCTTGATTGTTGTTTCTTTGTGTCAGCGAGATGGTGGTTGAGATTAAGGCATGGTCTGACCAGGGTACTGGTTCGCAGACCGGTTGTGTAGAGTTAGAGATGCCTGAGTTAATGAAGATGAGGTCTAGGGTATGACCTGCTCTGTGGGTGGGTTTATTGATAATCTGCTTGAAGCCTAAGGCTGACATGGCGGTAAGGAGTGTTTCGCCGTTGGTAGACAAAGAGGGGTCGTCGACATGTAAGTTGAAGTCTCCAAGTATTATTGCTGGGGAATCCAAATTTAGGTAAGAGGCTGTTAGTTCGAGAAAGGGTGATGCGTCCGAGTCGAGAAGGCCTGGGGGGGCATAGACCAGAAGGATTTGAAGATCGTTTAATTTGAAAAGGCCTGTTTCAAGTTTGGTAGGTGAGTTGACTGGGTATTGAGTGAGATTCAGATGTTTTTTGGCGGCAAGAAGTATACCCCCTCCTCTTCTTTTTTGTCGGGGAATAGAGAGGAAATTGTAGGTATGCGTGGGTAATTGATTAATTAGTGCAGTGTCTGTAGGTTTCAGCCAAGTTTCGGTTATGGCGCAGAAGTCTGGGTTTGTATCAAGAAGAAGGTCGTTGAGTATAAGGGTTTTCTTGGTGAGGGATTGGGCGTTAAATAGAAGTAGAGAGAATAGAGTTAGGCCTAGCAATTGAGTAATAGGGGAGACCATGATGGGAATGAGGGCTTTTTAGGAGTGTGGTCAGGTAGTCATGATAAGTTTACCAGTAAAAATGGTCCTCCTATGATGGAGAGTTGGAATAGGGAGACCACGAAGCATGGTGGTCCGTTGTGACAAGATAATTGTTTGTTGAAGAGCGGAGTTTGATTTCTGCAGTGAGGGTAGGAAGAATGCTGGATGCGGTCGAATAAGAGCTGGTGCCTGTTCAGGTAAGTATTAAAGGCTGTGGGCGGAATGCTTCAAAGAAGTTTGTAAGACTGAAGGGTGAGTGAGTGGTGATGTATTGGTTGAGGTTTGCTTGTAGATTGATCGGTGGATGGCTATAGCATGCTTGCACTGGTAGTGCAAGCATGCTATAGCCTTAGAAAATAAGGCCCTAAGTCCGAATATTGGCAACTAGCCGCATAAGTTGCACGGCTATCTCACTCTGCCCCAATCTGTCCACTGCCTGCCTACAATTTATGCAGCTAATTTTTAGTCATTGAAGGGGACTTTTAGGGCTAAGTGACGGCCGCTGAATGTGGGCACATATTCAGCGTCTGCTGCTTAGACTCATAAGTCCTGCTTATCCAGCAAAACAGCACTGAACGTGTTTCGAATATTGACCTCATAAACTTTAGCCATATAAGGGACACTGAAAATTACCCTCTATAAGTAGATGGAAACCTTACCAGGTGGCTTTGATATCCGTGACCATGCCAGAAAGGATCATAATTTACTTTGTTGCTCTTCTTGAACAGATGGGTTATCAAGGGGATTCCACTCAGCACTACAAAAATTTTTGAAGTCAGTTACATGGAGCTGCATCACTTTCTACCAGGTCACTCAACTGCAAGGATGCTCTACAGTAATGGTTCCCAATTCCAGTAATTTTTGAAAATGGAAGGGGAAACAGGCATAAAATGCTGAATAGGTTCTCCTCTGAGGAAACTAAAAATTCTATATCTTGCCTTTTACTTTTACTCCTCCCAACTATTGAAACCTTTAGCACATGCTCAGCTAAGGCATTCGTGTTCAGACTGTAAGAACATTGCATCTCAGGAAATCTTGTGCAAATCTTGTGCAAATCCAGCTTCAAATTACACTGTCTTTGGCAGATAGAAAGCAGCAAGAAAATTGTAGGCATGTGGATAACAAGGCTTATGAAGAAGGTAATTATGTTTTAAAAATTCCTATTAAAAAAAAGAAATAAATCTGCAGTTTGCAACTTTAATAAGATATAGAGCACAGTATACACAAGCTCTGCATACACATTTCTAGTCCAGACACCATCGCACTGAACTAAAACTGAATTCTTCTAGAGCTTATATATAATTAAATAAATAAATATACTTTTAGAAAAAAAATAGATTTTGTTTTTTATTGTCAGGGCCAAAATAAAATATTTTCTTATTGTTTAATTAACATCTTTTTTGGAAAGTTGTTTTTGTCATAGTCCATTGTGGATTGATTATCTGAATCTTCTTCTTGTCCTTGAGTTGCCTTTTTCTATAAGACATAGGCAGGAGACAATATGCAAACTTGAAAAAGGGAGAACATCAATCTATTAGAGTCAAAAGATAAGCACATACACCGCAGAACATATATCATTGAAAAATGACAAACTCATTAGATGAAATTAGGTGATGGTATTGAAAAGAGTTGAATCTCCTTTCATTTTTCCTTCAGTGCACTCAGTTTTCTTTTACTTTTAAATGACTAACAGTGATGTCTGCCTTTATACCCATGGAAATATACAACACAAGTAAAAGAGCTGTGACAATGGTTAAGAATAACAGAGTTCCAATGCTCATATCAAGTGAATTATCTTACTGTGTCAGATGTTTTTCAGTAGTAAAAGCAACTGTACTCATTTACAGACTGTAGTTTGCAAATTTAGGCATTTAATTTTCAATTTGGTATATTTAGTGGATATTAAACGTAGGCATTTATCTGCTGGAATATAGCATGTTTGTATTATAATTATCAAAAGGTGGCTGCAGTTCACTACCATCGGATCACTAGTTGTCTTGCTATGTGGCGATCGTTGGACCATTATTTTCATGATTGATATATATTTTTTGTTAGCTGTACGAACTGTTATTCTTTTATCCTTTTACATTTCAGGTTCCTTTTTCTCACAGTTCTTTCAGTTATTGCCATCATTTACCTCTTTTATAGTGTGGAAATTGTTTGATTTCCTACATTTGTTATACCTCTTGCTCTTACGAGCAATTTGATATTTCATGTACTTTTCCTCCATATTTTTCTGTTTCAATAAAAAGATTTTAACTGAAAAAAAGATGTTTATTAGTCCTTTCACAGTGCAAATTAAAATTTTTCAAACATTTTTAGCTGGATTCAATTTATTAAGGTATAAATCAAATTTGTCTTCAATTTTTATACTGTACCTGCTGTGCTCTTCAGTGTGTGTGTGTGTGTGTATGTGTGAGTTTGTGTGTGTAGCTGAGGCGGGTGGGGTATGGGAGTGGCAGGGTGTGTGTGACTGGAAGGAGTGGCAGGTTTTGTGTGGCTGGAGGGAGAGACAGTAAGGATTGGGGTGGCAGGGGGGTGTGTGTCTGACTGAGAAGGGGCAGGGTATTTGTGATGAGTAGGTTCCTCCTCATTGCACACCTCCCCACCTCATGAAATTCCCCTATCATACCCTTTTGCTTTCTCTCCCTTCCCCACCCTATCACTTTCATGCTTATACCTCTGGCCCACTCCTTCTTTGGCCATTAGGACTTAAGCTCTGCCAAGGCCCATCTTCTTTACCTGGCAGTGCTCCCTGTGATCCTGTTTTTCCTCTGGTAAATTGTTTTCAGCCAGCAGTACTGCAGAGTGCAGCTTTTAGGATCAGCAGAGTTTGGGCTCTCTGCAGGCCCACTTCTCCCATGGCATCTTGTCTTCAGCTAGCAGGGCTTGGTTTCCCTGCCAGCCTGCTTCACCAGGGTGAGTCTTCTTCAGTTGGCAGGGCTGGGGCTCCTTTCTGGTCTACTGCTCTCATGGCATTGATTTTCATTTTCTTGTGCTGGCAAGATTTGGGATCCCTGCCAGTACACTCCCTGATATTATCCAGCTGCTGATCCTGGGCCTCTTCTTGACTCACAATGGCCGTATGACATCATCAGAGTATTTACAAGATAGACCTGTTTGGGATTTTTTTTTTAATTAAAACCCAAAACACCCCAATTTCCCCATCAAGGATGATCTATTGGAATTTCCAGTTTTATCAAAAAATCAGAAGTCTTATTTACAATAAAGACGGGAGTGAAGTCTGGTAAAAATTCAAATCCCTTTCAATAAGGGAGCTTCATATAATTGTGAACAGTTTGCAATTTACCAAAATCAAAATTCTGCAGTCACCAGCAGGACTTAGCATTGTAATACAACTCCTTCACTGTATATATTCCTATAAAATCAGGGAAAATTTTAGATATGATGAAACTGCCTAAGAGATAAATGCAGTAAGATCACTGAATGCCTAATCTGATGTTAATGACTTTTGAATATTAATGTCCTTGGGTTGGATTCATCCAATATGTAAAGAGTCTAATGTGCTAAAGTATGCAGAATTTCACAAAAATGGCAGCTTGTACACTTAGAGGTGAATTTTAAGATCCACAAATGTGTGCACATGTGCACGCATGCTGGCTCACGTGCATGGGCACGGTCATTTTATAACATATGCGTGGGGACCCCAGCATACACGTGTGCACAAAAGGATTTACAAGCATATCTCTTGGCCTTCACCAACATGCCCACACCCCTCCCATACCACACCCTATACAGAATCTGGCTTGTGGTTTCCAGTTCAGTTTTGTCTGCATGCCTGTGTGTGTGTGAGAGAGAGAGAGGAAGAATGGGTGTGTATTTTAGCATGTGAGAAAGACAGAGGAAATGTGTGTGTGAGAGAGAGAGATGGAGGAAGCATATCTGTGTGTGAGAGAGACACAGGGGAAATGTGTGTGTGAGAGAGAGAGATGGAGGAAGCATATCTGTGTGTGAGAGACACAGGGGAAATGTGTGTGTGAGAGAGAGAGGTACAGAAAATGTGTGTGTGTGTATCACACACAGACACACACACATACCTGTTCCCTCTGTTTCTCACCAAGTATGTATGTGTGTGTATGAAAGAGAGGGAGAATATTCTGTATGCAGGTCCCCAGTCTACAACAATCTTAGGATAACAGATATGGAGAATGGGAGATTTTAAAAATCCTTATTAGTTTTAATTATTGGGTATTATTTGATGTGCCTGCTGTTTTGAAATATTTTATCAATGTTTAGAAAGTTTTTAAATATTTGTAAAGGAGCTTCTAATTATTGAATGTTATTCTATTCATCATATGTTTTGAAATGTATATTTTTTAATATGGTTTTACTATTCTGATTGATTTATAATACTTGATTGTATTGTTTTGAGGGATAGTGATTTTCTGCTTTTCCATTGTTGCACTGCATGCAGAATCTGGCTTGTGGTTTCCAGTTCAGTTTTAGACTGCATGTGTGCATGAGAGAGAGACAGAGAAAGCATGTGTGTGTGTGTGTGTGTGTTAGCATGTGCGAGAGACACAGATGAAGCAAGTGTATTGTGAGAGAGAGATGGAAGAAGCATGGCTGTGTGTGTGTGTGAGAGAATCAGAAGTGTGTGTGTGAAAGAGGTACAGAGAAAGTATGTGTGGGTGTCTCTCACATACACGCATAATCCCTCTGTCTCTCACCAAGCATACATGTGTGTATATGAGACAGAGGGAGCATATTGTGTGTGTGTGTGTGTGTGTATGTGTATGTGCCTTTATGCCCCCAGTCTACAATGATCTTAGGATGAAAGTTATGGAGAGCAGGAGATTTTTAAAATCCTTATTAGTTTTAATTATTGGGTGTTATTTGATGTTTCTGCTGTTTTTAATTTTTTTATCGATGTTTATGAAATTGTAACATTATATATGGGGGGGGGGGGGGCTAAAGAAGTATCTGCCCCAGGTGCCAAATACTCTAGGTATACCCCTAATACAGGGTTGTATTCTGAGGAATACTCACCCATTCCATGTGGAGGACTCCAGAAGTAGACTAGTTCCAGAGCCTTAATGCATAGATGAGATTATGGTGCAGGGATTATTGTATAAAAAATGTTATGAATCAGAAAACATTTTAGGGAAGGAAGAACCTAGTCCAACAGAATGGGTTCCACCTTAACAAGTGTGGAATCCTGATGCTGATGCTAATATTTAAAAAGGAAAGAAGACAGTATTTAAACAAGATTATGTGGGAAATCTAATAGTCATTCAGATGTGAATGGTTCAGAGGAATGTATCTTTACAGGATACAGGCAAAACAGAGAAGTTAGACTATCCCAGTAGAGAGGCTGTGGTAATGGTTGAAATAGCCCAGATGTATTTAAATACTGAATACATAGATATGATTGACTCTAAACAAGCTGTATCATCTGCTAATAAACAAGTTGTAAATACAAATAAAAATAGAAATACAAATGTAAAACATACATTTATAATGCCTGTATCTGAATGCTAGAAGTCTGAGAAATAAGATTGGAGAGTTAGAATGTATGGCACTTAATGAAGATATAGACATAATAGACATCTCTGAAACTAGACAGAAAAAGGATAATGAAACACTGATGGGCACAAATTATATCAACATAGCTGGGCAGAATACATTGGTGGAGGGGGTGGCACTATATGTTATGGATGGCATAAATTCAAGCAAGATGCATTTCTCCAGGAAACAATTTGCATTCTTTGATCCTTATGAATGGAAATTCCAAGAATGTTGGGAATAATACAGTAGTAAGAGTATACTACAGCCTGCTTGGCCAGAATGAGGAAACAGACTATAATATGATAACAGAGATTAAATAGGCTAATTCAATTGGCAGCAAAATAATAATGGGAGATTTCAATTGTCCAAGTATTGATTGGGTAAATGTCACTTTAGACTTGCTAAGGATAAAAAGTGCCTAGAGGCCATAAATTAGTACTTCATACAGCAGCTGGTCATGAAACATGAAACTGACAAAAGAGGGAACTACTTAAGACGAGGTTTTCGGTGGATTGCAGGATATGATGCAAGAGGTAAAGGTGGTATATGCACTTGACAATAGTGATCATAATGCAATTAAATTTAACATAATCACTAGAGGGTGGATACTAAGTAAAACTACTGCAGTAGCATTTAACTATGATAAAATCAGGAAATTAGTGGGAAAATCCTAAAAGGAATAGTTGTCAAGGTAAATGTTTGCATGAGTCAAGGACATTAAAAATATTATCATGAAAACCCAGATAAAATACATTCCATACTGGATTTCTTATATTCTACTTTTTGGCTCTTCAAAGCAGTCTACATTCAGATACTGTAGTTATTAACATAAAGACTTAATAAGTGCACTCCACTGTCGATCCTCCCCCCCCCCCCCCCCCCAAGAATACGAAGAGACATTATATGGTATCAAATTTGGCCGCAGTTTATTCATACAATGTAACCCGAGCCCTTACAACCAACACATTTAACCTATAACATATTGGCCCCCTTCCCCTTTCCTCCTCCCCTCTTTCCTCCACCACCTTGTACCCCAGTGGTGAAGATCGTCCCCCCCCCTCCCCCCCTGCCTACTCCGCCTCACAACAGCGATAGCAAGCTCAAACCTGGAACTTAGCCCCTCTGTTCACCAGCCATCCCATGAGCGGCCCCCCCAGCTACACGAGGCACACCCCCCCCTCCAACCATCAACCCCACAGCATTTCAATATAACCTGGGCTCAGGTTAACCGCCACGAACAAGTCGACAAATGCTTGCGATACGGGGTCCTGTCTGTACGATCTTTGATAAGTCCGAGGTTGCCATCTGTTTCTGCTCCTGCCTCTCCCTAAAAAAGGTTGATTAGTTGAACTACTTCTTATAGATTTTTTAGGTTCTCCATTATCTGAACCACTTGAGCCACTACTACTATCAGAATCCTCAAAAGTTACGTGTCGGCCAGACTGTTCTTGATCTTTATTTAGCCACCGATATACATTATTTGAAGTGTAATCCTCTTCATCCCGTCGTAATTTTTTAATTTTAAATTGTTAGCGGGTTGGAAGAAGGGGATAGGAATTTGCGAAGATAGGTGAAGACCGATTCGGTATGAGGATTTGGTTGTCTTGTCGGTTCAGCTGCCAAGCATCTGCTGGTCCCGATTCGAGATGGAATTATTCAGGGTGGCATTTTCATGGGCTTTCTTTGGTGCCATGAGGATTAGTGAGCTGGTGGCCTAATCGGATCGTAGTAGTAGGGAGTTAGGGATAACTGTGCAATGCGTCCAAGTCCAGGAACATGTGGTGAAGTTGTTTGTCCCAAGATCAAAGACGGATCAGAAAGGCAAGGGCACGTTCATCAAGTTGCTCCCAGCACCTTGCACTACAGTATGCCCAGTGAAAAGGGCGCAAGAGTTTCTATGGATACGTCCACAAGTTGATGGCCCATTTCTAGTACAAGAGGAAGGTTCGCTGTTGACGCGGTTCCAATTTGGCAGGATTTTAAACATGGTAATTACAGCAGTAGGTAAGGATGGGAGGGATTACAGTTCTCACTCATTCCGAATTGGAGCGGCGACTTCTGCAGCAGAGGCTGGCATGCCTGCAGCTGGGATAAAATGCATGGAAAGATGGAAATCCAATGCGTTCCGGACATACGTGCGTTCTTAAGGAGGGTAAGGGTAAGGCCCACAGACAAGATCAAAGACGCGACCCAATCCGCCATCATAAATATATCCCAGTATTAGTTGACTACATTACAAGAACAAGTATTGAATTTAGGATTATCGTTCGTCCCGCATAACACTAACAAGACTTTTGAGAGTCGGATATGAATTGCTCATTTTGTAAGGAAATTACAAATAAAACTCTATTGTGAATCAAATCAAATTCCAGTAGATACTTTATCGTTAGTAAGACCTAAATCCAAATGGGTTCCACCGGGCACAATGGACTCACATATTAGTACTTTTCGTGACCTGGTGTTGAATGATATTGAAACTATAGAGTCCTCTTCTATTAAATCTTATGTGAATATGCCTGCTGCTCAAAGATCAGCATTATGTGAGTTAGCAACTAACTCGCAAATTATTATAAAACCTGTGGATAAAGGCGGTAGTGTTATAATTCAAGACTGGAATCAATATACTCAGACTTTAAACGATCAACTTTCTGATACAAAAAATTATCAATTACTGAATGCTGATCCTACAATGGAGCTTCAGAAATTGATCAAAGAACTAATTGATGAAAAGACAGCACCATTCCTTACACACAAAGACATTTTTTAATGGTTCAATATCCTAGAACACCTATTCTATATGGAATTCCTAAGATTCACAAATCAGTATTGAATCCTCCTATGCGGCCTATTGTCTCTAGTAACGGTTTGTTATTAGAACCCTTGGCCATTTTTTTGAACAAGTTTTTGCAGCCTCATGTTGAAAGAATGAAATCATATGTAAAAGATACTACACAAGTTTTGAATAAATTAGCTAACATTGATCGGGTTTTGGATTCAACTTTCTTTTATTTATTTATTTATTTATTTATTTATGGTTTTTATATACCGATCTTCTTACATTATATGTAAATCAAATCGGTTTACAGAGAACAGTTGAATAAGCTTGCTTGTGGGCAATTACATATAACAAAGAACTTTTTTGATTAACATATTGTATAACTTTTTTGAATAACTTTTTTGAATAACATTTAAAACATAACATTTAAAACATAAGAGCAAAATATACATGGCACAACAAAGTCTTATATGTCTAAATCTTAATGTTTTAGATTGAGCTTTTCTAAATAGCATTTAAAGGAGAAATAAAAAGACAAAAAAGACAATGTCTAAAATATGGTATTATGGAATATTCCTAGTTCCTAATTGTACAGATGTCTTACAGGAGTTTGTTAACAGTAGTCTAAGATAATTTACTTCTGCATTGGTAATTCGAAGCGATCAGGGAGGAATGGGGATGGGTAGAGTAAGGGTGAGGGGTCGGGGTGGGTGGGTGAAACTCAGAATCCAGGGGGAGAGAAGAATAAAGGGAGGGGGGATGGAGGGGTTATATAATTAGAGCGTAGAGGACGTAAAAGTTTATGATAAGTTTATGATATCTATGGATGATAAGTTTATGATAAGTTTATGATATCTATGGATGTTGTATCATTATATACAAATGTTTCCCAAGATACAGCGTTAACAATAATAGCTGAAACATTAGGGGTTCATCAAATTTCCAGGATTCTAGTCTCTTTTTTGCTTCACATTACAAAATTAATTTTGAAACATAATTATTTTCAATTTGAGGATAAGTTTTATTTACAGACCCATGGCATTGCCATGGGATCATCAGCTGCTCCATCCATAGCCAACTTGGTAATGGACCAGCTTGAATGTCATCATATTTATACATCTCTGGGTTTTCAAAATGTTTTTTTCTGGATAAGATATATTGATGACCTGTTATTTTTTTGGTCATCGTATGAACTATCGTTAAAACAGTTTTTTCAGTGGATTAATACAGTGGATACACATTTGAAATTCACTTTTGAATACAGTAGACAACATATTAATTTCCTGGACATATCTATCAGTATAAAGAATAATCAGCTCCATACAACAATATATCGCAAAAACTGGTCGAGCGTAACAATCTGTTCAGATTTCATTGCTGTCATCCGACGGCTTTCAAGAGAGGCTTACCCATAAGCCAGTTTTTTAGGCTATGGCAAATATGTTCTGATGATCAAGAATTTAAAATGCAAGCACGAGACATGGCACTATGTTTTTTTGAGTGAGGATATCCATATGATGCTGTTCAGAAAGCATATAAACGTGCTAAATATGCAGATCGATCGTCCTTGTTGGAATACTAATCTAGAGACAAAGCTATTCCTGATGTATGTGTTATTCAACATTCTGATAAGTCCCATTTAATAGCAGATAGCATCAGACGCCACTGGCACATTTTACAGATACACTCTACTATATTTTCAGATCTACCATTGTTTTCTTTTTCACGGGGCAGAAATATAAAGGACCATGTGGTTCATGCAGATGCCAACATCAGGGATACTGAAGTCTCGGAAGGCTTTCATGATATATGTGGAGAATGTGATATGTGTGTTCAATCAATGACAGGATCAATATGGCAACATCCCAGCACAGGTATACAATATAAGAAAACAACCAAAACTAATTGTAAATCCATCAATGTGATATATTTAATTCAGTGTCCCTGTCCATCCATTTATATAGGACGTACAAGTAGGCAAATTAAAATCCGCTTAAGAGAGCACCGTAGTAGGATAAACACTCTTAACATGGAAGCCCCGATGGTAAAACATTGTGTTCAACAAGTGCATCAGTTTCAGAATTTAAAATGGACGATTTTGGATCAAGTGGGAGCTTCACATCGCGAGAGAGATATATAAGCAAAGTTAAATTTTTTTGAGCAAAAGTGGATTTTTAAATTGTCTGCTCAAAGTCCTCATGGCATGAACGAAGCAGTGGATGGGGCCACGTTGTTATGACATCACAAGTGAAGCAGGGTATTCTATTTGTTGTATAGAAAATCCAATTAACCATTGGCTGCCAGTATATCTGAAGGAGGGTTTAAATACTCTCTTTGAAAAGTAATATGGAGGATAATTTTGGAAACGCTGAACAGCATTGCAGGAGTGATAGCTTATAACTTGGGAGTGTATGTATAATTTACAATGTTTAGTAATTTGATTTTCAAGGTGACACATTTTAACATCTGTTTTTCTTTATAGAAATACATAAAGGTTGCCATATTGCTCCTGATGAAGAATTCAGAAACACGTGCTATGTTGGGCAGGCGGGAAAAAAATAAAAAAATCACGAGTGCTCCAACAGCGTTTTTACAGCTCTACTCAAAGGATAAGTGTTTATCACTATATAATTTAAATTTGAAAAAAAAGTGTGTAACCAGGACCAGTGGTGAATAACTACATAAGATACAAATTCATGTAGTAAAACGGTTATTTAATACCGTAGAGAGCAAGTACAGACAATTGGCAGTCTCTCTTATAAGATATATGAGGTCTTGTTACACACAAAAATTATATAAAACAAACGTTTCCAATTTATGGTGATGTTTTGTGATTAGATGTTATAAACTACATCGCTTGGTACAGTTTTGAGATATATCTGTTGAATCTCCAGCATAAGTCTGAAATCCCGGCATTTCCGAGCTGCTCTGCCACGCTTTTTCCATTGGACCCGGTAACTCATAGGGAACTAACTGATCTGATGGTTGGACCAGACCCTACGCTCCTGCCTCCCACTCCACCTCAACTCGCTTTCTTGGATCCTGTGTTTTTGTTTAACATCTGCATAAGTCATAGGTTAATATTCTGTGTGCCCTAAGACATGAATTTATTTCCTTCCATCTTATCCCTAAACTTTTCATCATAATTAAGCCATGCCCATCCCTCGTAATCTTTGAAGGCACCCAGTAAAGGGAATGATGAATAAAATGGAAAATGTCATAATGCCTCTGTATCGCTCCATGGTGAGACCACACCTTGAATACTGTGTACAATTCTGGTCGCTGCATCTCAAAAAAGATATAATTGCAATGGAGAAGGTACAGAGAAGGGCGACCAAAATGATAAAGGGAATGGAACAGCTCCCATATGAGGAAAGACTAAAGAGGTTAGGACTTTTCAGCTTGGAGAAGAGACGGCTGAGTGGGGGATATGATAGAGGTGTTTAAAATCATGGGAGGTCTAGAATGGGTAGATGTGAATTGGTTTTTTACTCTTTCAGATAATAGAAAGACTAGGGGGCACTCCATGAAGTTAGCATGTGGCACATTTAAAACTAATCGGAGAAAGTTCTTTTTCACTCAACGCACAATTAAACTCTGGAATTTGTTGTCAGAAGATGTGGTTAGTGCAGTTAGTATAGCTGTGTTTAAAAAAGGACTGGATAAGTTCTTGGAGAAGTCCATTACCTGCTATTAATTAAGTTGACTTAGAAAATAGCAACTGCTATTGCTAGCAATGGTAACATGGAATAGACTTAGTTTTTGGGTACTTGCCAGGTTCTTATGGCCTGGATTGGCCATTGTTGGAAACAGGATGCTGGGCTTGATGGACCCTTGGTCTGACCCAGTATGGCATGTTCTTATGTTCTTAAATAAATAGGCCTCATCCAGTCATGTGATCTATGATTAGCATGACTTTTCCCCAACTTTCCTTTTTGTTATTAGATATGGAGGTCACACCCTAGCTGTACTAGCAAATGGTGGCCAGACCCTTCTGCCTTAACTAGAAAATTTTGTGTCTGTTCCATATCTCTACCATATAGGTAGAGGTGTGATGACTTTTATTGTACCTTTAACATATAATAGCGTAACAAGATGAAGATAAATACAAACAAGCCATTTTGAATCCTGAGTTTCTACCACTGACTTCAACAGCAAATTCTCAATTGTCATATACTCCCCTCTCTAAAAGCTGCAGCAGCCATGCCTCTCCAAGATGCTAGCAATCACCAAGGAATATACAGTATCTCTGCCAACATCTGGTAGGTGGACACCATCAAATCTGTACAAGTCAGGGGACTCTACTAAAAGAGAGACATAACGTCTTGTGAAACTACTATTGTGATTCAAGATATTTGATATCCATATTTTCTAGTGTTTCTTGCCCTATCTCATACCTGTCACTGGATGATGTGTGACCAACCAATTATTTGCTTGAGGGAAGACCTGGAGTATCTCCACAAGATATTTCTGTACCTTATTCTGGAGCTCCATGCTGTGGATTATCAAAACTTCTGGAGGGGTGAAGCAACAACTCCTGTCCAGCAAGGTTGGCAGCAGATGGTGCCATAGCATTCCCAAGGATATGATGCACTACAGTCATATTCCTTGGTTCTCCAGGATAAGATGTT
This sequence comes from Rhinatrema bivittatum, assembly GCF_901001135.1. Lineage (NCBI taxonomy): Eukaryota > Metazoa > Chordata > Amphibia > Gymnophiona > Rhinatrematidae > Rhinatrema > Rhinatrema bivittatum. Next base: position 156,878,247 of record NC_042620.1, on the reverse strand, counting down.
TTCCAATTGGTGCTGCAGAAGCCCTGTTGACTGCCCAGAAAATAAAGGTGTGTTGTACATCCATACTGTCTGGGTCTGCATTTGTTCCCATTTACCTTCTCATAACCAGAAAATGACAGGGAAGAGGTTGACTAAAGCAGAATATCAGCAGAGTGTACATAAGACGTGAATTGAGAGGAGCATCATTTAGCAAGGTCCATGGTCTTCTTCTGTGGCATCCCTAACATTGATCAGATGTTGCATTTGCAATTCTATAATTGCTCTTTTCCTATATTGGTCAGTCTTGGATCTACACAGAATGATGAGAAGCATCCCATAAGTCACAGTCACACCATGTGCCATTAAATCACCAGAGATTGGGACATGTTTGGCCTTGGAAACCTAATGGCCAACTCTGAAGGCCCTGAAAAAGACAAGAGAGAAAATGCATGCAAACAACATTAACCTCCTAGCTATTAAAACAGGGTAGGTTCTAGAGCGTGTCCCCAAGCGTTTTATAGGTTATTGACCTCCTGTTAGCCAAAGATGTAGAGTAACCCTTGACCTACCCTCTAATCAGTCTATTCATGGTAAAGACCTGCGTAAGGTCCTCATACCATAGAACCTTTGTAAAAAATTATAATCCTCCCAGTTGAGATGTGATAATGGGAAGGGACCTCTCTGAGGACTTACTTTCAGGTATGAATTGTAGGAGGCTCTGCTTTACTAATGGCCAGCAAAGATGAGATTCCTTTTCTGAAGTAAGTCATCCATTTCCATTAGCACTTGGAAGTAGGCTCTGTGGGTGCTCTCAAAGAGGGACTAAATGATCAACTCCTAGGCCTCAGGGGTCAAGCCTCTAGATGTTCTTGAGTGTCAGAATGAGTGACCTGAAAGGTGCTCCATAGGTAATCTGGGAAACCTTAGACCAATAAGCCATATGCCAGTGTTGTACAAAATGGTAAAAGCTATTCTTAAAAATAAAATTGCTTACCAATTAGATAGACAAGACTTAATAATGAAGAATCAACAATGGATTTAGCAAATGGAAGTCTTGTCTAACAGATTTTTTTGAACGTAAAAAAATACGTGGATAAAAGTGTGCCAGCTGATTCAGTGTGTGTATATATATTGTTATGATTCTGCTTGTCAAGCAGCCTCCCAACTACCAGAGGTCCTCTAGGAGCTGCTTCTACCCTCTTTCCAGCTTTAGTCTCAGTGACCTCATGACTCGGCAAATCCCTGCCAATTTAGCCCTGCCTCCGTCAAGACTCAGGGTCTTGTCATTCAGTCTGCTTGGCTCCTCATCTCTGTATACCATGGGCTCACAGCAGCCTTCTGCCTAGTGGCTTTTCAAAGGCTTCCCTTCTCTGTATACCTTGTGGCTCTCCACAGCCTTCTGCCTTGTGGTTTTCCAAAGCCTTCTCTTTTCTGTATACCTGGTGGCTCTCCGTAGTCTTCTGCCTTGTAGCTTCCCTAAGCCTTCCTGTTTCCTAGCTTATCTTGTGGCTTCCCTAAGTTTTCCTGTTTCCAAGTTTTCCTCATGGCTTCTCTAAGCCTTCCGGTTTCCAGATTTGCCTCGTGGCTTCCCCAAGCCTTCTGTCTTGAGTTTGCTCTCTGGCTCTCTAACCTTCTGTCCCAAGCTTGCCAGTATTAGTAACCTTTGTCTTATTCCACTGTCCCAGTATTCCACCCCTGTCCTTGGTTCCTGCCTGAGCTCCAGACCCACCAGACATCAGCCTCCAGCCCTGCAGACTGCCTCTCAAGTCCACTCTGGCTTCCAACTCTGGTCTTGCCTGACATTAGCCTACAGCCCTGCAGCTTGCCTCTTCAGTCCTGCTTGACGTCTGTCTCCAGCCCTGCAGCCTGCATCCCCAGGCCTGTTCAGTTTCACCTGAGTTTGTTCCTCTCCACTCTGGATTCCAGACTAGCATTAGCCTTAGATCTCAGCCCTTGTTTATGTCCTGCCAGCTGCCAGAACCCAAGAGCTCAATCTGCAGGGAAGGTGGCTGGTATAGGCCGAAGACCCCCTAGCCTAGTCTGCCCTTGGAGCACTGGACTGTTCCCACGGAGGTTCCCCAGCCCAGCGGGGTCCCCAAGCTTAACATATATTTTCAGAAGGCATTTGACAACGTCCCTCGTGAGAGACTCCTCAGGAAATCCAAAAGTTATAGAACAAAAGTCAGTGGCCTATTGTGAACTGGTAATTTGTTAAAAGACAGGAAATAGAGAGAAGGACTAATGATCAGTTTTCCAGAGAGAGAGAGTACCCCAGGGATATTTACTGGGACCTATGCTGTTTAACGTATTCATAAATGATCTGGAAACATGAGCAATGAGTAAGATGATCACATTTGAAGATCAACTTATTACAAGTTTTTCAAATCTTAGCACACTGTGAGAAATTGCAGAAGGATCTTGTGAGACTAGGAGAGTTGGCCTCTAACTGATAGATAAAATTTAAGGTGGACAAGTGCAAAGAGATGCATATAAGGAAAAATTATCCCAACTACAGATAAATAATGCTGGGTTCTTTGTTAGGAATCACCACCCAGGAAAAGAACTTTTGGGTCTTTATGGTGAATATTTTGAAACATAAGAACATAAGAACATAAGAAAATGCCATACTGGGTCAGACCAAGGGTCCATCAAGCCCAGCAACCTGTTTCCAACAGTGGCCAATCCAGGCCATAAGAACCTGGCAAGAACCCACAAACTAAGTCTATTCCATGTTACCATTGCTAATGGCAGTGGCTATTCTCTAAGTGAACTTAATAGCAGGTAATGGACTTCTCCTCCAAGAACTTATCCAATCCTTTTTTAAACACAGCTATACTAACTGCACGAACCACATTCTCTGGCAACAAATTCCAGAGTTTAATTGTGCGTTGAGTAAAAAAGAACTTTCTCCGATTAGTTTTAAATGTGCCCCATGCTAACTTCATGGAGTGTCCCCTAGTCTTTCTACTATCCGAAAGAGTAAATAACCGATTCACATCTACCCGTTCTAGACCTCTCATGATTTTAAACACCTCTATCATATCCCCCCTCAGTCGTCTCTTCTCCAAGCTGAAAAGTCCTAACCTCTTTAGTCTTTCCTCATAGGGGAGTTGTTCCATTCCCCTTATCATTTTGGTAGCCCTTCTCTGTACCTTCTCCATCGCAATTATATCTTTTTTGAGATGCAGCGACCAGAATTGTACACAGTATTCAAAGTGCGGTCTCACCATGGAGCGATACAGAGGCATTATGACATTTTCCGTTTTATTCATCATTCCTTTTCTAATAATTCCCAACATTCTGTTTGCTTTTTTGACTGCCGCAGCACACTGAACCGACGATTTCAATGTGTTATCCACTATGACACCTAGATTTCTTTCTTGGGTTGTAGCACCTAATATGGAACCCAACATCGTGTAATTATAGCATGGGTTATTTTTCCCTATATGCATCACCTTGCACTTATCCACATTAAATTTCATCTGCCATTTGGATGCCTTCAGTTTAGTGCCATTTGAACTGCCTTCAGTTTAGTGTGTGGCAGCAGTCAAAGAAGCAAATAGTATGTTGAATTATTTGGAAAGGAATAGAGAATAAAACTGCAAGCATCATATTGTCTCTGAATTGGTCCATGTTACAACTGCATATTAAGGGGTAGATTTTATACATTTCCGCGCGCGTACTTTTGTTCGTGCACCAGGCGCGAACAAAAGTATACTGGAATTTATAAGATACGCGCGTAGCCGCGCGTATCTTATAAAATCCGGGGTCGGCGCGCGCAAGGGGGTGCACATTTGTGCAACCTGCGCGCGCCGAGCCCAGCGCGCGCTGCCTGTTCCCTCCGCCTCCCCTCACCTTCCCCTCCCTTCCCCTACCTAACCCACCCCCCGGCCCTATCTAAACCCTCCCCTACCTTTGTTGGCAGATTTACGCCTGCGGAAAGCAGGCGTAAATCTGCGCGCGCCAGCAAGTTGCTGGCGCGCCATCACCCAACCCGGGGGCTGGTCCGGAGGCCTTGACCACGCCCTTGGCCGGCACCATGCCCTAGGCCCACCCCCAAAATGCCATGTCACTCGCGGCCCGTCCCCCGACAAGCCCCTCCATGCAAGCCCCAGGACTTACACGTGTCCCGGGGCTTGCGCACGCTGCTGAGCCTATGCAAAATAGGCTCGGCGTGCACAGGAGGGGGTTTGGGGTGGGTTTTCGGGGGGTACGCGTGTATCGTACACGCGTACCCCTTTGAAAATCTACCCCTAAGTAAGCAACTCTTGTTGCCCCATCTCAAAAAAAGAACTAGCAGAACTAGAAAAAGTACAGAGAATGGCAACAAAATGATGGAATGGCTACCTTATATAGAAGGCTAAAAAGGTAACGTCTCTTCAACTTAGAAAAGAGACGATTGAGAGGAGATGTAGTAGAAGTTTATAAAATCATGAATTGTGCATAACATTGGAATGTGTTCGTAAGGAACTGTTATTTACTCTTTCAAATTTACTCTACAACAAGTGGATACTCCTTTGAATTAACAATCAGCAAATTTAAAACAAATCATAGAAAGTATGTTTTCACTCTGTACGCAATCATGCTATGGATTCTGTTCCCAGAGGACCCAGGTAAAATGATTAGCATAAAGGGTTTTAAAAGAGTTTTGGACAAGTTCCTGGAGGAAAAGTCCATAAAGGATTGTTAGCCAGGTAGATTTGGGATTGTCGTTCCTTATCTCACAAAGTGATCAAGAAGAAATAGATCTACTATTGGAATCTACTGAGTACTTGGAGAAAAGATGCTGGGCTCAATGGACCTTAGTCTGAGCCTGCACTGTATATCTTATATTCCTCTTTTTGCAGCATTAAAATATTGCAAATAAGTGTTGTACTGGTCTTATTTGCATATGAGTGCTGATAGAAAATATGCAATCAGAAAATTGAGACCTGCACAAAATTCAATGTACTTTATTTCATCACAAAGTATGTTAAAATTCTATTGTATAGAAAACTTCTAAACCAAAGCTAACAATTTACCATACAATACCTCTCTTTGGGTCCTATTTGTACTTTTATATCACTAAAAAATACTAGTTTTACAGTTGTCACTAGCTACAGTTGAAGTGACAACATTAAATGTATTGGTTTATATAACATAATATTAATAAAATATTGCTAATCGGAACAGCCTGTCCCATCCAGCTGTCAGATCGTGAACATGTAAATAGGGGCTTTCATGGAGTTTGCAGGATTAGTGAATTTAAAAAGTAATCACAAAAGCTTGTGGCTGTGGTGAAGTAAACAGCATGCCTATACAATGCCAGCATCTTCAAAGCTCTATGTACATAAATTCAATCAATATATTGTACATGTAAAAAAAATAGGGTAGAAAGATCAGTCATTTAAAATCTAAGAGCATCTCTCATCTACGGTCTTTACAGGTTGGCAAGAAATCAAATGGAAAAATTCAAAATTGTGTTTAATTATAGTGCCTATGATACACTAAATAATTCTGGCCCATCTTACCTGAAGGACTCATTGATGCTGTATGTCTCTGAAAAGCAGTTAAAATCAACTGAGTAAATACTACATTTCAATCCACACTTCAATTTTGAAAAGGTGAGAGAAAGAGATGAGAATCCTGCAGGAAACCTATGCCTCTGACAGAAATGCCAATGTTAAAATCTCATTTTGCCAGAGGTTTAAGAACAGAGGAGGTAGAAGAGTGGAGGAGAGAAAAGTGACATTCAACAAAAAAGTAATGAATAGCAAAAGAGCAAGAAAATTTAAGAAGTGAAGGAGGCTTGCATCCATTCTTTTTCCTTGCTCCTACCATCCCACATTCTTCTTAAGAACATAAGAACACAAAACTTGACATATTGGGTCAGAACAAAAGTCCATCAACCCCAGTATCCTGTTTCCAACAGTGGTCAATCCAGGTCACAAGTACCTGGCAGGATCCCAAGGGGTCAATAGATTCCAAGCTGCTTATCCCAGGGATTTGAAGTGAATTTCTTCACCTCTACCTTAATAATGGTTAATGGACTTTTCCTCCATAAACTTGTCAAAACCTATTTTAAAGGCAGCCACACTAACAGCTTTCACCACATCCTCTGTCAATGAATTCCAGAGCTTAATTATGCATTGAGTAAAACAATATTTAATCTTATTAATTTTAAATGTATTATCTAGTAATTTCATTGTTTGTCCCATGGTTTTTGTACTTTTCAAAAGAATAAACAACTAATTAATGTTTAATTCCATTCCACTCATTATTTTATAGATCTCTATCATAACTCCCCTCAGCCATCTCTTCTACATGCAGGAGAGTCCTAACCTCTTTAGCCTTTCTTCATAGGAGAATTTGAAGCAAAACGGAGTAACGATTGATTCTTGTGTTTGTTTGTTGCATTGACACACAAATATTGAAAATGACTCAATTTTTGAGAAACAAAAAGGGTGTTCTATGTGTACATTGCATGTGCTATTTGTAAATAGTGTGCACTATTTAGCAAAATAGGTGAATTCTAAAAGCCTGACATGCATATCAATTAGGAGATGAGCGAATATGTCGAACTGGCGCATGCCGAGTGGTTTTTAAAAGCCGCTCAAGTATGCGCACATTTCCCACTGTGAGCACAAATGAAAAGTTCCAAAAAAGGAGGTGGGGTGTAGGCGTGGTCTGGGAGGGGCATGGACATTCCTGGATTTCAACTTAAAATTAGCGCATAAATACTTGCATGTACATGTGCACACCAGGGCTCCCTGCCATGTAACTTTACTTCTGCTATGGATGGCGTGCAAGTTATAAATAAAGATAAATAGACAGATCAGCAGGGCTTTATGTGTCAGGGCTAACATGGGAAAAGGGAGACGGTTAAAGTATGATGGTTTGGAAGCCCTATTCCTTACCTGGGCAAACTTGGAAGGAACTTGTAAAATTGGTAAAAGTGTCGATGTGCATCTTTTAAAATCACTCCACTTACATGGTAGAAGTGGCCTTTGCGCACATAGGAACACATCCACTTAAAATTACATGCACATGTGCACACTGTCTGGCTATTTTAAAATGACAGACAGTAATATAGAATCTTCAAACGGGTGTGAGGCAGTCTTGAGACTTGAAGATTCTATATAAATGTTCTGAAGATCCTTTCTGGTCTCTATCTCTGTCCCTCCCAATGTTGCCACTGCAAAACACGGCCCGGGCAGTCTTGAGTGCACCTCAGACCCATTTGAAGATTCTGTATTACTGTTTTGAAAATCCTTTCTGGTCTCTATCTCTGTCCCTCCTGATGCAGCCACTGCGAAACACAGCCAGTGTGGGAGGACCAGCATTGCTGTGACTGTAATTGTGTATGATAAGTTTCACAGATAAGAGATAAGACTGTCTGATGAGATAAGACTGCCTGGCTTTTCTGTATCATATATAAACATAACAATAAAAACATTATTTATTTTGTCTATAGATGAACTTGAGTGCTTGGACACACCCTTTTCATTTGCAACTTTTATTTGACAACATGCAAATGCAAATCCTCCACACAGGGAGGAGAGACAGTAGTTCTTTCTTCTGAAGCCTAGAGCTTTACAAATCAAGGCGTTATTCATTTTAAAGTTCCCTGTAAGTGCATTGTTAAATATTTAGGGGCAGTTAACTATGTTTCTCAGTGATAAGGTGCCTTCTACTCCCACTGAAGATCCCCTTTTGGGGATGCAGTTCAGCATTTCAGATAATATCTTATTTCTTTATCTCCTGTGAATGTTAGGAATTAATAATATTGGGGTTGTACATTCTTGGTTTACTTGCCTGTTTAATTTATAGATGACATGACTTGCTGGGTGAGTGATCCCTTACCCCCATATTTGTGGACTTTTATGTATAGTTTTTATCTACTTAAGAAGGATATTTTCTTTTGTTATTATTATATTTTATACTTGATCACCTTTTTCATTACAAGTATATTCTTGGTTATAATTTGCAAACTTATAAATAACAAAAAACCATATCAGGTAAATTTAAAAAGTAGTTATGCATAGAAATATCGTAACAATTTAAAAAAGCCATTGACTTGCGTAAAGTACACTTATGCAAGTAATTCCTATCTAAATTCAATGGCATATATTACAGCAATTATCCAAAGCCCACTTACTCAAGTAAAGTGCATTTACATGTGTAAAACTAATTTTAAGCAGGTAAATGTTTTTTGTTTTTTTTTAAATCAGGCACGTAAATGTGAACAGGGAAAAGAAAGGGGCATTCTAGGGGAATTCTGGGGAAGGTTCAGAAGTACACATTAGAGATGTGAATCGGAACCGGAATCTGATGGGTTCCGGTTCCGATCCAAATCTTAAAATTTTTATCGCCAGCCCGATTTGAGTTCTGATTATCAGCTGCGCCCGATCCGATAATCAAAACACCTCCCGAACCCCCCAAAAAGGTTTTTAAATTACCTGGTGGTCCAGCGGGAGCGCGGGGAGCGATCTCCCGCTCTCAGGCCATCAGCTGCGTTAATAAAAATGGCGCCGATGGCCCTTTGCCCTTACCCTGTGACAGGGCAAAGGTAGCGCTGGCGCCATTTTGAATATTGGCAATACGGCCCGAGTGCAGGAGATCGCTCCCGGACCCCCAGGGACTTTTGGCCAGCTTGGGAGGCCTCCTGACCCCACAAGACTTGCTAAGAGTCCAGCGGGGTCCGGGAGCGACCTCCTGCACTCGGGCCATGTTGCCAGTATGCCAAATGGCGCCGGCGCTTCCTTTGCCCTCACTATGTCACAGGGGCCATCGGCCCCTGTGATATAGTGATTTTGAATACTGGCAATACGGTCCGAGTGCAGGAGGTCGCTCCCGGACCCCCGCTGGACTTTTGGCAAGTCTTGTGGGGGTCAGAAGGCCCCCCCAAAGTGGCCAAAAGTCCCTGGGGGTCCAGCGGGGGTCCAGGAGTGATCTCCTGCACTCGGGCCGTATTGCCAATATTCAAAATGGCGCCGGCGCTACCTTTGCCCTGTCACAGGGTAAGGGCAAAGGGCCATCGGCGTCATTTTTATTAATGCAGCCAATGGCCCGAGAGCGGGGCTCCCCTGCTGGACCACCAGGTAATTTTAAAAGGGTTTTTTTTGGGGGGGGTCAAGGGGGTCATTTTAAAGGGTCAGGTGTTTTGTTTTTTTATCGGGCCATCGGTGCCATTTATATTAGTGGCAGCCAAAATGGCGCCGATGGCCCGAGAATGGGAGATCGCGCCGGAACCCACCCCCCATTGGACCACCAGGTAATTTAAAACATTTGGGGGTGGGGGGGGATTTGTTTTAAAGGGTCGGGGTGGGTTTAGGGGTTGTTTTGGTGTGCCAGTTTTCCCGCCCTCCCCCCTCCTCTGATTTACGATTTTTCACGATAAATCGGGGAAATTTATATTGTATCGCGACTCTAACGATTTTTGACGATTTAAAAAAATCTGACGATTTTTTTAAATCGTCAAAAAACGATTCACATCCCTAGTACACATGCAAGTTGCAATTTGTAAATAGTATATGCACATACATTACCAAACTTGAACACTTTTACACCAGCTAAGTATTCTGCACATTTGAAATTGAACTTGTCTTTTTCCTGCAGATTTTTGAGTGGGATGTCTGAGTGAAATAGTATGGGTTCAGGAAGATATACTGGAGGGTCTAGGTGAGCTGATGAAGGTATTGGTGAACTAGTGATTCCAAGTGTGCACTCAAGTAAGTATTTACAGAATCTGGAGTATGCACATACCTTAAAATAGAGCAGTCTCTGCATTTAGTTCTGGATTATTACATGCAAATTCTTCTACTTTTACACATGTTAAATATATGCAGGTATTGTTAAAAAATGGTTAGAGAAAGCATCTGTCTCTTCATTACAAATATACACATTTATTAATACATATGTATATAGTTTCACAAAAGAAATATGTTGCATTTTATAAATTGTGGTGATCTTGCCACCCAGTTTATAAAGTACTAGCAAAAATCTCTGCACGCCCATTTATGCATATAAATGGTGTGCCATGGACAATTTTGAAAGTTGGGTTCTATTTGTTTATTTTAGTTCAGCAAAAAAAACCAAATCAAAATAAACATTAAACAAAGGGGCAGATTTTCAGAGCCCTACTCGCCTAAATCCGCCCAAATCCGGGCAGATTTAGGCGAGCAGGGCCCTGCGCGCCGGTAAGCCTATTTTACATAGGCCTACCGGCGCGCGCAGAGCCCTGGGACTCGCGTAAGGCCCGGGGTTCTCCGAGGGGGGCGTGTCGGGGGGGCGGTCCCGGTCGTCGCGGCGTTTCGGGGGCGTGTCGGCAGCGTTTTGGGGGCGGGTACGGGGGCATGGCTACGGCCCGGGGCGGTCCGGGGGCGTGGCCGCGCCCTCCGTACCCGCCCCCAGGTCACGGCCCGGCGCGCAGGAGGCCCGCTCACGCGCGGGGATTTACTTCTCCCTCCGGGAGGCGTAAATCCCCGGAGAAAGGTAAGGGGGGGTGTAGACGGGGCCGGGGGGGTGGGTTAGGTAGAGGAAGGGAGGGGAAGGTGAGGGGAGGGCGTTAGAGGATTCCCTCCAAGGCCGCTCCGATTTCGGAGCGGCCCTTGGAGGGAACGGGGGTAGGCTGTGCGGCTCGGCGCGCGCCGGCTATACAAAATCGATAGCCTTGCGCGCGCCGATCCAGGTTTTTAGCAGATACGCGCGGCTCCGCGCGTATCTACTAAAATCCAGCGTACTTTTGTTTGCGCCTGGAGCGCAAACAAAAGTAGGCCTATTCGCGGAGTCTGAAAATCCGCCCCAAAATGAATACGAAAAAAAAAGAAACCCTGAAATGAAATAAATAAATCAAAACAAAATATCCCCCCCTCCCTTACAAATCTCTACTTTATGTACCCTTGGTCTTACCCACATGGCACCTCGTATGTTATGTTCTTCATTTATCAGACATAAAATAGTAAAAATCAATCGCAAGATCCATCTCTTCAAATCAAGACTTAGTAATCCCTAACAAATAATTTCATTGTTAGGATTTTATATCTCAAGTACCAACAATCAGAGGACACTGAATTTTCTCATGTACATAAATGTCCGGTATAGTTAAATAGGTATCCTATATGTTGGTGATAGCCTTATATTACTGTTTTTAATTTTTTTTTCAATTTTTTTTAATTTTTGTTTTTTAATGCTATATATTCCTTTTTATTATCCATTGGTAATTCTCCTAAGCTCATTAATAATTGTCCTTAGTCAAAGTGTTATTAAATCTCTCTCTTACATGGTCTCCATCTCTATAAGTTGTCATTTACTTAACTTATAATTAAGAGGAAATCTTCTCTTATGAAAGCCTTCTATTGTAGTGCGAGTGGAGCCGTCAGCCCGACACTGGCAGTGTTTTGACTATCCTGTCTTCCTCAGGGGCTAAGGGAGATTTTTCTTGTCTTTGTGTTCTTCTCAGATGCCGTGGAGCTGTTCTCTGACTGATTTTTCATTAATTAATGCAAAAATATTATTGTACTTTGCCTAGAGTGCCTCAGGTTAGCTGAGAAACAAATATATATAAAGACACAACAAAGCTCTTTTCAAAAATAGGTCTTCAAACATCCTTTCTAAAGTAAAGATTTTTATACATATCTAAATACAACTCTACCAATGACTCTGCTATTAATTAGGGATGCATATTCATTGCTCCATTTGTTTGATTCATTTTGGTGGTATGCGTGTATCTGATGTATGGATAGTGGACACCGAATGGGCAGAAATGAATGGTGTGCATGCTAAGCTCTTGCCCTGGCACTTTCAGCATTGCTGTGTGAGCAATGTTGAAGGCATAGAACTGGGATCACTGTAGCAGCATATGGCAATCCCAGATGAAGATTGTCATTAGAAAGGTGGGATGATTAGGGTTCAGATGGGGAGATGGGGAAGGCATAGGAGGCATCAATCTTTAAACATAACATAGAACCAAGGAGTGGGTAAAGGGAGAGGAAAGCTGGCCACATTTGTATACAAAAGCTTTATGGAGGGGTTTTGGGGCGTGGGAAAGGCTCAGCCAGGCAGGGCCTATGTTTCAGATACTGGGTGGGAGGAAGGTAGTGATTGGGCTGCTAAGTCCTCCATGTTATTTTTTTAACTGAGCAGTGCTATTTAACCAACTGTATTCTTTTAAGTAAAAACGCACCCAGATTACTTGGAAATGTTCTGCACCATGACTAGATTTAGTCAGCTGATATTCAGCACTATCTGGCTAAGTTTAAGGACCACCTTGGAACACCTCTGTACTGCCTTATATTTATCAGATTAAGTTTTACCCTCCTAATGACTTACCTCAGTAAACCTTAGCCTGTCAATGGGGGAAAATATTTAACATCAGATTTGTCCAGATAGGTCCCCAAAATTAGCCAGACAAATCCTTTTTAATATTGATCTCCATGTGTCACAGAATGGAAAAAAAAAACAACTCTTTTTTCTTAGCAAAAGATGTTTTTGTACCCATAGCACAAGGCAAGGGCAATTTTTCTCTTTAAATAAGTTGTCTCAAGCTTGGCAAGGAAGGCTTGAACAATAAAGAGAAGTGTATTTACAAGCAGAAAACCAGGGCAAATAAAAATTCTAGTTCTTTTTGAGCACTGGCCCAAGATTGAAGCAGCTTCCTTACTGACAGGGGTCAGGCTAAGCCTGTTATCCTTCAAGATTCAAAACAAGCTTCCCTTTCACTTAGGATAAAGACAGGGCATGACCTATTACTTACTCCAGGTCTATGTTCTTCACTATTTTTAAACAGAAATGAATTTAGGCACATGCTATGTAGAGCTGCATCTCGACTTTACATTAGCACTTCTTCAGAAGTGAAATTTTAGAGCTAATTTTAGAGCTAATTTTGAAGAAAATGCTACACCCCCCCCCCCCAACTCAAATGAAATTTAAAATACAGCACTTGAAAAACAAAGAATCCATGGTTATGAGCCAATAGTTTTACATTCTCCAGCTTCAGTCAATCTGACTTTACCTCTGGTTACTTTAGTTCTACTTTATTCTAGGTGCCATATAAATCCTTTCACATAAGATGTCCCTGAGACTTTGTAGGCAGAGGACTATGAAAGAAAAACATTTTTATCAGCTTCTCCTTTCATCAATCTGCCACAAACTTCAACATGCTTTTCTCTTTATCACAGGCATGGATTAGCAAAATGTACCTATGAGCTTTTAACACATGACTCCTACAGATGCAGACCTACCCAATCTGGAAGAACATGTCTATAAAGACCCCATGACTGCCCTCAGGCATGATGGAGCAGCTGAATTTGCAATGCAGCAGTATATTGAATTGGACCCTTGGATATGTAATCCTGGGAGAAGCACCATAAAATGTGAGAATGGCTGGCACCTGACCTGAGCCAAGTGCCTGTCTCTCAGAAAAGGTTGAAAGGGAAGGTAGGTCAAGCAGATTATGTAGTGGACCCAGGCTCAGAGCCTAGGAGGATGTACAAGTGTCCTTAACTGGATAGGGCTCTCATTTACTGAAAATCGCCTCTGTGACCCCCTCTGCCTGCCATGTCTTCCTTGTTTTCCACTCACACTCCCAGAAAAATCAGACTCCAAAGATATATTCCAAACAAACCAAACTTTGATTTTCTGATAGTTCCAACAGTCAGATTATGAATAACTGTTTAGATCAAGGTATATAAGATTTGCACAGCTAAGCTGAGAGAGTTGGAAAACATATAGGAAAAAATGAGAAACTGTACATTTTAACAATTATACACTTTTTCTCCTTAGTTAGAAGATCCCCATTCCTTTTTCAACAACTTAAACTTACTGTCAGTAGTTACCTTTTTTCTTTCTCCTCTACCACTATTCTCCCTTCTCTTAAATAACTATAATCTCACAATATACTAAATAGTATGTAGCACCAACAGTTTCATAGTACTTATAGCTTGTTACAGTAGCAACTCACCTAGCTGAAATTGGGAAGAAATAGCGACTCTTTCCCACTATGGTGGCTCAAGGTTCCGAGTGGTACTAGGGTATTTCAATGGTACCAGAGTCAAGTTATAACTAAAGTGGTTCCACATATTGCCCTCTTCCCGACTGGGTCATTTAAAATAAATGGGAAATCCCACACAGTCATAGTGCTCCCGGAGGTTGGGAGGGGAAGGAGGAATTAAGAAAATATTTTAAATAGGAAAGATTTGGTTTTGAAATATCAAAATCTTTATTTTTGTAACAATTATAAAATTAAACAAAATTAACCAGCTAGTAATGATGCTAAATCCAGGTTCAACAGTTAGATTTTAAGTCCGGTGCTTGGCAAAACTGGGAGATATGCATGTGACTCGGATACGTGCAGGTTGCGCAGATTTTAAAGGTCCACAGCCACGCACGTATCTCCCAGTACATGGATAAAAAGATTTATGAAAAAGTGGCAGGATATGGGCATGGTCTAGGCGGGCAAGGGACTGCACCATGCAGTCAGGTTCATGCACTAGCATGGTGGGTGTTGTGTTCCGTGGCCGTCCGTGGGCGCGCCCCCCCTACCTGGACCGTGGCGGTGACCGCCACAGCAAACGTCCAGAGAGGAGCCCTGGCCCGGTGTGCTGCTGCCCCCGCATGTTGGCGCGGGGCCCTCGGGGTGCCCGCACCCTGGAGAGCAGTCCTAGCCTCCCCGGTGCGGCAACCACAGCTTCTCCCCCGTGGATGGATTCAAGATGGCGCCACCATGGAATCCAAGATGGCCGCCACCATCTTAGGCGCGATGGTCGTGCCCCCCTCACTGAATTTAAGGGACCTGATCCCTTTAACGATGCTCACTTGATGCCAATGATCCAGAGCAGAGGAAGTATTTAAGGAGGCTTCCTCTGCTCTTTCCTTGACTTGGCAACATCTCCTGTGAGTGTTGTTTGAGTCTGCTTGGTTCGGAGAGTTCCAGTGTCCTGATTCCCTGTTACGTCTTGGTGTTCCTGGTTCCTGCCTTCGGCTTGGCTGACGGTGATTCCTGGTATTGACTTCGGACTGGCAAGCGACAACCCTCTGGCACTCGGCCTTCGGACTTCTTCTGGACTACCGTCTCCAAGGGCCCACCTAAGTCACAGCAGCCGCCGGTACCTACAGGCTCCTCCTGGGGGGACCGCGGGTTTCCAGGACGAAGCTCCAGTTGGCCTTTGCACTGATACCCTGACCTCTCTAGGTCCACCTAAGTCCCAGCGGTCGGGTCCCTACGGGCTCCTCCCGGGGGGACCGCAGACCACCAGTGGTGAAGACCGCTCATCTGCTCATCTCTTTGTCCATCTCCACAGTAGCTTCTGTCTTCAGTGTCAAGGGTCAGCTGCTCTCCTCCTCTTTCCTGCCTCACCACCCGACGAGAGAACCTACGGATCCTCTGCAAGGTTTGTAACATCCCCTCGTCGGCCCAAGGGTACACAAGCCTGAGCACAACAGGTGGGATCCCACAACCACATAACTTTCTTTTTGTTACTCAGGTTAGTGGAACCTAGGTCGGGGACCGCTTACCTCAAGCCCGGGGCGCTCAGGAACAGACGACGACCCTCCCTGGGAGTTCAAGGTGGTAGTCCTGGAGGGGCGGACTGTAGAGCATAGAGGAGACAGTCCAGGTCAGGGCAGGCAGCAGACAACGAATCCAAGGCAAACAGGTCCGGTAGGCAGGTAGCAGGCAGAGTAATCCGATAAGGCAGTCCAGGCCAGGGCAGGCAGCAGACAACAAACAAGGCAAGCAGATCCGGAAGGCAGGTAGCAGGCAGGGTAATCCGATAAGGCAGTCCAGGTCAGGGCAGGAAGCAGACAACAAACCAAGGCAAGCAGATCCGGAAGGCAGGTAGCAGGCAGGGTAATCCGATAAGGCAGTCCAGGTCAGGGCAGGAAGCAGACAACAAACCAAGGCAAGCAGATCCGGAAGGCAGGTAGCAGGCAGGGTAATCCGATAAGGCAGTCCAGGTCAGGGCAGGCCAGCAGACAACAAACCAAGGCAAGCAGATCAGGAAGGCAGGTAGCAGGCAGGGTAATCTGATAAGGCAGTCCAGGTCAGGATCAAGAGCAACAGGCAGGGAGGACAGCAGAAGGAAACACTCACCAAACGCACTGTGGCCGAAAGCGAAGAGCTAAAGTGAAGGCTCTCCTTAAATCCCCTTCATATCCCGTGCAATTCGCAGCCGATCGGCGTCTGACGTCAGGGGGTGTGTCCTCGGCGCGTTTTCGCGCGAGACTTGCCTCCGGTGTCTGAGTGGATAGCGGATGTCCTGGGGGAAGATCGAGCCCGTGCGGAACGACGGCGTGTAGCTGGCATGACGGGACTAGGGGTGGTCGAGGTGGCAGCGCGCTGGCCGCGGCGAACAACCTTGCAGGTACAGAGGTGGAAACAGTACCCCCCCCCCGCAAGGCCCCCCTCTGTGTCTCTGGGGACCGGGCTTGAGAGGAAAGCGAAGGTGAAATCGTCGAAGCACTCGGGGGAGCATGCACATGGTCGGCGGTTCCCACGTGTTTTCTTCAGGACCAAAGCGTTTCCAGGAGAGTAAAATATTGCAGCTGCCCCCTGACTTTTCTAGAATCCAAAATCTCTTGTACCTCAAATTGATTATCATTTAGAACCATGTGAGAATTGGACTTGCGCTTCCTATGCGGCCATGTCATGATGGCAGGTTTGAGTAAGGAGATATGGAAGGCATTGTGTATCCGTAACGAGGAGGGCAGACATAGTCTGTAGGTGACGGAGTTTATCCGTTTGTCAATGGGGAAAGGCCCAATGAAACGAGGAGCAAATTTTGCAGAAGGTAATCGTAGGCTCAGATTGCGGGTACTCAACCAGACAGAATTACCCGCACGAAGACGTGGCTCCAGGCACCGTCCCTTATCAGCCTGCTTTTTCATCTTGGCCGCGTTCCGGAGCAGTAAGGCGTGCGTCTCCGACCAAAGGCTGACATGGACAGCAACGTGTGGCGTTAACCGCCGGACAGCAGGAAGGTCCAGGAAGAGGTAACGGAAGACGAGGCGTCTACCAAAGACCACAAAAAATGGAGACTGTCCAGTGGCCTGAGTCTGAAGATTGTTATAGCACATTTCGGCCCAAACCAGGAGAGAGGGCCCAATTATCCTGTCGCTGGTTGACGTAGGTACGCAAAAATGTCTTCAAAGACTGATTTGTCCGTTCCGTGAGGCCATGGACTGGGGATGATAGGCCGAGGAAAAGGCAAGATCGATCTGAAGGAGCTTGCATAAATTTAGTCCAAAACAAGGCCGTAAACTGTACTCCTCTGTCGGAAACAATACTGACGGGTAGTCCGTGAAAACGGAAGATGTGCTGAAGAAAAAGGTGGGCTAACTGAGAGGCAGAGGGCAGTCCCGGTAGGGGAACGAAAGAGCCATCCTGGAGAAACGATTCCAATAATACCAAAAAACCGTGTTGCGTCAGAGAGTGGGAAGATCCGTAATGAAATCCGTGGCAATATGAGTCCACGGGGACTCAGGGATGGGTAGAGGCTGTAATAAAACCACAGGGTTTTTTCGACGAGGAGTTTTATGCGCAGCACAAACTGGACAGGAATCCACATACCGTTTGACATCATTCACCCAATGGGTCCACCAGTAGTGCCTGGAGAGGAGGTCCTTGGTTCGGGCTATCCCAGGATGACCGCCAAACGAGCATCATGCGCCCCAGCGAAGGATTGGAGACGTAACGTTTAGGGACAACGGTCCGACCCACTGGAACAGTAAAAGTAGCAGCTAACTGAATCCGAGCTGGATCTATGATATAACGAGGAGGGTCCGGAGTCTCAGCCAAATCAAAGCTTCGGGAGAGAGCGTCGGCCCGAACGTTCTTGTGGGCCGGTCGAAAATGAAGTACAAAATCGAATCTGCTAAAAAAAGTGCCATCGGGCCTGACGGGGATTCAGGCGTTGAGCCGTAGCCAGATAGGCCAGATTCTTATGATCCGTGTAGATCGTAACCGTGTGTCGGGCACCCTCCAGAAGATGACGCCATTCTTCCAAGGCTAACTTAATGGCTAGAAGCTCGCGATCTCCAATGGTGTAATTCCTCTCAGCCGGGGAAAATTTTTTGGAGAAGAATGCACAGGTCACCAGATGATCATCGACAGTCTCTTGAAGAAGAACTGCCCCCACCCCTACTGCGGAAGCATCAACCTCTAGAATAAA
Source organism: Rhinatrema bivittatum (assembly GCF_901001135.1). Lineage (NCBI taxonomy): Eukaryota > Metazoa > Chordata > Amphibia > Gymnophiona > Rhinatrematidae > Rhinatrema > Rhinatrema bivittatum. The sequence goes on along the minus strand of NC_042620.1, from coordinate 156,860,122 downwards.
AGGTCTGGTGGAATCCGGACGTCTGAGGCATAAATCCTTGGTGAACTCTTGCTTGAGGCAAAGAAAAGCCCGAACCGCCTCTTCAGGCCAATTCTGTGTCGGAGCTCCCTTCCTGGTGAGCAGCGTGAGGGGGGCCACTAAGGAAGAAAAGTTGGGAATAAACTGTCGGTAATAATTAGAGAACCCCAAGAAACGTTGTAGGGCTTTCAGTCCCACCAGTTGTGGCCAAGCCAGGATGGCCTTCAGTTTGTCGGGATCCATGGAGAGTCCTTTATTGGAAATAATATATCCAAGAAATGATAGCTGGGATACATGAAAAACACATTTCTCCAATTTGGCGAACAATTTGTTCTCACGAAGACGTTGGAGTACCTGTCGAACATGGAGTAGATGGTGTTGCAAGGTGTCAGAAAAAATGAGAATGTCGTCTAAATAGACAATGACATGCGAGTACAACATATCCCGAAAAATGTCATTGATCATATCCTGGAAGACCGCAGGAGCGTTGCATAACCCAAACGGCATGACTCTGTATTCGTAGTGGCCGTCATGGGTGTTAAACGCTGTCTTCCATTCATCCCCTTTGCAAATTCTAATCAGGTTGTAGGCCCCACGTAAGTCTAATTTAGAAAAAATTTGGGCTCCTTAATGCGATCAAATAATTCAGAAATAAGCGGAATTGGGGTACTTATTTTCTTAGTGATGCTATTGAGACCTCGGTAGTCAATGCAGGGTCTCAACGACCCGTCCTTTTTTTTAACAAAAAAGAACCCTGCACCTGCAGGGGAAGTAGATGGTCGAATAAAGCCATTAGCTAAGTTTTCCTTGATGTATAGTCGTAACGCCTCGGATTCAGGCTCAGACAATGCATAAATCCTTCCTCTGGGTGGAATCTTTTCCGGAAGAAGCTCTATCGCGCAATCATATGGTCTGTGCGGAGGTAGTGTCTCAGCTTGTTGTTTACTGAAAACATCCTGGAAGTCTTGATAGGGAGCAGGAATGTCGATGGAGATTTGTGCGATCTGGACGGTGGTTTTTTGAAGAGGGTGTTAAACAGTTCTGGAAGCAAAAGGAACTCCACAAGGTAAGTTTGCAAGGAGCCCCAATCGAGCTGAGGTTGATGAATTCTTAACCATGGTAAGCCTAAAATGATTTGATTGACAGAGGATGGTAGGACGTATAGCTGAATGTGTTCTTGATGCAAGATCCCTGTGGAGAATAAGATGGGTTCGGTGACGTAAAAAATGCTCATTCCTACCGAATGACCAGAGACCGAGGGTGACTGAGAGAGGAACGTCTAAGGGTTGGGACCGGAATCCGATATAGCTTAACCAGTCTCTCCTGAATGAAATTACCGGCCGCTCCTGAATCGATGAAAGCCTGGGCAGAATGTGCTTGCTCCTTAAGCCAAAGGGTAACTGGGAGTAGTAATTGTGGAGAGGAAACAGTAGGACCCAGGGAGGCCTCTCCTACCCGTCCTAGGTCCGGGAGTTTCCCGCTTTATTGGGACATTTGTTGACGAATGTCCTGCACCAGCCACAATATAAACAGAGATTCTTGGTTCTCCTTCTGTGCCGTTCTTCTGGCGTTAAGCGAAGCCTGTCAATCTGCATGGGTTCCTCAGTGCCACCCGACGCTTCTGCCATAGGTGGAACAGAAAGGGGCTGCTGAAAGGTTGGAGCTAGGCGAAATGTCCTTCGAGAAGCAGCACGCTCTCTTGTTCTCTCCTGGAACCGTAAATCCAACCGAATAGCGAGGACGGATTAAACCCTACAAGGTTTCTGGAGGATCTCTGCCAGCGAGTTCATCTTTAATGTTCTCCGCAAGTCCCTGTCGAAAAATTGCCAACAAACTCTCCTCTCCCCAAGCGAGTTCAGAGCTTAATGTCCGGAACTGGACGGCGTATTCTCCCACGGATCGAGACCCTTGTTAATGTGTAGTAATTCGCTCGCCGCTGAGTTAGAACGTCCAGGTTCGTCAAAGATAAGGTGAAATTCTTTTAGAAATCGTTCCAGATTAGACAGAAGAGGGTCATCTCTCTCCCAAAGGGGAGAAGCCCAAGCCAGAGCGGGTCCCTCCAATAAAGAAAGGATAAAGGTAGTCTTGGTTTTGTCTTTGGGGAAGGAAGCAGGTTGTAAGGAGAAGTGCATCCGACACTGATTGATGAATCCTCTACAAAGTGTGGCAGTTCCTTTAAATCGAGGTGGAGGAGGAATCCTAAGAGGAGCAGGAGTTCCAGCGGTACTGGCTATAGGGATTGCCGGGGTATGGGCTAACGCATCCATTCGAGCAACCAGGCGATCCAACACTCCTGTGACTTGGTCCAGGACCCCCTGCTGCTGCTGAATGCGATTGGCCATTCCGGGGATTGCCTGAAGTGCGGCCAAATCGACTGGTTCCATGGCTTCGGCCAACTGTACTCAGGTTAGTGGAACCTAGGTCGGGGACCGCTTACCTCAAGCCCGGGGCGCTCAGGAACAGACGACGACCCTCCCTGGGAGTCAAGGTGGTAGTCCTGGAGGGGCGGACTGTAGAGCATACAGGAGACAGTCCAGGTCAGGGCAGGCAGCAGACAACGAATCCAAGGCAAAACAGTCCGGTAGGCAGGTAGCAGGCAGGGTAATCCGATAAGGCAGTCCAGGCCAGGGCCAGGCAGCATACAACCAACCCAGGCAAGCAGATCCGGAAGGCAGGGGTAGCAGGCAGGGTAATCCGATAAGGCAGTCCAGGTCAGGAGCAAGAGCAACAGGCAGGGAGGACAGCAGAAACACTCACCAAACGCACTGTGGCCGAAGCGAAGAGCTAAAGTGAAGGCTCTCCTTAAATCCCCTTCATATCCCGCGCAATTCGCAGCCGATCGGCCGTCTGACGTCAGGGGGCGTGTCCTCGGCGCGTTTTCGCGCGAGACTTGCCTCCGGCGTCGGAGTGGATAGCGGATGTCCTGGGGAAGATCGAGCCCGTGCGGAACGACGGCGTGTAGCTGGCATGACGGGACTAGGAGTGGTCGAGGTGGCAGCGTGCTGGCCGCGGCGAACAACCTTGCAGGTACGGAGGGTGGTAACACTTTTGCTATATAACTGCATGAAAGTAGGAAAATTTTAAAAAAAGGGGGTAATCAGTGGGGTTTTAAGGGTCAGGTTTAGTTGCGTAAAAGAGAGGCTAGTTAGGTAGGGGGATTAGGAAGTCCTCTATTTTACTGGGGTGAACTGGGAGGGAACAGGGAACTATGCCTAATGTGTTGCCACCTGCATCTATTAAAATCACCCCCCATATAAACCCATGCATGTTATAAAATCGGTGGATCCATGTGCACATGCATGTCACATTGAAAGTTACCACTTTATTGTTTACCAACAGTAAATACAATTCACTTTCAATCTTAGGCAGTTGAGATTTTAGAACAGTTATTAGTACAACTGTACAAACTCAGTTTCCATGGAATTAGCATTTTCATCTAGGTCTCTCTGATAAAGAAGCAAGATGCATTAAAAACAGTTATTCAGGCAAGTGATAATGTTTACTCTTACTCTTTATGCTGTATTTTACTTAACACCAATGTATTCTCTGGAATTTATGCTTGTGGTGGCTTTCTATCTTAGTGTCTTGATTGTCCCCCTTTTAGGTAAGTAGAATTTCCTTCCTTTATCTCTCTTTATGTGGGAGAGAGGTTCTGGAAGCCACATTTAGGATTTTAGGTAGAAAGCTGAAATCCAGAACCTCCAGGGTGGCATTCTCTGAAATGCTTCCTATTCCATGTGCAGTTCCCCAGAGGCAGACTGAGCTCCAGAGTTTCAATGCATGGATGAGATGATGGTGCAGGGAAGAGGGATTCAGTTTTGTAAGGAACTGGGGAAAATTTTGGGGAAGGGGGAGACTTTTCCGAAAGGATGGGCTCCACATTAACCAGAGTGGAACCAAGCTGCTGGCACTAACTTTCAAAAAGGAGATAGAGCAGCTTTTAAACTAGAACAAGGGGGAAAGTCGAAGTCACTCAGCAGTGCATGATTCAGAGGAATGTATCCTTGAAGGATACTAATGAAACAGGAGAGTTAGGGCATCCCAACAGAGAGGTTCCAATAAAAACAAACGTAGTCCATGTGCCTATATGTAAAAAATCATCTGAGCTAAAGATTTCCAAATTATCCCAACACACTTTGAAATGTCTGAATGCCAAAGCCAGAAGACTAAGAAGTAAGATGGGAGAGTTAGAGTGTATAGCAGTAAATGATGAGATTGACATAACTGGCATCACAGAGACCTGGTGGTAGGAGGATAACCAATGGGACAATGCTATATCAGGGTACAAATTATATCGCAATGATAGGGAGGATCAACTTGGTGGGGGTGTGGCATTTTATGTCCAAGAGATTATAGAGTCCAACAGGATAAAGATCATACAAGAGACTAAATGCTCAGTAGAATCTATATGGGTAGCAATCCCATCTGTGTTGGGTAAGAGTATAGTATAGTGACAGGAGTATACTACCGTCCACCTGGACAAAATGGTCAGACAGATGATGAAATGCTAAGAGAAATCAGGGAAGCTAACAAATTTGGAAGTGTAATAATAATGGGAGATTTCAGTTACCCCAATATTGACTGGATAAATGTAATATCAAGACTTGCTAGAGACATAAAGTTCCTGGATGTAATAAATGACTGCTTCATGGAACAACTGGTTCAGGAACCAAGAAGAGAGGGAACTATTTTAGATTTAATTCTCAGTGAAACACAGGATTTGGTGAGAGAGGTAATGGTGTACTGATAATCTAGCTAATAAAATAAAAGAATAAGTAATTGTCCTTGACTACTGTTGTCTTTTCTCTTCTTATGGGAACAGAAACTATTTTCATTTATTAATTTTTTCAGGCACTCTTTCAAAATGCCCCACTCCTTCTTTGTCTGGATTTGGAATTTTCTTTATAATTTGGGCTCTTTACCAGGCTTAGTCATATTATCAATTTAATTGTCCAGCTTAATGTCTTTGACTATTCATCAAACAGTAACAGTAGCTCAAAACATTGTTTCTCTGATTTTTCTTCAATGGATCATAGTTTACAGAAGGAAAACTGGGGTAAAGTCCCTTCTCCCTTGATTCAGTTCAGCTTCCCCATTCATCCCTCCTGGCAAGAAGTTTTACACTGTGTTAGAACTGAGGCTTCAAAGCTATGTCTTAGTTATAAGACTGAATTCTCCCCATCTGCTTGAAATCTTGTCTTTACAATTTTCAAGACACACTTTAAATTGTAAATCACTTCTGAATAGAACAGGCAAATTCTGCATTCCTGTTCAGTTATCTTTAATTTTGTCTTTACTTCTTCCTTACGTTGGCTGTGGATTTTCTTATATTCAGAGTCTCATCCCCTGTTTTACTGGACCACGCTTTAATAATGATGGAATTTTCTCTCTGTTCCCATTATTTCTGTCTCAAGCAGGGATTTCTCCTTTTACCGTGATTCCAAGGGCAGAGCTCCAGCTGTAAGTTCCTGTCTCTTCACAGGGCAGGACTCTTCTGCATGTGGCTTTCTTTCTCTCTCTCTCTCTCTCTTGGAGAATCACTGCCTTTGGTGATGTCACAAAAAAAATATAGCTCTTTACATAGCTCTAATATACATTTAAACACTTCTTTGGATTCTTTTATAACCTCCTTAAGTGGCAGGAATCTGACAATTAATATTATTCAGTTAGAAAATATCTTAAGCACAGATTTAAACATTTAGGGGTAGATTTTAAAAATTTGCGCGATCGCGTACTTTTGTTCGCGCACTAGGCACGAACAAAAGTACGCTGGATTTTATAAGATACGCGCGTAGCCGCGCGTATCTTATAAAATCCGGGGTTGGCGCGCGCAAGGGGGTGCACATTTGTGCAACCTGCGCGCGCCGAGCCCAGCGCACGCTGCCTGTTCCCTCTGAGGCCGCTCCGATTTCGAAGCGGCCTCGGAGGGAACTTTCCTTCGCCCTCCCCCCACCTTCCCCTCCCTTCCCCTACCTAACCCACCCCCCTGGCCCTATCTAACCCCCCCTAACTTTGCGCGTGCCGGCCAGCAGCCCCGCTCTGTGTTCCGGTCCCGGGGGCTGGTCCGGAGGCCGCGGCCATGCCCCTGGAACACCCCCGGCTGAAACCATGCCCGCGTCGCCGCCCCTGAAACGCCGCGTCACGCGCATCGCCGCCCCCAAAACGCCGCGTCACTCTGGCCACGCCCCCGACACGCCCCCGACACTCCCCTTTTAGAAAGCCCCGGGACTTACGCGCATCCCGGGGCTTTACGCGCGCCGGCGGCCTATGCAAAATAGGTGCGCCGGCGCGCAAGTGCCCTGGGCGAGTAAATCCGGAAGGATTTACGCGCGCAAGTGCCCTGCGCGAGTAAATCCGGAAGGATTTACTCGCGCAGGGCTTTTAAAATCCGCCCCTTAGAGAGCATAATCATCTTTCAGCTTTTTGGGTTCTTTCCTGCCTGAAAAACTGATGTCTGTGTCTATGCAAGTTAGCCTGTCACAGGGGACCCATTGAAACATGGAACCTCGTGCTGTCAGGTGCTTCTTTTCAGCTCTTTGACCCCCACAGACTTGTATTGGCTCAAATCTCTTCCTGTGTAGCACCTTCCCACTTTAGCTTCAAAAACTTTAATAAAACTTTGTTTTGAAATAAAAATTATATGAAGGAATTTCCCAATGCTTCCTACATCTAGCCTGGCATTACATATGTAGTGGCTTCCTCAGAATGACTTATGTTTGTAGAGATTGTGCTCATGCCACTTTCTTTCTCCCTTCCCTGCAAGACCCAGCTGATTCAAAAGGGACATTAACAGCCCAGATACAGCTTCAAAACTTTCACAGTACTCTCTTGTTGTTTTTTTTTGTTGTTGTTGTTGTTGGTTTCTGTGAGTTATGCTTCCTCTTTAGAAACAGGAGCTGTATCCTCTCTGACATGGCTTCTGACAATGGCAGAAGCCAGATTATGTTGTCTTTCAGAATCACAGGAGGTAATCAGGCATGGGTGAGAAAACAATTCCACAGGCTGCCTCTCTCAGTCGGTCTTTTTACTACTGCAACATTTCTTAATTTTCTTTAAATCAGGCATAAAGGATGTAAATATTTTTCACTTATGTACATTACATAAGATCTCTACTTCATGATCAAGAAATTCTGTTCTCTCCAGAATCTCTTTTCTTTAGCTCCTAGCCAAGTGATAGACAAGAACTTCCCCACTGTCCTTGCTTTCATCCTTCTGAAGCTCTTTACTCCAGCTCTTTTCTCTCTATGGACTTCTTACCCCGACCTCATTCCACCCCCTGGGATTCAGATCCCATGGTTGTCCCTCCTTGAGGAGACTCACCACTACTCTGCTGCTTTCCCAGGAGAACCACCTCAAGCCTTCGGCCTTTCCCTATGAGGGGAAAAGCCTCTGCAGGGCCCTTTCACATGAAAGGCACCCTAGGCTGAACCCACTCTCTGGATAGATTGCTTCCAATGACCTTCTACCAAATCCTAAGCAATTTCTTCTCTACTCAGGTATACATTCCCTCTATAGGACCTTGTTCCCTAAACTTCTTAAAAGGAAGCCCCCCTCCCCCCCCCCATATAGGACAGCAATCACTTCCTCGTTTACACAGTAGAGATGTGCTTCGTTCTTCGCCCGAATTAGGAAATTGCACGAAATTTCCTAATTCGTTGCGGTTTCGGAAGCCCCGAAACCCGAAATGAAATTTCCCCGAATTTCGGGGAAATTTCTTTTTTCGGGTTTGATACACCACCCCCCCGGATCCTGATCCCTCCCCAAGACTTACCAACATCCCTGGTGGTCCAGCGGGGTCCCGGGTCCAATTTGCCCTCCGTGCCCGGTGTGCTACTGCAAGCCGTGCGCCTCAAAATGGTGCCGAATAGCCTGAGCTACCATGTCACAGGGGCTTTCGGCGCCATTGGTCAGCCCCTGTCACATGGCCATCGGCGCCATCTTGTGCTCCTATCATGAGACAGGAGCTGACCAATGGCGCCGAAAGCCTCTGTGACATAGTATGGGCAAAGGCTATCGGCGCCATTCTGGTTACTGGCAGCTGACAACAAAATCGCTCCTGGACCCCTGCTGCAGCCCCAGGGATTATTGGCAAGCCTTGGGGGGGTCAGGAGGGGGCTCCTCCGAAGAGCAGGAGCGGCGGTGGCCCGAAGAGCAGGAGCGGTGGCGGCCCGAAGAGCAGGAGCGGCAGGAGCGGCGGCGGCAGACCGAAGAGCAGGAGCGGCGGCGGCACCGGCCCGAAGAGCTGGAGTGGCAGGAGCGGCGGCATACCGAAGAGCAGGAGCGGCGGGCCCGAAGAGCAGGAGCAGCAGGAGCGGCGGCGGCGGCCCAAAGAGCAGGAGCGGCGGCGGCATGCGCGCAAGGGAGGGACGGACGGACAGAAGGAACACCCTGGAGATCTACTGAGGGGAGGAGAGAGGAGTGACTGAGGGGAGGAGGGAGGGGGGAGGAGTGACTGAGGAGAGGAGGGAGGGGGAAGGAGTGACTGAGGGGAGGGGGGAGGGGGGAGAGAGGAGGGACAGGGGAGGAGGGAGAGGGGAGAGAGGAGTGACTGAGGAGAGGAGGGAGGGGGAAGGAGTGACTGAGGGGAGGGGGGAGGGGGGAGAGAGGAGTGACAGGGGAGGAGGGAGAGGGGAGAGAGGAGGGACTGAGGGGAGGGAAGAGTGACTGAGGGGAGGAGGGAGGGGGAGAGAGGAGTGACAGGGGAGGAGGGAGAGGGGAGAGAGGAGTGACTGAGGGGAGGAGGGAGGGGGAGAGAGGAGTGACAGGGGAGGGGGAGAGAGGAGTGACAGGGGAGGAGGGAGAGAGGAGTGACTGAGGGGAGAGGGGAGGGAGGAGTGACTGGGGGAGGGGAGATAGGAGTGACTGAGGGGAGGAGGGAGGGGGGAGAGAGAGGAGTGAGTGAGGGGAGAGAGGAGAGAGTGGGGGGAGGTGGGAGGGAGAATGAGGGGGAAGGAAATGAACCAAAAAAAATGTTAATGTAGCCCGTTTTAACAGGCTTAACAGCTTGTATGTATATATAACATGCTCCCCACGCTATTGCCACAGATACACCCTACATCAAATATTACTTACTGTTTGTTACGGTTACAAATGCTATTTATTGTTTATTACTATTTCTACCATATTATCTACTATGATCACAAATGTTATTCAACTGTTTATTACTGTTACCTCCATCGTTAAATCATGTTACTGTTACTCCCCACTTTACTGCTTCTAGTGTTCTCTAGACCAAACAAAAGGAAATGCTTGACTTCCTGCACGTTGGAAGTTATATGTAAACCGATGTGATATGCAAATCAAACACCGGTATATAAAAACAAATAAATAAATTAAATAAATATACATAATGAGGCAAAATCAGAACTGAATCAGCCTATCTAGATTAAGAACATAAGAACATAAGAAAATGCCATACTGGGTCAGACCAAGGGTCCATCAAGCCCAGCATCCTGTTTCCAACAGTGGCCAATCCAGGCCATAAGAACCTGGCAAGTACCCAAAAACTAAGTCTATTCCATGTAACCATTGCTAATGGCAGTGGCTATTCTCTATGGGGCGGATTTTCAGAGCCCTGCGCGCCGGTAAGCCTATTTTACATAGGCCTACCGGCGCGCGCAGAGCCCCGGGACTCGCGTAAGTACCGGGGTTTTCGGAGGGGGCGTGTCGGGGGGCGGGCCCGAACCGCGCGGCATTTTCGGGGCGTGTCGGGAGCGTTCCGGGGGCGGCCCTGGGGGCATGACTATGGCCCGGGGCGGCCCGGGGGCGTGGCAGCGCCCTCTGGACCCGCCCCCAGGTCGCGTCCCGGTGCGCAGGAGGCCCCGCTGACGCGCGGGGATTTACGCCTCCCTCCGGGAGGCGTAAATCCCCCGACAAAGGTAAGGGGGGGGTTTAGACAGGGCCGGGCGGGTAGGTTACATAGAAACATAGAAACATAGAAATGACGGCAGAAGAAGACCAAATGGCCCATCCAGTCTGCCCAGCAAGCTTCCCTCATTTCTTCTCCCATACTTATCTGTTTCTCTTAGCTCTTGGTTCTAATTCCCTTCCACCCCCGCCATTAATGTAGAGAGCGGTGGAGGAGCTGCATCCAAGTGAAATATCTAGCTTGATTAGTTAGAGGTAGTAGGAGTAGTAACCGCCGCAATAAGCAAGCTACACCCATGCTTATTTGTTTTTACCCAGATTATGTTATACAGCCCTTATTGGTTGTTTATCTTCTCCCCTGCCGTTGAAGCAGGGAGCTATGCTGGATATGCGTGAGGTATCAGTTTTTTTCTTCTCCCCTGCCGTTGAAGCAGAGAGCTATGCTGGATATGCATCGAAAGTGAAGTATCAGGCACATTTGGTTTGGGGGTTAGGTAGGGGAAGGGAGGGGAAGGTGAGGGGAGGGCAAAGGAAAGTTCCCTCCGAGGCCGCTCCGATTTCGGAGCGGCCTTGGAGGGAACGGGGGTAGGCTGCGCGGCTCGGCGCGCGCCGGCTATACAAAATCCATAGCCTTCCGCGCGCCGATCCAGGTTTTTAGCAGATACGCGCGGCTCCGCGCGTATCTACTAAAATCCAGCGTACTTTTGTTTGCGCCTGGAGCGCAAACAAAAGTAGGCTATTCGCGCTCCTTTTAAAATCCGCCCCTAAGTGAACTTAATAGATTAAACTTAATAGATTAAACTAGGTCAGATGGCAACCTACTGTCAAATAAGGATCTTCTGTGGTTATTCTTTTTTTTTTTTTATTTCATGGTTTGTGAATAAAGTTGAAACAAATTTTTCAAACTTATTATGTTTCATTTCCATATAATATCACACACATTAATATTTCAACGTTCTGTAAGAGAAATCTAAACTGAAATTTCGTCAAAATTAAAGAGAACGAGAATCGGATGATGGAAAAAGCCCTTTATTGAAATTTGCCCGACTGTGGCCGAGTTTCGCTCTTTTTTGTAGAGCTGCCTCAGGGACAATCAATTTGGGAAGGACTTATAATGTGCCTGCAGGGCCGATGCCACAGTATTGTATACAAACTAAAAACTTGTAACCTGTTGTGTCATGAAACTCTACTTGGATTATGTTGTAATGCCACGTAGCACCATAAGTGAAGATGACTTCATTCAGCATGCGTCGTCAAACACAGTTAGAGATTATGTGACTGTGGAGTGTTTCAACAGCAGTGCAGCCGCAATCATTGGAGGAAGCCGTCAAACTGAGTATTTATTTGAAATATCGCGAGACAGGGGACTTCTCTCGCACCAAAATTGACTGAAATGCTGCAGAGTGTTACATAAGCAGTACAGCCGCAATTAGTGGAGGAAACCATCAGAAATATCGCGAGTCCCCTGTCTCGCAATATTTCATATAAATACTCAGTTTGATGGCTTCCTCCAACGATGGTGCTACAACATAATCCATGTAGAGTTTCATGACACAACAGGTTACAAGTTTTTAGTTTGTATACGATACTGTGGCATCGGCCCTGCAGGCACATTATAAATCCTGCCCAAATTGATTGCCCCTGAGGCAGCTCTACAAAAAAGAGCGAAACTCGGCCAGAGTCTGGCAAATTTCAATAAAGGGCTTTTTCCATCATCCGATTCTTGTTCTCTTCACTGTTACACCGCCAACTGGATCGGCTTCCGCTTTGCTTTTTGGGTCAAAATTAAAGAGGCAACAATAATATCCCTAAAACACCCCTCACAACCCCCTCCGCACATTAGCTAAATATAACCCATCCCATTCTTTCCTGTAAAAAAAGATAAAGAGAGATTAAACTAAAAAAACAGCATGCAACCTTTCTGGGGGTTATACTGTAACATGTCTGTTCTTTTGGCTAAGAAGAGTGGTTCCAATGAAACCACTGAGTAACTGACCATGCATAGTGATGCTTGGATAGGTTGATCAGCAATGGCATGGCCAGCTGAGAATGAAGGAATTGCTTCAAAACAGAGGAAGGTTTTTCATAGTGCATAAAGTCAAGCTCTTGCCTTAAAGAAAGGACAATGCAAATAAGATGAGCCATAATTAAAAAAAAAAAAAAAAAAAAGTTAAAGCTACCAATGTAGATTCAAACCCTCTCTGCAATGGGCACCTATCTAGTTTTCCTGAATTGTAACTCACCTTGAGCATGAATTGAGAATGGCAAGTAACCAAATCCAACATCCAAATCCAAAAGATTTTAGTAAATTTATATCAGAGGAAAAATCAAGAATAAAGATAACATCAACACGTCATTTGCAGAAAATGATAGTAAAAGAAAATGTGTGCTTCATGTAGAACATTAGTAAAGTCTTACGAATACATTACATTTACTATAAATTCAGCAGTAGAATTTATTTTATAAAAGTCCAAAATACACACACATTTTTACTTTTGCCTACACATATGTTTGTATAAAAAGGGTCAGTCTAGTAGGGATGTGCAGGAGTTAAAAATGAACTTTGTTGTAAAATTTATGAGGACCCCAATTTATTTCTTTAATTTCAAAATGAAAAAAAAAAGTTTTTTCATTTGATTTGTTTTTTGTTTGCCATTAAAATCAATGGGGGAAGCCTATATTGGGCTCCAGAATTAGAGTTTTCTAATCAATTGTCTTTTAAATTGTGGGAAGAAACCAAACGAAATGTTAATGAACTCAAAGGTACCTAGAAAGACTAGATATTAAATAGTGGCACCAAAAGTGGCATGAATAGCCTAAGATTCCTTAAAGGGGCAAAGGGGTACCAGCATTGGCAGGAGTGCTCCAAATCATTGTGAGTGTAGCAAAAAAAACCCCAAAAAACCCCAAGCAAAAATGGGAAGAATACCCCAAGGTTCCAAAAAAGGGTACAACAGTGACATGAAACCTTGATGGCATTTCAAGTGACAAACTGGCACCAAAAGTGGAATCAGCTTCGTAAGGCAGCATGAAGGGGATCAAAGCAGAAAAGATGACAGAAAACCCTCAGTGAAGGCATTAATAAAAGGACAAAGCAGCATAAACAGTGGCTTTAAGACTCCAAAGCAACATGAGAGGTGCAAAGAAGCCCCCCCCCCCCCCCCAGACCAGCAAGACGTAAGATCTGTGGTATGACAGAAAGGCACATTAGCAAAGAGAATTCCAAGGTATAAGGTGTGGGTGTGGAAGCAAGGCTGAATGGCACAAAGACTCCTAAAGGTGCAGGGTGGTATTTTGATTTTCTTGTAAAATGGGTTTTCCAAATGAAAATAATATCACATTTAGCAAATGGAAATGATTTCACAATGATAAGGAGATTATAGTATGTTGTGATGGGTTTTTTTTATTATAGAAAAAAATTCCCATATTCTGTATCAGAACTCTGTCTGTTGCATTTCCTGATTTTGTATTCTTGCATGATTTCTCTCTTACTACTCTAAGGGGCAAATCTTTAAACTTACGCGAGGGGTTAAGATGGCGGCACAAGCTGGACATTGTTAGGACCTGCGAGTGAATTTCTTGCTTTATTTCTTTTCCTGTAATTACTATGCCGCCAAAGCGCAAAGGAAAGGTGAGGGTATACCCTATTGAATCGATACCCTCACCAATTCAGCAGGAAATTCTTCGCTATATGTCCACACCTACTCACGATCCAGGAGCCGAGGACCTCGTTGGGCAGAGCGGTGTGGGAGAGCCTCTCGTGCCCCAGGATGAGACGTTGCTGAGCCCCAACCTTAGGAAGGCACCAGCACAGAGGGGAGACGGAGAGGACTCAGAAGCAGACCCAGGAAATGATTGTGCTTCTGGGGTCATCCCTGAGAACGAGGAGCACGCTGGTCAGGGGACGACGCGATTGACAACGCCACCACTCACAAACCTCGTGGCAGGCCTCGCAGAAGGAGAGGAGCAAAGAGCGAGCGGAGTCCAGAGGTCGGTACAGCGAGTTGGAGGGAGCTCTATTGACTATCCCTAGTGGTGAGCTAGGTTTAGGGGAAAATCGTGCAGTGGGCGGCCCTGGCAGTGATCTCCCCCGACCCACTGTGGTGACTTTAGATGGCCTCTGGGATTTGGTGGTGGGGTTTAGAGCCAAAATGAAAATTGCCTGTGAAAATTTGAGCCAAGCCAATGCTAAACAACATCAGGATATATCCGTCCTGGAAAGAAAACTAACTGACTCAAATAGCAGGGTGTTACGATCCCGGTCACTGGCTTAGTGACCGGGCCCTTACCTTCCTCCCGAGCACCACGAAACGCGGGATCCTGGGCCTCCCGAGCCGCATGGCAGCAGTGTCTCCACGAGGGAGACGTCGCCAAAGACTCCTCCCCCCTGCAGGGGAATGCGCGTGCGCGAGGGCCGGCTTTTTGAAGGTCCAGCACCCGGATGTGCTGAACCGCCCCCGACTGACGTCAGACGCCGGCGGGGGATTTAAACGGGCTCCTGCGCTCCCTACCTTGCCTTGCAACGTGGTTACTCGCTGAGTATCTAGTTGCCGTTCCTGCCTGCCTGGTTCCTGACTTCTGCCTGCCTGCTCATTTCTGGAATCTCTGCCTGCCTGCCTGACTTCTGACTCTTGCCTGCCTGCCTGGTTCCTTGACTTCTGCCTGCCTGGTTCCTTGACTTCTGCCTGCCTGCCGCCTGCCTTGACTCCGGTCCGTGACTCCACTTCTGCCTGCTTGCCGCCTGCCTTGACTCCGGTCCGTGACTCCACTTCTGCCTGCCTGCCGCCTGCCTTGACTCCGGTCCGTGTCTCCACCTTGGCCTGCCTGCCGCCTGCCTTGACTCCGGTTCGTGTCTCCGCTCCTTGGGCTCTTCGGATCCTTCTCCTAAGTCCCAGCGGTCCGGGTCCCTACGGGCTCCTCCTGGGGGGACCTCGGGCTTCCAGGGCGAAGACTCCTAAGTCCTAGCAACCCGGGCTCCCACAGCTCCTCTGGAGGGGTCACGGGTTTCCAGGTGAAGTCCGGTCCTTCCAGTGTGTGTTCTGCCTCCCGACCGTCCTTCCACGTCGGTCGGCCCAAGGATCCACTTCCGGATTTCGACAGTCACAACACAGGGTGCAGTCTTTGGAAAAAAAAGAGGAAAATAATCAAGAATTTAAAGCTCTCGCAGTTAAAGATCGGACTAGACTGGATAGAAGGATGGAAACTCTTGAAAATAATGCTAAAAGTTTAAACTTACGTTTCTTAAACTTTCCGCATATAGTAGGAGAAACCCCTTTTACAACGCTGAAAAACATTTTCTCTGAGATTTTGGGTTTTTCTGAGATTGACATGCCAATAGTTAATACTTGCTATTTCCTACCAAATGCTAGTAATAGAGAATCTAATGTTCCATTTCAAGGTATTTGACAAAATTCTTGGAAAATTCTGAATTGTTGGTTATAGATAAGGGAACATTATTGATTTCTCTTGTAACTAATTTCGAAATGAATAAAATTATGAAAGTCTATTTCAGGAAATATCCAATAAAATTTCATGATTCAAACATTAAAATATTTCCCGATTTAGCCCTAGCAACTCAGCAGAGACAGAAGAGTTTCCTGAATCTACGCCAAGAAGTTATTGCATTAGGCTATTAGTTTTTATTATGATTTCCTTGTAAATGTCTGGTAAAAAAGAGAGATTAATGCAATATTTCTTTACCCCTGAGCAATTGGCAGCATTCATAGAATTAAAAAAACAACCTACATCATCACCAGAGGTCTAAAGTTAAATAAAAGTAGGTTTGTCATGTGCAGCTTATTCTTAGTTTTCCCTTAAAATATATGGAAATAAGTAACTCCCTTTGTGTTTTCCAAGCCTTTGAATTAGAATCATTGATGTATAATTTAAATATGTCATATATTGTAATTTGTTTTAATTTAATTTTTTTTCCTTGTAATTTGAATTATGTATGATATCTGCTTTTCTGTTATGAACTAATAATTTGGTTTGTAAACTTTAAAAAAGTTATAAATAAAGAATTTAAAAAAAAAAAACCTTACGCGAGGGCGCAGATTTGTTCGCACAACCAAGTGCGAACAAATCTATGCCTGATTTTATAACATGCGCGCGCTGCTGCACGCATATTATAAAATCCAGGGTCGGCGCATGCAGGGGGGTGCACAATTATGCAACCTGTGTGCGCCGAGCTGAGCAGCCTGCCTCCGTTCCCTCCGAGGCTGCTCCAAAATCGGAGCGGCCTTGAAGGGAACTTTTTTTTTTGTCCCCCCCCCCCCCACCTGTCCCTCCTTTCCCCTATCTAACCCACCCCCCAGCCCTAACTAAATCCCCTTACCTTATTTCGTGGAGTTGAGGCAGGCGTAACTTGCGCACGCCGCTGGCTCCCTGCCCCGAAACAGGCCATTGTGCGGGAGCACTCAGCCCCGTCCCCGGACCGCTGCCATGCCTCTGGCCCCGCCCATGGGCCACCCACAGACTGCTGCCATGCCCCGGGCATGCCCCCAGCCCACTGCCATGCCCCCCTACACGCCTCTGGCCAGCCCCTTATTCGAAGCCTCGGCACTTACACGCATCCTGGGGCGTGCGCAGGGGGAGGCAGGCGTAGGTTTTCCGGGGTTGCACACATATCTTACGCACGCAACCCTTTCAAAATCTACCCCTAAGCTTTTATGACATTATGTACAGTAAATGGTTTCTCTTCAGCATCTTAAGTCTTATGATAATATTTCTTCCTCTGAACTAGGGTTTTTCTTTTAGGACAAACCACCTCAGTGTAATCAACTAAAGTTTTTTCAGAAACTTGCTCAAATATACAAAAGTTGATGTTTCCATTGTGCCTCCCTATGAGGTTCTTCTATTGAAGTCTAAGACCTTTAACATCTGCCTGATTTCTTGCCCTCCAGGGCTGTTAGCTTAAAATTCATCTCCTTTAACTGAAATTTGACTTGTGCTGACATTGAATTTATTTTATTTATTATTTTTATATACTGACATTTGATCTCAGTTGAGATATCACACCGGTTTACATTCAGGTACTGTAGGTATTTTTCTATCCTCAGAGGGCTTACAATCTAAGTTTTTTGTACCTGAGGCAATGGAGGGTAAAGTGACTTGCCCAAGGTCACAAGGAGCCCCTGGTCTCCTGGTTCATAGTCCACTGCTCTAACCACTAGGCTATTCCTCCTCCCACCCAGACTGGAAAGGAAAAGAAAAGAAAAGAAACAGGGTGTAAAAACCAGGCTGTGATAATGGCTGAAGAGTTAGGACAAAACAATGAACTGTAAAATAAGTGGAAGGGAGGAGACATTTTTTTCTCTAAATATTTTACCTCTTTTTCTGAGGAAAAGCAAACACTCAAGTATGACAAAGAAATAAACAAACTCAAACAACATGGATTTACCAAAATACCCATGCTCATACATATTAATTGGCAGGCATAACAGGTAGCTGGAGCAGTAGCACCAGAACCCCCACGGTGGTATAAGGGGCATGGCATATGCCTAGTAAGATCCCCATGGTGGTTTAATGGGATTGGCTTCACATCACAGCCTTGTATGTTGTAGTCTCTGTCCTGCCTTCAGTGCTCACCTTGCACCCACTTCCCATTGCCCAAGCAGAGACAAAATCAGTACCAGCTCTGCAAGCAAATCTCTAGTCTACCTCCAGTCCCCACAAAGGATAAAAATAACAGCAGAACAGGTCTGCTCTGACACAGAGCATTTGGCACAGTGATGTATGGCTGATTTTCTATAATGTATGACTGGCACAGTGATAGTCTTAAATGGGAAGCAGCCAAAATTATGTTAAGGAGTTATCTAGGAGAATTCAAAGAGAGCTCAAACAGTGTCCTTCACAGACAATGCCTTCAGAAGGAATGTACAGCAGTATGTTCAGTTTTCATGATCAGCGTCACTATATCTGGTGCCCAGTGATAGGTTAGTGTGATGGTTTGATGATTCACAAATCTGTATTTTAGTCCCTAAACAGGAATTAACATCTGAAGCCTTGAGATCAGAATAAAATGGGTTACAAGTAAAGTAAATTTATGGTGGCTGCACAGGGAACTACATTTCCCAGGTACTCCTGTCTGGTCCTTGTCAGGCAGTCAACTAGCATGACTCAGGATTGGGTATAGTCCATGCACCAGGTGTATAAGAAAGGCTTCTGCAGTAGTAAGGGGACTTTTGTGGGGAGTCAGCTGGGTACACATCCATGGAGGCAGATGGTAAAGAAGGGTAGGATCCTGAAGCAGCCTTTCCTAGGCTTAGCCACTAAGATAAGATACATTTTCCAGGTTGTAAAAAGGAACATCTGGACTGCTGATTTTGAGTAAATGGAAATGAAAAGTTTTGCAGAAGTGTTTAATAAAAACTCACAAGAGTGAGAGATGAAAAGGAAATTAATAGTACTAATCCTTGTGTTTATTTTGATGCTAAGAACTACAGAGTTAATGTTACATTACAAATAGACTCTAAAGTATTAATCAGAAAGAAAGAAGAGGAAAACATCTAACTTCACCTATGTGAATTTGCTTGTAATTAGCCAGCTATGTCTTTGAACTTCACAGAAGGAATATTTCCTCCTAATTAGTTAACAAGCTGTATCTGGGAGCTACACAGAAGGAAAGGTTTCTCTTAGCATTCATGGAAGAAACTGTGAGGTTTACAAAGCAGGAAGCTTTGACAAAGTAGCTAACAATATTGAGGGATTTCATAAGAAAGTGATTGGCTTGGAGTGATAAATCCCTACGCTAAGTTGTATAAAGTTTGTCATCCAATGGTAAAATATTTGAGGCTGTATGTCCAGTGTAAATCACAAAGAAGAGGAGTCCCTGAGTAGGAGTTGGATTTAATAGAGGGAAGATACCTAACTAATCTGAGAAGCTGCACAGTATTTTTATTTTTATCTTTATTTTATTTTTGCTGGAATTTCAGAGTATGGACTGTAATTGCTCACTGAAGAATTGTTTTGATACCCTGAAGTTTAAAGTTGCCATACAGCCTCAATGTAATTGCACATGAGAAGCTTGAAAAGAAAACAGCTGAAGGAATATCTGTGTTGGCCAGACTTTTTCTGAAATAAAGTGCTGGCAAACTGGACAGCAGGTTAAATGACCAGAATCTGGAGTAAAAGAATGCCAACCCTGGCCACTGAAGCTAGCCAGCACATAGAGCAAGGATTAACAAAATATAATCCTGACTAATGCCTGCAAAGTTTGTGCCACCAGAGCTGGTTAATTTAAAACACTGATTTAAGAGTATTGGAATTTTGGTATGAGATACTCCTGGGGCTGATGTAAGGGAACATTTCCTAATATAAGAAAGTGGAGGGTCAGCTCCCAGCCAAATAGGAATGCTACAAGCATTTGACAGGGCATCGTTTAATGGTCCTTCCATTTGAGAAGAATTGGTCTATGTCTCATTGACCTGGTAATCTCTCTGGTTTGTTAGTTTACCTTGTTTCAGATTAGCCTGTACACAAGCCAAGGACAGTTGCAAGCCTCAACCCAGTGTACCTGAATTCCTGAGGCTCCTGCCTCGTTACTGCTGGATTGAAAAAATGCTTCACTGTTATACGTCATCCCTGTTGTCTCCTTGATATCATGTCCATCCTACCCATCTCTGCTAGTTGTCTGCTCTATACTTAATTTGCATCAATTCTTAACAGTATACCTGTTGATCCCCCATGGATTTCTATGAGGCCATTGGCTTTAATAGCTTCTAGAAATCATTCTATTTAAAATGAATGAAAAAAATAGGATTAATTTAATACAGGGCTTACTCTCAATTCATTTCAGGGACCCTCAAAAGAAATGAATGGGTCCCAATTTGTTTCCTTTTACCAATTTATTTTAAACTAACACACATCCCTACAATCTAGAGGCATTCCCAAGTGGGATCAATAGTTACCTACTTAAATTGCTATTTTAAATAACACATGTGCATTTTCCAAGTTACATATTTTTACGCTTACTAATTATCTGGTATAAGTGTTATTAAACATGTTTATTGTCTAGTAATGATTGGATGAGGGATCTAATGATCTGGGGGGGGGGGGAGTTCAGGCTGAAGAACCAGCAGAGTCTCAATGACCTGGAGAAGGACTGGGCAAACTGGTGGACTAATTGGTAAAACTGGTGATTTCATCATCATGTGCATGTTAACAAAAACATTAAAATACATGTAAATCAGGATTTATGTAAGTTCTATTTTACTTTCACATGTAATACATACGCACATATATTTTAAAAATAGGTGGGTAAAATACACGTGTTTAATACATTGATATACATGGATACAGTTAATCGCATGTATTCATGTGTGAGCCTACAAATGTGCGCGTGTTGCAGGGTAGAGATACATGTTATAAAATGTTACAATCCACGCCACATATACGTGTATATACTAGGGATGTGAATCGTTTTTTGACGATTTAAAATATCGTCCGATATATTTTAAATCGTCAAAAATCGTTAGAGCCGCGATACAATAACAATTTCCCTGATTTATCGTCAAAAAATCGTAAATCAGGGGAAGGGGGAGGGGAAGGGGAGGGCGGGAAAACCGGCACACTAAAACAACCCTAAAACCCACCCGACCCTTTAAAATAAATCCCCCACCCTCCCGAACCCCCCCAAAATGCCTTAAATTACCAGGGGTCCAGAGGAAGGGTCCCGGTGTGATCTTTTACTCTCGGACCTCTGTGCAGTGTAGAAATGGCACCGGCGCTACCTTTGACCTGTCAACAGGTCAAAGGTAGCGTCGGCGCCATTTTGTTTTTTTGTCCCCCGACGCCAGGAGCATAGGCGATCGCTCCCGGACCCCCGCTGGACCCCCAGGGACTTTTGGCCAGCTTGGGGGGGCCTCCTGACCCCCACAAGACTTGCCAAAAGTCCAGTGGGGGTCCGGAACGATCTCCTACCGCAAATCGTTTTCTGTACGGAAAAAGGATTCGACTGCAGGAGGTCGTTCTGGACCCCCGCTGGACTTTTGGCAAGTCTTGGGGGAGTCAGGAGACCCCCCCAAGCTGGCCAAAAGTCCCTGGGGGTCCAGCGGGGTCTGGGAGCGATCTCCTACGCTCCTGCCGTCGGGGGACAAAAAAACAAAATGGCGCCGGCGCTACCTTTGCCCTGTCATATGACAGGCCAAACGTAGTGCCGGCGCCATTTTTACAACGCACGGAGGTCCGAGAGTAAAAGATCACACCAGGACCCTTCCTCTGGACCCCAGGTAATTTAAGGCATTTTGGGGGGGTTCGGGAGGGTGGGGGATTTATTTTAAAGGGTCAGGGTGGGTTTTAGGGTTGTTTTAGTGTGCCAGTTTTCCCGCTCTCCCCCCCCCCCCCCACTGGACCCTAGGTAATTTAAGGCATTTTGGGGGGGTTCGGGAGGGTGGGGGATTTATTTTAAAGGGTTGGGGTGGGTTTTAGGGATGTTTTAGGTTGCCGGTTTTCGATTTACACGATTTACACGATATTTAAAAAACCCAAACTGCAACGATCCGATTCCCTCCCCCTCCCAGCCGAAATCGATCGTTAAGACGATCGATCACACGATTCACATCTCTAGTATATACCACCGTTCATAGTTGTTTTAAAGTTATCCTCTCTGATAACATGCTTAATGATACTTGGAAACACAGATGGCTAGGCTTCCATTATGACGGACCGACAAGCGCCTGCGGGGAGGGACCCCCTAACATGGCGCTTGCCGTCCGGTCAACCCCTCCCACCTTTCCCCCCCCCCTGTTCCCCGCCCCGGGAGCGGCTTACCGTGTGCGTCCCGGGGCTCGGGTCCAGGCGGCGGTGGGAGGAGTGCCACGGCGGGCCAGACGAGTCGGGCGGGCCGGGGCAGGCGCCGGGGCGTGATGGCGTCGCCGCGCAGGCGCGCGGTGACGTCATCACGCCAGCGCACAGCGGTGCGAGACCTCGGGCCTCAAATACCGAGTGAGCGCTGGGCCAGGCCTTTTCGGCTGGCCAGCGCTCGCGTTTCCACCCACCCACCCAACAGGAGACACAACGAAAGGGGGAGGGAAGGCGTAGGAAGGGGCACAATAGTGCCAGATAGTCAGGAAACAATGTTAGCAAGAAACGTTACAGTTTGTAAATTTGTCGCAGCAAGTGGGGTGGCGGGGGTACCCGAGTTAGGGGCCAGGAGGGGCCTGGGGGACACGGTGGACAAACCGGGTCCGAGAGGAAAGGAAGTGCGTAGAGGTGGGCGTGGGCTGCCCGGGGGGTGGCCCCTTGGCTTGGACATGGCGGGGGGCTGGGAAGATCGTATGGCGGACTGGCTAAAATGGCGGACGCCGGTACAAAGCCCGGTTCAGATACACTTGATAGACGCACTAATACTCGGGTACCGAAATGTTTGGGTTATATTAATTATTAATAAAAGCTGCGGCCTGTTTTCACCAATAATGGTATACGTGTGGTTATTTTATGGTCATCGGATAAGGGAGGGGGGGACACGGGAGTGCAAGCTGCCAATGTTATGTTTTTGCTGGATACCTGCTGCATCTCTACACCAGATATCACATGTATAAGCAGTAAAAATTACATATTTTATAAAATGCGTTATATTCCAATAATTAAAACTGGCAATCTAAGATTTTCCTGATTATTTTCTGTTTGTTAATGTGGAGATCCACTTGGCTCTACTGAAGTCTCAAATGGACCTGACTGTTGGTTGCCAATGTAAGCCTGAAAATGCTACAGATCACCACTGGCCAATTTAAACTTCAGGCATTGTACGTTAAACATAGAAAAATATAGAAACATAGTTTATGGTGCAGATAAGTACCATAAGGTCATTTAGATGCTGACCAAAGCTATTGATCCTCTTCTCAGGAAGATAGCTCTTGTTTCCAGACTTTTGTGTTTTCCCTGAACAGAAGCTACATTGGTTAGCCTCCATGTAACGTTAGAGCCCAGTTGTATGGATCATATCTATAGTTATTTTGGTTTCAGGATTCCAGAAAGTTATATATGCCCCTCGTGGACTGATTGTTGTCAAATGAATCATTATATAAAACAAGATATTGATAGGTTTCTACACAACATGGAAATCTTCTTGGATTGACAAAGAGTTTTGGTCAGAGTCCTTTGTACTAGATGGAAAACATCTTGGGCCCTATATTAAGTAGGGATGTGCAATAATTTTTGCCGAATTGGAAAATTTCAAAGAAATAGTCCAATTCGGCATGGGTTGGAGAACCCGAATCCTGAGACGGATTTTCCCATGAACTTCGGGGAAAATGTGTTGTTCAGGTTAGAGCGGGGGGGGGGAGGGGCACATTTATTTAAATAAAAAAAACAAACCCACCCCAACCCTTCAAATTTAGCTAATTACAAATCTCCCCACCCTCCTGACCCCCCCAAAACTTGCCTAAAGTCCCTGGTGGTCGAGCGGGGGTCCTGGTAGCGATCTCCCGCTCTCGGGCCATCGGCTGCCAGTAAACAAATTGGTGCCGGTGGCCTTTTGCCCTTGCCATGTTACAGGGACTACCAGTGCCATTGGTCAGCCCCTGTCACATGGAAGGAGCAATGGATGGCCCATGCCATTTTCAAAGATTAGAGTGGAGATGCATATACTGTAGCAGTACAGCAGAATAACCACCAGAAACAATCTGTTGTATGAGACTGAATTCACATACACTATATGATTGACTACATACAGCCCCTGAGGCAGCCCCAATGTGGGGGCAAAACTCGGCCTGAGTTGGGCTCACCTAAAAAGGAATAGGTCTCCATAAATAAAAGTTTCTAATCAGACATTTTTTGGCTTCTAATCCACTTTGTTGCCCCCAGAAAAGGAGTATGACTGCACTCATTAAGAAGGCATACAAGGTATACTTCAGGTGCAAAATTGGTGACCAGGATAGAGCATGGGCTCCTCATATATGTTGTGCATCTTGCACCAGTAATCTGCAAGCTTGGCTGAAAGGTATGCCACCATCCATGCCGTTTGTCATCCCAATGATATGGAGGGAACAAAAAGATCATATAACTGACTGTTACTTCTGATGATGAATGTATCAAGATACTCAAAGAACAGGAAGCTTATTAAGTAGGGATGTGAATCGGATGCCCGATTGTTCCCTCTTTCAGGTTCATCTGGCCATGCGAAAATCTTATTTCCCGTGGATCCCTGCTTTTTTTAGTGAAAAATAGCAAAAAATAACAAAAATAAACATTTTTTTGTTAGTGCGTGTTAACATGATTTCAACAAAATTGCCTAATTCGTCATGGTTCAAGGGCCCCGCCCCCGAAACAGATTTTCCCCGAACTACAAGAAAAATGTGTTTTTCGGGTTTTTACGGGGGGAGGGGCACAACCTTCGGTGGAAGAAATATCTTACTTGGATCCACCAATGTGTCATGTGCAACATTCTTCTGCCCTGGACCCCCGGGGGCTACCGGTGACATTGGTCAGCCCCAGTCTTGAAGACTTGCCAAAAGTCCCTGGTGGTCCAGCGGGGGTCCGGGAGCGATCTCCTGCACTCGGGCCGTCGGCTGCCAGTAATCAAAATGGCACCGATAGCCTTTGCCCATACTATGTCACAGGGGCTACTGGTGCCATTGGTCAGCCCCTGTCACATGGTAGGAGCACAAGATGGCACCGATGGCCATGTGACTGGGGCTGACCAGTGGCACCAGTAGCCCCTGTGACATAGTATGGGCAAAGGCTATCGGCGCCATTTTGATGCGAGGCTGGCCACACAGCCTGATAGCACGGAGGGACAAATCGCTCGCTGGACCCCGCTGGACCACCAGGGATGTTAATAAGTCTTGGGGAGGGATCGGGATGGTGGGGGGGGGGGGGGTTGAATTTAATGTATTATTGTACATTTTAATGCTTGGGGTGGGTTTTTTTGAGCTTTGTTTTCCCGCATTGTTTTTTGGACCCATTTTGTTTTTCCCCGTTTAGTTTTTGTTCATTTTTCCAAAAAACTAACTGAGGAAAAACGAACTTTACCCCGAAGCGTCCAACTCAAAAAATGACCCGGTAGAAAAAAACAAAGATCATCTCTAATATCTACCCATCAGTACCTGTCAGACATGCCATTCATATGAAAGAAATGTATGAGAACATGCAGCTACTGCTGAACTACATTGAGTACTCAAGGTACAACTGGAATTTGTGTGGTGATCTCAAGGTAGTTGCAGTTCTACTGGATCTGCAGCTTGGTTACACCAAGTATTATTGCTTCCTTTGTGAGTGGGACAGTCGAGTAAGAGATTTGTCTTACGTCACAAAAGTCTGGCTTTTCCGCAAGAAGTTGGTTCCAGGGCAGAAGAATGTTGCACATGACCCATTGGTGGATCCAAGTAAGATATTTCTTCCACCTTTGCACATCAAACTTGGGCTGATGAAACATTTGTGCAAATGTTTCCACGCATAAGTGATGCCAAGATAAAAGAAGGTGTTTATGTTGGCCCACAAATCCAGGTTCTTATGGATTGGGCACTGTTGGAGATAGGATGCTGGGCTTGATGGACCCTTGGTCTGACTCAGTATGGCATGTTCTTATGTTCTTAATCTGAGTTGTGATGAAGACAGCCACTTTGATGGTCTTCTGCAAGGTTCAGAACGTGATGCTTGGACAGCCTTCAAGAATGTCATTTGTAACTTTCAAGGCAACTATAAGGCAGCAGACTATGTTGAACGCCTTGAAAATCTGCTTCAGGCATACAAATTGATGAAGTGGAACATGTCATTGAAGATACATTTTCTTCATTCCCACTTGGACTTCTTCCCAGACAACCTTGGTGCTGTGAGTGACGAACATGGTGAAAGATTTCATCAAGACATTGTCAAAAAGGGGAAACGGTATAAAGGCAAGTGCAGCCCCTCCATGCTAGGTGATTATTGTTGGACTCTCATCTGTGAAGCGTTGGACAGTGATTAAAAACAAAACTCTGCCGCAAAACATTTTGGGGCAAATTTTCAAAGGCTATGCACATAACATATGCGCGTAACCCGAGAAAATCTGCCCCTGTGCACACTGAGCCTTTTTTTGCATAGGCTTGGTGGCATGCATAAGCCCCAGGACACATGTATGTCTCGGGGCTTCGAAAAAAGGGGCGGGGAGTGGGTGGGTCTGGGGGTGTGGCGGCAGTCCAGGGTGAGTCAGGGGGTGGTCCGGGGACGGGTCCGGGGGCGTGGCGGCGGTCCGGGGGTGGTCCCAATTCCTCCTTTGTTGCAGCCGTGCCAGAGATTTGCGCGCCAGCAGCTGGCCGGCACACACAAGATACGCCTTACTCAGGCAGGCCGCTCTGATTTCGGAGCGGGCTCGGAGGGAATGGGGAAAGCCATCAGGGCTCCCCTAGGGCTTGGCGTGCACCCCCTTGCGCATGCCGACCCCGGATTTTATAACATGCGTGCAGCTGCATGCGCATGTTATAAAATCGGGTGTAGATTTGTGTGTGCCGGGTTGCACGCACAAATCTATGCCCGCGCATACATTTTAAAATCTGGCCCTTTTAGTTTTTGCTTTCTGATTCCAACATTGCCTTTATAGCTTATGCCGCTACAGACACTAACAATGCTTAATATATATCGCACTTTTCTGGCAAACGGTACATGATACAGACATAATAAATGCAAATTTTTATTCTGCTTGTTAAAATCTACTTGTTTCACTGAAGGTTGTGGAGGAAACAAAATGTTCCTAGAAATTTGTTTAGCAGTATTATTGAAGGATGTTTTATTGGCTAAAATAACTTCTTAAACTTCACCTTTTAACCATGCAGGTAATCATTGTGTCTTCCTTCTACCTTTCTTAACGTGTGGAATATATCTGGACTGCACTTCTAAGATTGAATTTTTTAAAAATGTCCATATCTGTTGTACATGTTTAACCTTTGCAGCTGCACCTTTCAATTTTTTCTAACATTTTCCTCATTTTATCAAAGTTTCCTTTTTGAATATTTAGTGTTAGAGAATTAGATTTACATATTGTCCCCCTTCCAGTCATTGGTTCAAATGTGATCTTGTTATGTTCACTATTGCCAAGTGGCCCCCATCACCATTACCTGTCTCACCAAATCCTGTGTTCCACTAAGAATGAAATCTAAAATAGCTCCCTCTCTCATTGGTTCCTGAACCAATTGCTCCGTGAAGAAATTGTTTATTCCATCCAGGAAATTTATGTCTCTAGCATGTCCTGATGATACATTTTCCCAGTCAATATTGGGGTAATTGAAATTTCCCATTATTACTGCACTGCCAAATTGGTTAGCTTCCCTGATTTCTCTTAGCATTTCATCATCTTTCTGATTTTTTGGCCAAATGGACAATAGTAGAGATGTGTATTCATTTTTGCCGAATTGGACAATTTCAAAGAAATTGTCCAATTCGGCATGGGTCGGAGGGCCCGAATCCCAAGATGGATTTTCCCAGAACTTTGGGAAAAAATTCATTGTTTGGGTTAGTGGGGGGGGAGGGGCACATTTATTAAAAAAAAAACCTAAACCCACCCCAACCCTTCAAATTTACTTAATTACAATCCCCCCACAATACCGATCCCCCACCCAACACTTACTGAAAGCCCTGGTGGTCCAGCGGGGGTCCCGGGAGTGATCTGCTCTTGGGTTGTTGGGCCTGCCAGGAATCAAAATGGCACCAGTGGCCCTTTGGTCTTATCATGTGGAAGGGGCTACCGGTGCCATTGGTCGGCCCCTGTCACATGGTAGGAGCAATGGACGGCAGGTGCCATCTTAGAAAATGGTGCAGACCATTATATTTATATGTATTTATTCCCTAATATTTATATACTGTCTCTCTATTTTTTGTGATTGGGTGGTTTATAATAATAAAATAAACATAAAGTAAACATAAAAAAATTGTAAAAAAACACATAAGGATCAGTAAGTGAGAGTTACAGAATAAGTCAAGACAACAGCTAAACCTTAAATATAGCAGTAATCCAACAAACCTCAAATACTAAAACACCACTCCCAAAAATAAATAGCTACCTGCCTACAGAATACATAGATCCAATAAGTCTAATATAAATATACAGTATGACAATTTACAAAGCAATGATAAAACATTGACAGCCAGAAAATCAGAACAAATAAACATTCAACCACCTATAAAGTGCAATTGCAATAAAAAGCTATAATTTTAGAAACAGCATATGTTTTTAAAAAGTAGCTTTGTAATTTGAATGCAGTATATTAATAGTGTGATCTAGACTTTTGATGCTACTGTGGTCACAAAAAATCCTTTAGAGACACTGCTATAGTTTGATAAATGGAGCTGTATTTATGCAGTAACATTAGAAACCAAGTTATAATTGTCATCCTACTCTTGGGATCAATTATAAGCACCATGTCAAAAAAAATACAAATGAAGAGGACAGCTTTTTAAAATAGATGTTCCTATGATATGTGAGTACATGGTTATATGTAGTAACATTCTTCACAAGAAAAAATCATACAGATCACTCTTTAAATCATAAATCAAGAATCACTTCTCAACTGTGTAATTAGTATCTAATGGAAAAATTAATTATTTTCCCTTGATATATGTTTAAAAATAACATTAAAATCTCATCCTTATTTCCTAGATTAATTCATAATTGTTATTATAAAGCATATGACCTTCATACCACAGAAATAAGCACTAGTTATTGATTAATCCATGATTTTGTTGCTCAGAGTATAAAATGATGCCTATTTATATGCTTCCAGTTAATTACACATTTTTAGTGTCTTGATAAAAATCTGACAAATAGCAAATCTAATTAATTAATTAAATATTTAGCTCAGATTTTGAGAGAGCTATAAGGTAGGTTGCATTAATCAACATGAAGTAAATGAATGTTTCATTCAATCTGATTGATACAATGAATGGATGGGGTGCTAGGGTACAAAGGAAGAGGCATTGACTAATAGCAAAAAGAAAGATTATTCTATTGCACAGGTTATTGGGGACTCCTCTTCTGGAATATTTTGTCTAGTTCTGGAAGTTATATCTCTGACAGGGTACAGACAAGCTGGAGATGGTTCAGAGAAGAAGAGCCACCAAAGTGATGCAGGGTTTGCAACAAAAGACCTATGATATGAAATATAAGTATCTAAATATGTATACCTTAGAAAAGAGTAGAGACAGGGGAGATATGACAGAGGCATTCAAATATCTGATAGATATTCATTATAATCTAGACAATCGGTCATTATATGATGCTTTGAGGGCATAGAGTCAGGAGTAATACATTAGGAAATATGTTTCCACATTAATGATGGTGCATGAAACACTGTCCCATCGCAGTTGGTGAAGACTAAAAATGTAGCAGACTTCAAAAGGTTATGGGATTAGCACAGAGTTTACTTAGTAACAAAACAGTGACGATACAGCCAAAGCAAAACAAGCAGCATGTGTATAAAGTGCTCTTTCTGAATGATTCAACTACAACTTGGGGCTGCCAGAATGAAGGGTAAGTGAGTAATATATAATGCTGTAATATATGATTAAGTAGGCAGCTGTGTTTGTCTGGCAGGCTACAAGGACAGTAATTTGTCATAGGCATTGTTCACTCACTTACAGAATACTAGGTATGTTTCAGTAAAACAAACTGTTACTTTGTTACCAATAGTTACCAGTTGATAGCAACAAAAGAAGTCACTGCTTTACAATCTAAAGAAAATGAGAATCTGGCAAGTAAGAATTAAAGTTGGCCAACAAAATAAAGAATACAAATTTCAGAATCAATGGAGTACCCACAATTAACCTGCATGCTAATTTCTAAAGGGAAACTCCCTGCCTGTAGATTATGCTTTAAATACCTCACCAATAGTCATCCAAAAGGAGTGGCCCACTGATGCTTAAGATGCTGATCTATTCAGCCCATTTTGTGCGTGTTGAATTTACTCCCACCCAATTGCTGCTAGATTTTCCTAACATTTGTTCTGACAAGTTCATAGATTAATCATAGCTTATTTGGCAAGTGCAAGTCATAGATGTTATGCTTAAGAGCAATTCTCATTTTAAAGATCAAACATTTTAAAAATATTCTGTCCCCTCTCCCCCCTTACCCCAGCCTGCCTAGTATGTAACACATAGAAATACCTGTCAAATACACTCTACATAGCAAGGCTTTTCTTAATGTATTGTCCCTACTAATGCATGACCCATTTACCATGCTATTCAGGAAACACTAGCCTGAGTGTGATGAGATCAACGTGATGCAGTCCTTTGCAAAAGGAAGGAAATTCTCATTGAGCTGAATGCAGCCTCACTGAGGAGTTCCCATTAACTTAGAAACACAGTAATGAATGCAGATAAAGTAGTCAATGCATAGGGTCTAGATAGAGGCATGATGAGTTCAGTAGCAGTGAAAGCAGGATGAAATCCAAAAAATGTAGAAATATACTCTTTTAAAACAGGAGGGAAATTCTCAGTGTTACCTAGGCTCTGCTTTACTATAGAGTGCCTGCTGACTTAGAAGCACAGTAATGAATAATGCAGATAAAGCAGTCAATGCATAGGATCTAGCTAGAAGCAGGTACTTTACTTATGGCCTGGATTGGCTATAAGTATGAAACAGGATGCTGGGCTTAATGAACCCTTGGTCTGACACAGTATAGCATGTTCTTATGTTCTTATGTTCAGTAGCTGTGAAAGCAGGATGAAATCCAAAAAATTTAGAAATGCACTCCTTTAAAACAGGAGGGACATTCTCAGTGTTATCTTTGCAGAGCTTTTCTAAAGAGTGCCTGCTAGTTTAGAAACACAGTAGTGGGCACAGGTAAAATCATTGCGTAGAGCCTAGCTAGGCTGTGATAGGTTTGGCATCATTGAAAAGAGGACAAGATCCAAAAGATTTCAGAATACAGTCCTTTAAGACACAAGCATAATTCTCAACCTGAGTCACTAAGTAGTCACTAGCTAGGACTATGGTAGTTTTTGCTGCTGTGAAAATGTGTCTAGAACCAAAAGGTTTCAGGATGTGCCCCTTGAGAACAGGAAGAAACTCTTGGCATGAGACAGGCTTTGCTTTGCCAAGTCAAGCCCATTTACTTGGAAACACAGGTCAAAGTAGAAGCACTAAGCAGGATCTAGCAGAGACTACAGCATGTTCAATGGCTGTGAAAGAAAAGTCATATTCAAAAGGATATGTATTGTACAGCTTTAAGACATAAAGGAAACTCTCAATGTGCACTGGGTGCAATCTCATTGATGAGCTTGCTGGGGAAACACAGCAGCAGACACGGCTAAATAATCACTAGAAGTGGTTGTTTAACACTGTAGGAGAAGAGAACAGCAGGATTTATTCAGGGGAGGATACGTGATTTCTCATGTTTCCCTCTAACAAGGTTGTGAATCCATATTTTCAATGAAGTATGTATTTCCCTAAACTGAAGATATGAAGATGAGTATCCAAAGCTTTTAATAACTATATACAGGCATAGGGTGGCACAACACACCTCAAATTCCTCCTTCCCCTGATTTTCTGCAGAGGTGAAAGACAGACTGGATTACTTGCCCTGATGCCTTTATAATTCATATAATCACCTCAATGAACTCTTATGTTGATTATTTAGTAGAGATGTGAATTGGAAATGGAATCGGTTCTGATTCCGGTTCCAATTCACATCATGGGGTTTTTTTTCGTCTGGCCCGATCGCGGTTTTGTATATTGGCTGTGCCCGAGCCAATAAACAAAAAACCCACCCCGACCCTTTAAAACTAATCCCTTAGCTTCCCCCACCCTCCCGAACCCCCAAAAACGTTTTACAGGTACCTGGTGATGAAGTGGGTGTCCCGGGAGCGATCTCCCTCTCCCGGGCCGTCAGCTGCCACTAATCAAAATGGTGCCGATAGCCGTTGCCCTTACCATGTGACAGGGTATCCTTGCCATTGGCCGGCCCCTGTCACATGGAGGGAGCACTGGATGGCCAGCGCCATCTTTAAAAATGGCACGGGCCATCCAGTGCTCCTACCTTGTGTCAAGGGCCGGCCAATGGCATGGATACCCTGTCACATGGTAAGGGCAAAGGGCCATTGGCACCATTTTGATTAGTGGCAGCCGATGGCCCGGGAGTGGGCGATCGCTTCCAGGACCCCCACTGGACCACCAAGTAACTGTAAAAC
Source organism: Rhinatrema bivittatum (assembly GCF_901001135.1). Classification (NCBI taxonomy): domain Eukaryota; kingdom Metazoa; phylum Chordata; class Amphibia; order Gymnophiona; family Rhinatrematidae; genus Rhinatrema; species Rhinatrema bivittatum. The sequence continues at coordinate 156,828,142 of NC_042620.1, read as the reverse complement.
ATTTTTGGGGGTTCGGGAGGGTGGGGGAAGCTAAGGGATTAGTTTTAAAGGGTTGGGGTGGGTTTAGGGGTTATTTTTGTGTGCCATTTTTCCTGCCCTCCCCCAAAACAATAAGAGAACCCCCACGAACAATTTTGTGGGGTTTTCCTATTGTTTTGGGGGAGCCCCTGATTTCTGACGATTTTGAAAATATCGTATGATATTTTCAATCATCCGAAGCCCGATTCACATCTCTATTATTTATTATGGCCAAGAAAGACACTATGACCTAACACACTCAGTATGCTATAGTAAGGTTTGCCTCATTTCACAACCATGGGAAAAACCTAAGAATATGATCTTGAAATCAATTTGCAAATCAGCCTTTTTTTTTTTGTAGATATCATTTATTTGTTATTTTTATATACTGACATTCAATCAGAGGTATCACATTGGTTTACATTCAGGTACTGTAAGTGTTTCCTTATCCCCAGAGGGCTTACAATCTAAGTTTTGTACCTGAGGCAATGGAGGGTAAAGTGACTTGACCAAGGTCACTAGGGGCCATATTTAGTTGGTTACTTAGAGAGAGAAGGAGGTGAATTTGAGTATTGGTTTCAATATACATTGTATTTTTTATACAGTGATTGTATAACATAGGGATTATATACTCCGGTTTATACACACAGGCTTGTCAGTCAAGGATTATATACAAGGACTCTAATATATACACCAGGGTTGAATGCCGAGGATTATATACAAGGGTTATATTTATATATAAAGGCCTAGGATAATGAACCAGATCCAGCATGAATAGCCTTTCGCAATTGCCCCAGTCTTTACAAAAACAGCATATATGTATTTAATAATATTTATATTCTGCTCAGAGTAAATAAAACAGTGTTGTGTTCCGTGGCCGTGGCAGACCACGACCACGGCCCCCTACCTTGCCCGTGGCACTCCCCCGTTGCGGGAGCCCCGGGGAGGGCACTGACTCAGGCCGTCGCTCTGGCGCGGTCCATGGTGCTGCTCGCTGCAGGGGGAGCCTTTCCTGCTCCCCCCTCATGGCGTCCAGCGGCTTCTCTCCTCCGCGGGGGATATCAAAGATGGCTGCCGCCATCCTTAGGTGCGAGGCCACGTCTCCTTTACAGATTTAAAGGGACCTGATCCCTTTACCCAGCTTCACCTGTTCTTGATCAGCCTAAGCAGGGGAAGTATAAAGGGAGACTTCCTCTGCTCATTCAGTGACTTGGCAACGTCCTCCAGCGCTGTCTAGTCTGCTTGCTTCGGTGAGTTCCCTTGAGCTTTGGATCTTGTTCCTGTTACGTCTTGGTGTTCCCGGTTCCTGACTTCGGATTGGCGACTCCCTCCTGGGTTGATGGAAGTTTGGCTGCCACGGTCTCATCTTGCCGACCTCCTTCGGCGTCCCGGGACCGGCTAAACGCTGCCTTCTGGCATGTTCTCCTGAGGCCTAAGGGTGCACGTGCGGTGCAGCCCCAACTCAAGTACCAGCAGTGGCGCAAACCTCAGGGGCGTCCCCCTGAAATGATGTCATCATCTTTGGATATTTAAAGGTCTTTCATTTCGCTACTAATCGAGTTAGAAAAGGGTTTCCTACCTAGCTTCCTCCAGGTATCGCTGCGGATGGTATTCGTTCTCTGCATACCTTGCTACTCTGCCTCCTTGGACTTTACCAGGGGTACCCACTCCTTGGTGGCCTCGCTCTCTCTTTTACTTTTCAGGTCGCAGTCTGGAACCGGTACTCGCTCCTCGAGGGCCCACATTCCCGGACCTGCAACTGAATATAACTTCTGCCAGGAAGTCAGCACTGCCTACAACACCAGAGAGTTACCATCTCTCTCTCAGAGCTTTCCCTGGAACCAGGTACTCGCTCCTCGAGGGCCTACTTCATACCAGCTCCTGGGCTATTCTAAGAGACTACAGTGTAAGTGTTACCATCAAGGTTCTGTTCCTGAACTCTGCATACTCTGCCTACTCACTATCTCAGTTTCTCTACAGCTCAGCCTTCCTGGGATCGCTGTTCCAGTGCCTGAGGGACTACAGCCCAGCCGGGCTATTCCAGCTCACTACTGCCACCTCTGGTGGTTCTCAAGAACTGTTTAATAAAAGAACTTGTGTGTGTCTGTCTCCCAACTCTGAGCCTGACCGGTGGTCCCTCTCGGGATCTTCCCCCGAGGGTGTGGTCATCTGCCACCGGCCCAAGGATCCACCTACAACTATCACAGATATTAACAGATTGCTAACTCCATGGATCTGGCACAGCTCAATGCCTTGCAGGCCATACCGGACTTGGCCCTGCGCATTTCGGAGCAGCAAGATGCCTTGGAGAAACTTACTTCAGCGTTCCATCAGCTACACACACAGAAGGTTCAAGGCACAGCTTCAAACCATGAAGGTCAGTTACAGGAGGTAACTTTAAAGACTTCTGTACCACTGGTGGCTCCAATCTGCTTTTCTGGAGAAATCCAGAAGACCCAGGGCTTTTTAAACCAGTGCTGCATGCATTTTACCTTACAGCCATCTTTATTTCCTACGGCTCTCTCCAAGACTACCTACGTCCTTTCCTGCTTGGATGGTAGGGCCTTGTCTTGGGCATCTACCTTGTAGGAACGTAAGGATCCCATTTTGCAGGACATAGAAGGATTTATGGACTTATTTAAATCCATTTTCGATGACCCTGCCCGAACTGCTGTCGCCGGTTCTGCTTTGGTTGAATTGAAGCAAGGCAACAGATCATTGGCTGAATTTGCCATAGAGTTCAAAACTATTGTGGCAGAACTCAGCTGGGACCGCAAATATCTCAAGACTCTCTTCTTCAGAGGCCTGGATAACCGTTTAAAGGATGAGCTGGCTGCTCGTGAAACACCTGACTCGCTGGATGAACTAGTAGCCTTGGCCACTTGGATTGAACACCAGCTCCAGGACAAGGTGAAGGAACTCCGGACTAGTGCTATACCTGCACCTCGGATGGTTCCAGTAATCCCTGCTGCTGATATTCACGAACTGATGCAACTTGGTCATGGACGTTTGACTTCCAAAGACAGAAGACTACGGAAGAGGCGCGGCCTATACATGTATTGTGGTCAGCCTGGCCACGACATCTCTACATGCTCCATTCGTCCGGAAACAGACGGGCCTAAGTCCTGCAGGAGGACTATTCTTAGGCCTCACTATGCCCTCTCCTTCGCTCTCTCTCCCAGTCTCCTTGACCTATGGACCAGTCACGGTTCAGACTCCTGCCCTGGTGAACTCAGGGGCAGGAGGCAATTTCATTCTCAGACGTCAAGTGGAATACCTGAGAATTCCCCTCACCAAGTTGAAAGATCCACTACTATTATCTTCCATTCATGGAGAACCCTTACTGGGCGATGTGACTTGCCAAACCGTACCAGTTACTCTCCGCACCAGAGCTCACCACACTGAATAGCTCTCCTTTGTGGTATTAGAAAGGGCCATGCGCCCTATCGTCCTGGGGTTACCCTGGTTGCAAGTGCACTAACCGCAATTCGACTGGGCATCCTTGGATCTCTCCCGCTGGGGCCCAGAATGTCACGGGAGGTGCCGTAAGGAAATCTTGCCTATCATTTGCATGCCTACGACTCCAGTAATGCCAGAACTGCCACCCCAATAAGCTTCCTTCGTGGACGTATTTTCCAAAGAAGCAGCTGACATTCTTCCTCCACATAGGCTCTATGACTGTGCCATAAGACTGAAGCCCAATGCTGAGCCACCGAAAGGATGGGTGTACCCTCTCTCAGCCATTGTGTCTAAAGCAATGTCAGAATGAAGAAAATCCCCAGAAGGGCTTTATCCGACCATCAAAGTAGCCAGCCGGCGCAGGCTTTTTCTTTGTGGGGAAGAAGGACAGTACCCAACGTCCATGTATTGATTACCGAGGTCTTAATGAGATCACAATCAAAGATCGTTACCCCTTGCCGTTAATCTTGGAGCTGTTTGACCAGCTGCAAGAGGCCGAGATATTTTAAAAGCTTGACCTGAAGGGGGCCTACAACCTCATTCACATTCGGAGTGGCGATGAATGGAAAACGGCCTTCAACATGTGAGATGCCACTTCGAGTATCTTGTAATGCCATTCGGGTTGCGCAATGCACCAGCCAATTTCCAAAATATGATGAATGACATCTTGCGGGACTTGCTGTACAAGAATGTTGTGGTCTACCTAGATGACATACTAATTTTCTCCCAGGATTTGGACACCCACATTGCAGATGTTAAGCAAGTACTCCACCGTCTTCGCGAACACTGGCTGTACACCAAACTCTAAGTGAGAATTTCACAAAGACTCAGTGCCTTTCTTAGGCCACATCATGTCAAAAGAAGGCTTCCAAATGGACCCTCACAAACTTGAAAGTATCAAGAATTGGTCCCAACCTACCAGCCTAAAGGCTTTAAGGAGGTTCCTCGGGTTCACCAACTATTACCGAAGCTTTATAAAGAACCATTCTTCTTTAACTGTACCCTTGACTGTGATGACCCGCAAGGATGCCAATGCTTCAAAATGGTCAGCGGAGTCCATTTCCACGTTCGAGAAATTGAAGACTGCCTTCTCCACAGAACCGTGCTTGTGGCATCCAGACCCAGACAAGCCCTTTATCATTGAAGTTGATGCTTCAGATATGGGTGTAGGGGCTGTGTTGAGCCAAACAGGAGACTTGAAAGCCTTACGTCCCGGTTCATTCTTCTCACAAAGATTTTCTCCAGCCAAGAAAAACTATGGGATCAGCGATAAAGAGCTCTTGTCAATAAAGCTCGCATTCGAGGAATGGTGGCCTTGGCTCGAAGGTTCTCAACATCAAATAACCGTATTCACGGATCATAAAAATCTAGAGTAACTCTGCCATACACAATGTTTGAATTACAGACAGGCCAGATGGTCCTTATTTTTTAATCATTTTGATTTTGTGTTGAAGTACCGCCCTGGAGATAAAAACACCAGAGCAGACGCTCTGTCACGCTCTTTTCATTCAGAGGATGTGCCTGAAGAGCCACAGCACATAATTGACCCGAAGAAGATCCTCTTGGCATCCTCTCAGTCTGTACCCGCTGGTAAAACTATTGTTCCAAAAACACTCAGGAAGAAAGTGCTCTTCTGGGTGCACGATTCCAAGCTGGCTGGCCATCCTGGCCATCGCCATACCCTGCTCAAGATACAGAAGCTGTACTGGTGGCCTACCATCAAAAAGGATACCTATTACTATGTGGCATCCTGCACCAATTGTGCTAAGAACAAACCCACTTCTGGACAACCATGGGGTCAGATGCAACCACTGCCAGTTCCGGAACAACCCTGGTCACACATCGCTACTGACTTTGTAGTTGATTTACCTACTTCCGGAGGAATGAATACCATCTGGGTGACAGTGGATTGATTTAGCAAGATGGCATACTTCGTGGTGCTCCCTGGCATACCTTCAGTCTTGGAGCTTGCAAAGCTCTTCATAAAGCACATATTCTGCCTCCACGGACTACTTTCTCACATCGTATCTGACCGTGGGTCGCAATTCACGGCATGATTCTGGAGGGCCTTGTGCAAATTGTTTGACATCTCTCTAGACTACACCTCAGCCTATCATCCGCAGTCGAATGGCCAGATGGAACAGATGAATCAAACAATGAAGCAGTTTATTTGAGCTTATGTCACATCCTGACAGAATAACTGGGTCAAATTGCTTCCATGGGCTGAATTCTCCATCAACTGTCATCCAGTAACATCTACTGGATTTTCACCATTTGAAGTGGTCTATGGACGTTCCCCAACACCGCCACTTCCACTGAAGCTCTCACTGACGTCCCTAGCAGCTCAATCCACTGCTGATGATATCCATAATTTGTGGGTTCAAAGGACATGCTAATCAAAGTGAGTGACTGTGCTAAGAAGTACTACGATGTGCATCATTCGCAAGCTCCAGTCTTCAAGCCAGGAGACAAGGTCTGGTTGTCTACCAAGCACCTCAGACTTAAACTACCCTCCTCTCGGTTTGCTCCTTCCTATGTGAGACCATTCCCAGTCCTTCAACGTATTGGCGAAGTCACCTACCGTCTGAAGCTACCACCTGGTCTCAACATCCATAATTCTTTCCACATTTCACTTCTGAAACCGCTCATTCTCAGTGAATTCACTTCCAAATCTCATGACCCATCTGTCATCAATGCAGAAGATGACTTAGAATACAAAGTCAAAGAGATTCTGGATGTTCGGAAAAGAGGCAATACTTATGAATGCCTCCTATCATGGGAAGGCTTCAGCCCCGAAGAAAAATCTTGGGAGCCTCAGACCAATATCTTGGACAAAGAGATGTTTCATCAGTTCCACATCTTGCATCCTTCTAATCCCAAACCTGGTACCCAAAGAGGAGATCGCCCTTTGAAGGGGAGTACTGTTGCGACTGTCGCTGCCCGACATCTCCACTCTGCCCTCCTTACCTCTTTGGTGACTCCCTCCTGGGTTGATGGAAGTTTGGCTGCCGCAGCATCATCTTGCCAACCTCCTCCGGTGTCTCCGGACCGGCTAGATGCTGCCTTCCGCCATGTTCTCCTGAGGCCTAAGGGCAAGCGCGCACGTGGTGCGCCCCGACTCAAGTACCAGCAGTGGCGCAAACCTCAGGGGCGTCCCCCTGAGATGACATCATCATCTTCAGATATTTAAAGGTCTTTCATTTTGCTAACTAATCAAGTTAGCAAAGGGTTTCCTACCTAGCTGCCTCCAGGTATCGCTGCGGATTGGATTTGCTCTCCGTATACCTTGCTACTCTGCCTCCTCAGACTTTACCAGGGGTACCCGCTCCTCGGGGGCTTCTCCCTCTCTTTTACTTTTCAGGTCGCAGTCTGGAACCGGTACTCGCCTCTCGAGGGCCCACATTCCCGGACCTGCTACTGAATATAACTTCTGCCAGGAAGTCACCGCTGCCTACAAGTGAGTTACCATCTCTCTCTCTCAGAGCTTTCCCTGGAACCAGGTACTCACTCCTCGAGGGCCTACTTCATTCCAGCTCCTGGGCTATTCTAAGAGACTACAGTGTGAGTGTTACCATCAAGGTTCTGTTCCTGAACTCTGCATACTCTGCCTACTCACTATCTCAGTTTCTCTACAACTCAGCCTTCCTGGGTTTCGCTGTTCCAGTGCATGAGGGACTACAGCCCAGCCGGGCTATTCCAGCTCACTAGTGCCACCTCTGGTGGTTCTCAAGAACCGTTTAATAAAAGAACTTGTGTGTATCTGTCTCCCAACTCTGAGCCTGACCAGTGGTCCCTCTCGGGATTTTCCCCCGAGGGCGTGGTCATCTGCTATCAGCCCAAGGATCCACCCACAACTATCACAGATAATAACAATCGGTGCTTTTCAATATATTTTTAAATGATCTGGAATGGAGTACAATGAGTGAGGTGATCAAATTTTCCCTCCCTACCTCCCCCTCTACCCACCCACCCCTGAGATTACTTTTCTTACATAGTTTCCCTGGATTTCTACCTAATTATCTTCAATGATATCATCTCCGATTACATAGTAGCTCAATGCAGCTGAAATAATAGAAACTTAAACAGTCATATTGCTTGTAAAATTTGGCTTTCAGATTCTGCTATTAATTTGTGTTGGCTTATTTTATAAAACTTTTACTTTTTATTTAAATTCCTGTTGAAATCTTTTACTAAAGCCGAACATTTACCGTTCCTTAATTATAGGAATTTAAGGGATTAATAATTATTAACACTGTATTTCATTCAGTGCAATAATTGTGATGCTTTTCTTCCAAGAAATCAAAGAATGTCCATTTTGCCTCCAGCTATCTGCAATGAAAAATGAGCTGACTCATCTGAGAGTGAAATTGTCCAGGTTTTTATTAACCTCCCTTTCCTTGCACCATCCAGTATTTCTCTCCCAACTCCTATAGAGGACACAGAAATCTAGAAATAAATGTTTTTCAGTGGGCTCTGGTAGAATAAAACATGTGACAAGAAGACACCCAATATCCCTAACTTTGGAGCATCCAATGTATGAACTCCCACTCCCACAGAAAAAGTCATACATCTAGGATTCAGAAACCTAGGAATAAATTAATTACACTGGGTTCTGATAGAATAAGACCTGTAATAAAGAGACACCTACTTTCCCTCTTGTTACCATTACATAATACTTTTTTTTGCATTGGATAATGAAGAAGATCCAACATTGGAAAATGAGGTAATGCCTGAAATGGATATAGTCATCCATTATACCTAGAAACTTTAAACATTATCAAAGATAATAAGAGGAAGTTGCTTCTGCTGGGAGACTCAATCATTGGAAGAACCAATTTGGGAAATCATTTTGATGGGGAGGCAATAGTTAAATGCCTTCCAGGATCCTCAGCCAGTAGAAAAACATCCAGAAAAGGTGAACAGAATGGTATGAGGTCTTCATTGGAAGACTTATGAGAAGATGCTGAAGGATATGAATATATATATATACCCTGGAAGAGAGGATGTGCAGGGGAGATATGATACAGAACTTCAGATATCTGAAAGACTTTAATGATGCATGGACTTTAATCATTTTACGTTGGTAAGGAAACAGTAGAACTAGGGGTCACAAAATTAAACTCCAGGGGGACAACTCAGAAACAACATCAGGAAATTTTTCTTCACAGCGAAAGGGAATGGAGGGGTGGTGAAGACAAAAACAGTTAATGAATTCAAAAAGGCATGGGATAAACACTGCACATCCCTAAAGGCATGAAGAAAGGGATGGTGTAACATGTCCACTGGGAGTGTAGGGATGTGAATCGTTTTTTGACGATTTAAAATATCGTCCGATATATTAAATCGGACGATTTAATATATCGGGTCTGGAACCCCCGCTGAACGACCTCCTGCAGTCGATCTCCTGCCGGCGCCATTTTCCGTACGGAAAACGATTCGCGGCAGGAGATCGTTTTCCAGACCCCCGCTGGACCCCCAGGGACTTTTAGCTGGGACATGAATAGAAATCGCCATATTAACGCATCGGGGCGCCATACGGCCGAATGCAATGTAACTGCGCCCCGACGAATCCGAATCATGAATGCAACGTATGGTGTCCCTCTGCAGATCCCTAGCAACAACATCAGAGTCAACATGCTTCCCTCAAAACACTCATATTTTCTATTTCCCCTTCTTTCTCCTTAATACCACATCTATCTCTCACAGCACACAAGTGTGGTGCTACTCAAAACCAAACAGGGATTTCAATCATTAAAGTACATGTATCTTAAAATAACCTTCCATTCACCTTAGTGCTTCCCAAGTTCAGTTCTATATTTTTAGTTTGTTTTAATGATTGAAATACCTATATATCATTTTTATCTATATAAATAAAAATGTTAAATAGTTTGGACAAAATCGCTAATCTCAGAAACCACTGAAAAGATTGCTTTCAAATTTGGACACAACCTTCATTTCGCATAAGGAAGGTTCTTCTGTACTTACATTACAGATATGTCACACCTGTGACAGGTAAAATAGGTTTAAAAAATGTTTCGAGAAAACAGCGACATCTGCTGGACATAAGCACCATCTGTTACACCTTACACTAACACAAGCTACACTAATCATTTCGCCAGTCCAGGTCCACGTTTCACTTCCATTTTAACACATTTGCGCACTTTTTTCGCCGGAAGAGAACTATTTCCTTTACAGATAAAATACACCCACCACCCTCCTCACACCCCCCACACACATGCCAAATTGATTTACTTCCCACAGCCTCCCAACACACACAAAACCACCCTTCTCACACCCCCCATATACATGCCAAATTTATTTACTTCCCAGGCCCTCACAACACACACAAAACCTGACAGAAGTCCGGGAGGCTCCAGCGGGGGGCCAGGACCGGTCCGGGACACATCTCCTGCACTACAGCCGTCGGCTGCCAGCAATCAACATGGCGCCGATGGCCCTTTCCCTTACTTTGCCACTCGGGGACACCAATGGTGGCAGTAGCCCATGTGACATAGTAAGGGCGAGGGCCCCTCGGCGCCATTTTCAGGACTGGCAGCTGGCAGACCTTTGCCCTTACTATGTCAGAGGACCTACCGCTGCCATTGCTCCAGCCCACTGACATAGTAAGGGCAAAGGGCCGTCTGAACCCGTTTCGGTGCTCGCAGCCGACGGACCAACGCCAATACATCGCTCCCAGACCGCTCCTGAACGCCCACTCCACCGACTGACATTTTTATCAGGTCTCGGGGGGTCTGGAGGGTGGGGGTGGTAATGAATTTATTGTGAACATCTTGCGGAGGGGTCACGAGGGGGGGGCATGTTTCATTTATTCAGCAACTCTGGGGGGGCAGGGGGTGGGCTACTGTTTTTCGCAGGGCTGGGCGGGAGGGGCAGGAGAGTGTAGGGTGGTTAGTTTAAGAGAACTTTTCTCATACGGTTGTTTTTTGGGGGAAGGGGGAGAGTCACACACAAATACATACACTAAACTTGCACGATCTCGGGAACGCACCAAAATAGCCCTCTCCAGACCACAAAACAAATTTGGAAGTGCAAATTTGGTTAGGCATTCCCCTTTTTGGCTACATAATGCGCACAGACGCCCAGGGACAGACCACATGTAGCACAAACAATTTTAATTTCCCAGGTCTTGGGAGGGGGCAGGAGGGTGGGGGGGGGTTATTATTTGATTTAAAGGTTGGGATTGGGGGTTTTTTTGGGGTGGGGGGGTTCCCACAGAAATAAAAAGACAAAGGTTTTCTGATCTGAAGGGTAGGCAGTAGGCGGGGGGAGGTGACAGTGAGGGGAGGGAGAAAGAGGAGGGAGGTGAGTGTCAGGGGAGGGAGAATGAGGGGAGAGGTGAGTGTGAGGGGAGAGAGTTGGAGTGGGGACAGGGGAGGTAAGGGGGGTGAGTGACAAAGGGGGAGGAGGATGAGTGACTGAGGTAAATGAGCAAGTGGAAGGCGGAGGGAGGGTAAAGAATCTGACTCTGCCACTGCAAAGCGTGGCCGGATACCGCTAGTTTAATATAGAAAGATGATTGAACAAATCAATAAGCTAAACAAAACTTGAAAAAACCCACCTTTTCAATTGCTAACAAATGAATCAAGATACTGTTTTGCTTAATGACTCCCTCTTTCACTGTTCACCTTGATTATCATCATCATTTTCATTAATAATAGGTAGGTCATAAATCACGATAAAGTTTTGGGGCACCTTTTAAATCAGTGCTGCTAAAACGTTCATAACAAGAAATTAATGAATGGTTCATGTGATGCTCTGAAGCTAGCAAAAGCACATCTGCAGAGCTCCTGCTATCAATCTGAATAATATCCTATAAAGTGCCAGTAACTTACCTTATTTTGTTCCTAAATAAATACTAAAAGTTTGCCGAAATGTTCCATAGCAAAACTATGGCCTGATAAGCTACAAAACAAAATGCTGTGATTCACCCTCCGATGGAGTATAACGATGCCGGGGCCGATGATTATACTTCTCAAGAAGAAGACTGCACAGATTCATCGACTATCACGGCTTCAGGTGATGCTTTTGAAAAGAATGTTGACACATTTTTGGACAGGATTTTGGACAAATTTTGGGTAGGTATCAGCACTCTATCGGAAGATTTCTGTGATTAAGAGACTACCAGGTTATGGGGTTTTGTAGTTAAGAACATAAGAACATAAGAAATTGCCATGCTGGGTCAGACCAAGGGTCCATCAAGCCCAGCATCCTGTTTCCAACAGAGGCCAAACCAGGCCACAAGAAGCTGGCAATTATCCAAACACTAAGAAGATCCCATGCTACTGATGCAATTAATAGCAGTGGCTAGGGATGTGCAGAGCAAAATTTTATGTTCATATTTTTTATGTCCGAAAGGGGGTCCCACTTGCGGCCAATATGGACATAAAAAAAATCCAATGAGTTGGGTATATGTACATATGTGCAAAAAAAAATTAAACCCCCTCACCCTCCTTAATCCCCCCCCCCCGACTTACCACAACTCCCTGGTGATGGAGCGAGGAGTGAGGACGCCATTTCTGCAATCCTTGGCGAGAAGCATGTGACGTCGGCGGCACGTCGAGTGACGCCGGCGTCACGTGATTCCCGGCTCGTTCGCGCCGGACGGCTCGTTCGGCCCAAAAAGAACTTTTGGCCAGCTTGGGGGGGTCAGGAGGCCCCCCCAAGCTGGCCAAAAGTTCTTTTTGGGCCGAACGAGCCGTCCGGCGCGAACGAGCCGGGAATCACGTGACGCCGCGTCACTCGACGTGCCACCGACGTCACATGCTTCTCGCCAAGGATTGCAGAAATGACGTCCTCACTCCTCGCTCCATCACCAGGGAGTTGTGGTAAGTCGGGGGGGGGGGATTAAGGAGGGTGAGGGGGTTTATATTTTTATTTTGGCTCAACAATCGCGATTTCCCACATATCGAACATATCTATGTTCGATATGTGGGAAATCCGATCGTTTATGTCGAATCAATTTTTTAAGTAAAAAAAAAATATGAGTTGCGTTTTACTAATGCGGTCAATCCGAATGCACACCCCTAGCAGTGGCTATTCCCTAAGTAAACTTGATTAATAGCTGTTAATGGGCTTCTCCTCCAAGAATGTATCCAAACCTTTTTTGAACCCAGCTACACTAACTGCACTAACCACATCCTCTGGCAACAAATTCCAGAGCTTTATTGTGCGTTGACTGAAAAAGAATTTTCTCCGATTAGTCTTAAACGTGCTACTTGCTAACTTCATGGAATACCCCCTAGTCCTTCTATTATTTGAAAGTGTAAATAAACATAGATGTGAAATTATCTATTGTGGTTGAGAAGGTGGGCAACCTAGTCTCATCAGTATGAGAACAGGAGGAATGTTCTGGATATCATGGTCACAAAGATTTTTGACCCTCATAATTCACTTGTCCTAGCTTCCTGTGGATATCACAAGGTGCTTGCCACTTGGCTATCAAGTGGTGTGGGGAAGTGTGTACCAATACAAGTCTTTGTCTCCTTCCTTAAATACCATCGCTTAGGCCCCTTTGTCATAATAACTTTTCTGGCATTGCTGGGCTCTCTGTAGATTCTCCCTGACTATTTTGTGGGCATTATACAACTTTTCATAACTGCACCACATAGTTCACTATCAGGGTAATTTATCAAACCATGATGTGGCCTTATTGCATGTGTAAGGGCCTTATAACGTACAATAATGCTCCACTGCATGTTATACTGGCCACATCACGGTGGTTCAATTCAAATTAGGGGAAGAGGAGGAGTGTGGGCGGGGTTTAGGTGGGGTTATGACCTAGCAGTGCTGCAGGTTATAATATTTTACACATTATCCCCGGCAGCACCACGGGAAAGAACTACACCTTTCCCCATGGCGCTATAGGTTCGAAAGTGTGTGGCCCGGCCACAACCGCTGCGGGTAAAAAAACACACCGCCGCAATGCGGCCGGCTGCACAATTTCACCCCTCGCCCCTTTTTTTTTTTTTTAGCATGGCTCATCTTTCTGCTATAAATATAGCAGAATGGTGAATATAGGCCTATGTTTGTAGGGGGAGGGGGTCCTGCCCTTCCAGAATTCAATTAAGGCTTCTAGGACACTCCGTGTTTGTCTTCTGAATAATAATTCAAATGGGGTCCCTGCGGGACTCCACTTATGGCAAACAGAAGGAATGGAATCAACTGGCCCCAATTGTGGAGGTCCCCTTGAATGCAGCATGCCCTTTAAGGTGTGCTTAAACCGTTCTACCAATCCATCTGTTTGTAGATGCTAGGCAGCGGTTTTGATATGCTATATTTCAAATGAGGCCCACACCTGTTTCACAAACTGTGACATAAAGTTTTTCCCTCTATTGGTTAGAAACATTCTGGGGAATCCTACCTGTCAAAATATCCGGATTAGTTCTCACACTATGACCTTTGCTGATGCGGTACAGAGGGACGGCCCAAGGAAACCGAATGGTTTAGTCAACCATGACTAAAATATACTGATGGCCTCATGCACTTTTCTCTATGGGGACCAATATATATACTGCTACCAGGTTCAGGGGCTCAGATATTATTAGCTGGGAAACCAGGGGGATCCTTGTTGGCATGCCCGTGGCCTTCTTTTAGCATACCAGGCAAAACATACAAAAATCCTTCACCTCCTGGGCTATACCTGGCCAATAGAAATGCTCCATCAAATGGGAGAGGGTTGCTTTGCTACCTAAGTGTCCAGCCATTGAGGTATCATGAGCGAGGGACTATATTGTGCTCTGAAAAACCTTAGGGATTATCAGCTGTTTTCTTCCTGCCTCTGGCCTGACTCAGGGATTATTCGATAGACAAGATTATTAATAATATCAGAAAATGGATACCCTTCCTCTCCCCTTTTATTTTTTTCTCTTCTTCTCTTCTCTGTTTTAATTCACAGATCACTCTATCCACTTCTAGTTCCTCCCTGAAATGTGGCAATTTCTGCAGTATCTCTGGCCCAAGTCCTGCTGAACTCACCGTGATCCCCAGGGAGGCATACCCTCCTACTCTTTCTGGGCACCTTCCCAGGTTTTTGGTACCTTGCTCGGGCATGGGCCTGGGATTATGAGCCTCAAGTTACTTGCCATGGGTCCTGAAATCAATGAATGGCTGCTCACAGTATCTAAGATAGCTTCTACCTTGGTGCCATTCATCTGGACTTCCTTTGCATATCCTGTTCCCTGCATCTCTTTTCAACTCTCTTTTGCTTTTCTGCAGCATGTGAAGGAGCAGTCCATATACAGACAATCCCTTTTAAAGTGCCTCTCCTCCTCAGAGGTAAAGCAATGTAAAGGACTCCATCCCATTTGCATGGAAGTCCTCCCCATCGTTCCCAGGGGTATCTTCCCCTCACTTCTCCCCAAACGCTAGGCCAAAATTCATCTCCCCTGGATCTTTTCCCCAGGGAAGGGACTCCTTCTGGTTCACCTCCATGCCTGCAACTCCCTCTCTCAGCATTCCCTGAGTCCTGCCTTCTATGGTTGCCCACCTGTCTGTTACATAAGTTACAGCACTGTAACTTATGACCGCCTCTCAATCACTTGGTCCTTGGCAGCCCACCCAGGTTTTCATAGGAGGCTGTAATACATTTTGATATTGCTTCAACACCACTGCATCCACCATCTCCTCACTGGTTCAGACCGCAGGGAGAAGCCATTGGTTCGCTAAGTCTTTTAGCTTCTGCACTGTCACCTGAGGTCTTTCCCTTTCCTCTACCTGAAACTCAAAAAGAGCTTCTGGTATACTTCAGGGATTAAACTCAAATGATCCACAATGGCTGCCTTAATGGCTTCATAGTCCAGTGCTTGGTCCTTCTCCAAGGCTGTATAGGTGGCTTTGGCCCCCTCAGTAAACTGCGGGGCTAACCTTACTGCCCATTGTTCCCTTGGCCACCCAGTTATCTTGGCAACTCTTTCAAAATTAACCAGGAAGCCTTGGGATCATATTCCAGTCCCAACTTAGAGAGATTCAGGTCTGTTAATGGTCCCACTAGTCTCTTTTCAGTATCCCTTAGTGCACCTGGAATGTTTCCTACCTTGTCCTGAAGAAAAAGCCACTGTTGTTGCTGTATCAATGTCTGAGCTCTTTCGCCTGCTCCTCCAATAGCCTCATGAGTTGTTGCTGTTGTTCATTCTGCCTCTGCAGGGTCATCTGGAGGAGCTGGTGCATAGTTTCCTGTTTTTGCATCTGTTCGATCATCCACTTCGGTATATTCTCCATCTTCATCCCACTGGCACCTTCAGGAAACAAACAAAAGGGGAAAACCCATGTATGTCCTCCCATAAGACCAATCCCCCTCCCCATCCCACAGCTTTGCCTCTTACCAGAGCTTAGTTTAACTCCCGCCTTTCTAACACAATTTCAGCAGCTCCCTTTACCACTCCTTACCTGGGTTATCCTACCCTCAGAGCCAGGTAATTACCTTCCTTTCTCTTGATAGGAGGCATTGCCAGTGTCAGGGAGGTTCTGACCAACCACTTCCGAGCCCTCTGGGTGGTACAGTCACGATCCCACTGCTGTCACCATTTGTAGAGACCTGCCAGATAGAATTCTGCTGCTTAAGCTTCCCCAGGTCAGTTCCCTCTGCAGGATCCTATGACCAATGGAGCCAGAATAGAGCTAGAAGCACAGCAGATTACCTCTAGTTCTCCCTTCCAGTACCTTCATTTATAGACAGCAGTTCCCTGCAGTCTAGTTTTTCCCCAGCCCAAGTACTTCAATGTAAATCAGTTAAGTGCTGTCTGGATGCCCCCAACATCAGTATTTAATGTAAGGCAGTTCAGTGGTGGCTGTCTTGTCCCCAGCATCACACTGTATTTTAACGTAAAGCAGGTCAATGCTGGAAGTTTTGTCCCTAGCACCAGTATTTTAATGTAAGGCAATTCAAAAGTCAGCTGCCCTGCCCCCAGCCCGGTTACATTTTCCCTGGCTGAGGAGGATTGCCGCCTCCCCCTTTGTAGGAAACCCAAAAGCCTGTATTACTCACTTTTCAATGCCAAGCCTTTCAGCTTTTCCTACTGCTCCTGCTGCAATAAAGTTGGAGACTTTCTCTGCTTCCTCTCCTTCTTTCCCCATGCTGTCCTCTTCCCTTTGGTTTCCCCACCAGCTCTGTATATCCCATAACATCTTCTTAATCAGGTCACCATCTGGTTCCTGGTCTTGCACAAATTCCTTTTCTCTCAGCCCTGTGTATACCTGGGAACTTTTGAGTTCAGCTCACCCTGAGATTTTTTTAGATTAGCAGGTGGGGGAGCAGCTACAGTGACGGAACACACGTTCTCTCTTCCCTCTCCCAACAAACAACAGGCATTCTTTCTTTCTTCATTTTTTAATTTTCTTTAATGTAAGGAAGGAAAGGGGGTGTGAATGAGGAGCAGGAAGGGAAGTGAAGGTGAGATGGGAGTTCCAAAGGGGATATGAAAGAGAGGAGAGAGGAGGAGAATAAGTGGGAGTTTGAAAGCAGATGTGAGAGAGCCCCTTTCAAATTCCCACTCATTCACCCCTTTTCTTTCCTCTTTCACATTCTCTTTTGAACCCCCATTTCACTCCACTTCCCCTTTCCTTCCACTCACGCTCCTTCCTTCCCTTCATTCACACCCCCTTTCCTTCCTTTCAGCTGCTCCGTTTTTCACTCACCCCTTCTCTCACCTCTACTCCCTTCCCAGTATGGGCGAGACTCGAGCCAGCTTACTTGGGGCCTACCAGGGCAGCCACCAGCTTTGGAGGGAAAAAGCACTGATGCGATTAGATTGGGTCGCCATCAGTTGCTTTGCACTATGCAGACTGCTCTGCTTTGCTCACCACTACAGCGCGGGGACACAGCAGAGCGGGATCCTCGTTTCAAAATGGGAGCCCATGTGACCATCTAGACTGGCCCACCGGGTCATGCCTGATAGATCAATCTGCCCCTGGCAGCAGCACATGTGACATGGGCCAGATGTTAAAGGAGCTGAGAGGAAACAGAGTGGCACACGGCAAAGTAAGAAATAGTGCTTGCGCCTCCTCAGATTTTATGGTCCTGCCCAGAACCCCAGTGATTTGTCTAAAAATCCAGAGTATCCAGGCTAAATCTGGAGAGTTCCCAGGCAGGCTCTATGGCTCTCTGGGAGGTGTAGTCATTCCCTCCCCCAACCCTAGTTTTGCCTACACTGGCTTCCTCTTTCCTTTCACGCCCCTTTAATCTCAGTAATAGGATGTACCTCCCATTACAATGCTTATGATATTCTTTCAGGTTATACTATTAATTATGGCAAATCTGTCTTATTACTTATTGGGGAAATGAGGGATAAGATACATATTGCAGGTGCCTTTACTGTATCTAGTAGAACAATTAAATATCTGGACATTGTCGTGCCCTCCACTACTAAAGATTTGTTTAAACTCAATTATCCGGTTGTCTTTGGCAAATTACAAATGGACCTACATAGACAGAAATCCTTTCTTTTGTCTTTATCGGGATGGGCTTATTTAATTAAAATGGTTATATTGCCACACCTTCTTTATCTCTTTCAGCACTTACCATGTCACATTCCAATATATTGTTTTCAGAATTTTGAGGGAGCCTTCAATACTTTAGTGCGGAAGGGGAAAGTTCCTTGTATAAAATTATCTTTTCTTAAATTCCCTGTGGATTATGGTGGGCTGAACATAACTGCTATATATTTACCTTTCAGCTAGATTTCTTGGAATTAAGGGGTGGTTTACCTTTCCTAACACTCCCAGTTGGGTTCTTTTAGAACAGGCATGTGTGGACCACATGGAACTCACAGTGTTGTTGATTATGTCTCCTATGTCTCTATTATATTTCGAGATAGGATGTATTAATCTTATTGTTTCCCATACTTTGCTGATTTGGTGAACTGTTCATAAGTTCTTGCACCTTCCACTGGAAGACATTTCTCTGATCCCACCATTAAGGGGAAATACAGCTTTGTCTAAAGTAACAATGTCAGATGATTGGAATCAGAAAGGATTGTGTTATCTGGAAAAAATATGGAAAGGCTCTATTTTTAAGTCTTTTTAGGATTTGTGCATTGAGTTTGGGATATTGTTCGATCACAGGGGGCGAAAAGTTCGTTAAGAGCCCATATTAATTGGGAATCTATTTTGACCAGACCTACATTTCATGCTAAATTGATATCTAGACTATACATGTATTTACAAGATGGAATACATAATCCGAGCACTAAACAAACTATTATTGATCAATGGAATTGTTACATATTTCTAACCCTGGATGAGGATTATTGGAAGATCATATGGATAGCCACTTTGAAGCTATCCAGATGCAATAAAGTCCGGGAACTGATGTTTTGATTATTGCATCATATGTATAGATACCCTATGTTATTTGTCAAATTCAGTGCTTCAAGTCCATTGGGCTGGAGGGGCTGTGGGTTATCAGCTTCTTATTTACCTATGTGGTAGGAATGTTATATTGTACAAGATTTTTGGTGTAAAGTACAGTCAGACATTAAAGATATAACTATGGTTGTTATTCAATTGACAGCCCCTTTATGTTTGCTGGGATGTAGGGGTAATCATTGCCCACTGTTATTAAGAAATTAGTAATATATATGTTACATGTTGCTAGAACAATAATTGCTTATTATTGGAAGATAGTACCCTTTATGTCCCATTGGTGGAAGATGCTGGCTGACATTGCAGTTATGGAACAGATGTCAAGTACTCTTAAGAACCAATCTGTGAAATATGATCTTATATGGAATATTTACTAGAGACGGAGGGCTGTCCCTGTTCTTTAATATAGGTTTGGGAGATATTTCCTTTGTAATGCTCTGTTTTAATTGCTGTATATGGATATTTTTCTACTGGACACTGCCTTGGCTGCTGAGTACATTGTTATTGTTGAATACTCATATCAAACCATTGCAACTTCTCCAAAACGCCACCGCACGCATCCTCTCTAATGTCAGCAAGAAAGACCACATCACCCCTACCCTCATTGATCTCCACTGGCTTCCCATACAATCACGCATAATATATAAAACTCTCACCCTCATTCACAAAAGCATCATCAACGAACATTACAACTGGTTAACCCCCCCTTTCAGTCCTCGTTCCTCCTCAAGACCTACCCGTACCGCCCTTCTTGGAACTTTATGTGCTCCTTCTATAAAATCTACTAGACTTATATCTACCACTAACAGAGCCCTTTCTCTTGCCGGCCCATCCATCTGGAACTCCATGCCCAGTGACCTACGAACTGAAACCTCCACACCCACTTTCAAAAAGAAACTCAAAACATGGCTCTTCCTTCAAGCCTACCCCCCTTCACCCTCGACAGATAACCCCTCTCCCGCTATGACCCACATATAGCCATCACATTTTTCCAGTCCCCCCCGGTTTTTCCCGTCTTCTCTCCCTCAAACAATTGCCTGAAACAACATTGTATTTAGTTATGAATCCCTGTATATAACCCCTCCCCCTCATTGTTGTTCCCACCCCATCCCATTCTATGTTGCTCCCTGTTTGACTCCCTCCTCCAATTTACTTAGCTGTTTGTTTTACTACTGTATTTTAATTGTTCTTTGTTCTATGTAAAGGCTATGCCTATATATACCCTGGTTTTAAGTTATATGTAAACCGACACGATGTGCAAACGGTTGTCGGTATATAAAAGCGTTTAAATAAATAAATAAATAAATAAATAAAACATTTTCTTTTTTGTGTTTTTTAAATAAAGAGATATTAAAGAAGTAATGAACTACATATAAATGTATTCTGTAAGTGTTCACAGACATTGTTTCACTTTGTTCTTCATTCTGATTATTTTCTTTTTCTTCTTTCATTTTGTTTGCTCTTTGTTTCATAACTTTTTTTTAAATGAAAAATGAAACTAATTACAAGCAATATTTTTAAAATGAAGGAAAAAAGAAAAACAAAACAGAAAAAATGTCAACTACATGGAAGAAGTAAAAAAGTCTTCCAGACCCTTCCTCCAATGTCTCCCCCCCTCCCCCCCCCCTTCACTGGTCCTCTAACTTTTGAAGAATCTTGACTGGGCAGAAGCAATCCCCCATTGCTCCTGCCTTATGTGTACCACAATTTCAAATGATGCTGGCAGACCAAGACCAGCATCATTAATGTATTCCATGTAAAATGGTAGCAGCCAAGCCCAGACCCAGGTCAATGTCATTTTGTATGGAAAACATTCACAATGGCATCAGTCTTGGTTTGCTGGTGCCATGTGCCATCACATCACAGGCAGGGCAGGAGTAACCAAGGATCATGAAGACTCTTCAGTAAGGTAGGGAGAGTATGGGACTGGATGTGGAAGATTGGGGAGAGGGTCTAGGAGGGTTTTGTTTTCCAGCAGAACAAACCTTTTTTTTAAACATAAAGAAGGAATACTAACAAAATTGTATTTGTTCTTTCTTTGTTTCATTTTAGAAACAAATTAAAATGAAATGGGAAATGTTAACATTTTCCATTTCAAATGAATATGCATCCCTGATATGATGATATTGAATGCATATATAATGTGAGGACCCTTTTCTAGTAGCTTGCATAGTTGCAAAGTACATGGGTACTTTTATTGCCCATACTTTGTGGCTAATCTTCAAAGAGAAAGTGAGTAGTTTCTCTTTAAAAATTAGCTAGTATAAATATGTGCTAATTTCTGGAGATCTTACCTCCAGAAAAATATAGACAGAGTGGAAGTGGTCCAGAAAAGGACTACTAAAATGGTGAGGAATCTGCATCAGAAGCTCTATAAGATAAGGCTTGTAAATCTAAACATGTTTATCATACAAAAGAGACAGGGGAGATAAGATCAAGACATTGAAATATATGAAAGGCATTAATGATAGGGATGTGAATCGTTTTCCATATCGTCTTAACGATAGAAATCGTGTGGCAGGGCAAGAAAATCGTCTTAGGCACGATTTTTTAGTTAAAAAATCGTTAAAAATCGTTTTTTCCGATTAGTGCGCACTAACTCGAGTTAGTGCGCACTAACGGGACTTAGTGCGCACTAACTGGGAGTTAGTGCGCACTAACTGAAAATGATACAATTTGACACTTTTCAGGTCAGTTAAGGTCAGTTTAGGAATGAATATGTATTCCTATTGGCTGCCCTCTTATTTATTCATGTTACCAAGTTTCCTACTGACACTATATGGGGGATGGGAAATGGAAACAGTTGGTAGCTTGACAAAACAAGTAATGTGATCAGTCAATGTGACTAGAACTTGTGCCCTAACCCTGATACCAGGGGTATTGTGATCTTCCTGCACACAGTGCCCTATCCCTATTAATACCAGGAGTGTTGTGATCTTCCTGCACACAGTGCCCTATCCCTAATACCAGGGGTGTTGTGATCTTCCTGCACACAGTGCCCTATTCCTGATACTGGGGGTGTTGTGATCTTCCTGCACACAGTGCCCTATTCCTGATACCGGGGGTGTTGTGATCTTCTTGCACACATCCCGGTATCAGGGATAGGGCACTGCATGCAGGAAGATCACAACACTCCTGGTATTAATAGGGATAGGGCACTGCATGCAGGAAGATCACAACACTCCTGGTATTAATAGGGATAGGGCACTGCATGCAGGAAGATCACAACACCCCTGGTATCAGGGATAGGGCACTGTGTGCAGGAAGATCACAATACCCCGGAGGAGTGAGGGTCAGGCAGCTCCCCCCTGTCTGTGAAGCCAGCCTCTCACTAGTAATGCAGGGAGGGAGCTGTCTCAGACTTCACCATCCTCCCCCCCCCCCTCACCCACACACCATTCACTAGCTGGGACATGGGGGGAAGTCAGGAGTGAGGGTCAGGCAGCTCCCCCCTGTCTGTGAAGCCAGCCTCTCACTAGTAATGCAGGAAGGGAGCTGTCTCAGACTTCACCATCCTCCCCCCCCCTCACCCACACACCATTCACTAGCTGGGACACGGGGGAAGTCAGGAGTGAGGGTCAGGCAGCTCCCCCCTGTCTGTGAAGCCAGCCTCTCACTAGTAATGCAGGGAGGGAGCTGTCTCAGACTTCACCATCCTCCCCCCCCCCCTCACCCACACACCATTCACTAGCTGGGACATGGGGGAAGTCAGGAGTGAGGGTCAGGCAGCTCCCCCCTGTCTGTGAAGCCAGCCTCTCACTAGTAATGCAGGGAGGGAGCTGTCTCAGACTTCACCATCCCCCCCCCCCCCACCCACACACCATTCACTAGCTGGGACATGGGGGAAGTCAGGAGTGAGGGTCAGGCAGCTCCCCCCTGTCTGTGAAGCCAGCCTCTCACTAGTAATGCAGGGAGGGAGCTGTCTCAGACTTCACCATCCTCCCCCCCCCCTCACCCACACACCATTCACTAGCTGGGACATGGGGGAAGTCAGGAGTGAGGGTCAGGCAGCTCCCCCCTGTCTGTGAAGCCAGCCTCTCACTAGTAATGCAGGGAGGGAGCTGTCTCAGACTGGTATCAGGGTTAGGGCACTGTGTGCAGGAAGATCACAACACTCCTGGTATTAATAGGGATAGGGCACTGTAAGAGATGACTGTAGTAGATTGAATAAAGATCTGATGTTTCTGCTCTCCTCACACCAAACAAAAACAACACACAAGCAGAGAAGCCCTTCTTACAAAGCTGAGCTAGTGAGTTAAGTAGGAGGAAAAGTAAACATACTTGTGCCAGTGTGGCTACTTAAAAAATACACTTACCAACAATCAATTACATATATTTGAACTGTGTACAGTTCCAGCCAGGACCACCTTTCTAAAATGCACAGTGATTGGCAAATTCAACATGCACTAGCATTTCAGGTGCCTGCTAACAAAAATAATAAACAAACAAGTTCTAGTCACGTGAGTGCTGATCATTACATTACTTTTTTTGTCAAGCTTCCAACTGTTTCCATTTCACATCCCCCCAACCATTACCTCAGTATTAGCCTTGGTAACATCAATAGATAAGAGCACAGCCAGCCAATAGGAATACATACATACATATTCATTCCTAAGTGACCTTTACTGACCTGGGAAGTGTGAACACTTTGTTTCATTTTCTGTTGGTGTTCGTTAGTTTCCAGTTCCATTTCCCATCCCCCCAACCATCACCTCAGTGGTAACCTTGGTAACATCAATAGATAAGAGGGCAGCCAGCCAATAGGAACACATATTCATTCCTAACTGACCTTCAGTGACCTGGAAAGTGTTTATTTGTATCATTTTCAGTTAGTGCGCACTAAATCGAGTTAGTGCGCACTAACGGGGAGTTAGTGCGCACTAACTCGAGTTAGTGCGCACTAACACGATTTAACGATTTTTAACGATAAATCGTTAGAATTTCTATTGTATCGTGTTCTATAACGATTTAAGACGATATAAACATTATCGGACGATAATTTTAATCGTTGAAAAACGATTCACATCCCTAATTAATGATGCTCAAGAAGCAAACATTTTTCAAGGGAAAGAAGATTCTTGAGCGAGGGAACATGATATGACGCTCAGAGTAGGAAGAATGAGGAGCAATAACAGGAAATATTTTTTCACAGAAAGGGTGGTGGATGCATGCAGTCTCTACTTGGAGTGCCGCTAAATCAGTAATGGAGCTAAAGATAGTATAGAATAGGCACATAAGATCCTTAGTTGGTAAACATGAAGAGACAAGAGAACGTGTAACTGAGTTGTACATGTTTAAGTGTTTATTGCACTATTTTAGAATGATTCAAGAGTGCAAGTGGTATAGCTGCCAGAATGAATGGCAAGGCCTTCAGTACCTGAATGTAATCCACTTTGAAATGACTGACCAGCCATAAAAGACAGAATATGAATAAAAAAGAAAGAGAAAAGAATGTCAAAGTGGTTAATAAGAAAAGTTAAATCCTAGTAAAAATAAAGGTAACATTGTCTGACAGGCTATGATGGAAGAAACAACTAGCAGATGGGTCTGAGTGGCAAGATAACTTTTATGAGAAAAGCTACATGCCTAATTTTGAACATCCATACCCATACACACAGTTTTTTCTGCTGACCTAATCCCTACCCTGGGAATACCTCCAGTATGATATGGGTAAAAGTAAGTGGGTTGAGGAACTATAAATATACATTTACTAGTATACAGGGTGGACAATTTTCAGACAGTTGATTTACACAGTTAAAACAATTTTTACTGGCAGAAATCCCTTTGAAAATTGCCCTCACAAAATGTATTTCTTTGAACAACAATAGTGACCTATTTGTGCTTTTATCTATTTCTTTTTCAGGTCCTTATCTCATTGCTTTATATCTTTAAACAGGCTATTAGTGCTGATATATCTGAGGACAGGGTTGATTGGGCATTGGATTTAGTGTTTCTTCCATGATGAGACTGAATCATAGTCTTGTAAATAAAACTGATTTAAATTACAAAATGCATGTTCACAAAGACAAATCAAGTCTTTAAAAGGACACTACAGTGCCATCACTTTGAAAGGCCCTGTAAATTATGGAAACAAGAGGCATCACATGAATGGCTTAAGCAATCTATGATTAGCTTCATTAATTTCACTAGATGACCTTGGATTACTAGCAGTTTTTAATGATGACACCATACTGTATTTAATTTTCTTTAAATGTATTATTTACATACCTTATGTACATAGCTGTAATATCATATACATTCTAAACATAATGATACATCCAAACCATTCTTCATCCGGCCATCCTTCCACCCCTCAACATTCACACACAAATGCACACAAAGTACCATGTGAAGAAGGGACCTATGTAAAGGCAATTACATCATACTCTGAATAATTCTTACCTTGGACCTATACAAGACAACACATTTATCAAAGAATAGTGAACAAATACAAACTGTTTAATAATAATGCCATAGCATAGTTTGTTTTATTGTATGCAATTACAGCAGAAAAATAAACCATGAAATTGTTCTCTGTTATACAGTAAGGGGCGGATTTTAAGAGCCCTGCTCGCCTAAATCCGCCCAAATCCGGGCGGATTTAGGCGAGCAGGGCCCTGCGCGCCGGTGAGCCTATTTTACATAGGCTCACCGGCGCACGCAGACCCCGGGACTCGCATAAGTCCCGTGGTTCTCCGAGGGGGGCGTGTCGGGGGTGGGCCCGAACCACGCGGCATTTAGGGGGCGTGCCGGGAGCGTTTCGGGGGCAGACCCGGAGGCGTGGTTACGGCCCGGGGCGGCCCGGGGGCGTGGCCGCACCCTCCGGACCCGCCCCCAGGTTGCGTCCCGGCGCACAGGAGGCCCGCTGACGCGCGGGGATTTACGCCTCCCTCTGGGAGGCGTAAATCCCCCGACAAAGGTAAGGGGGGGGCTTAGACAGGGCCGGGTGGGTGGGTTAGGTAGGGGAAGGGAGGGGAAGGGAGGGGAAGGTGAGGGGAGGGCAAAAGGAAGTTCCCTCCGAGGCCGCTCCGATTTCGGAGCGGCATTGGAGGGAACGGGGGTAGGCTGCGCGGCTCAGCGCGCGCCGGCTATACGAAATCGATAGCCTTGCGCGCGCCGATCCCAGATTTTAGTGGATATGCGCGGCTCCACGCGTATCTACTAAAATCCAGCGTACTTTTGCTGGCGCCTGATGCGCCAGCAAAAGTAGGCCTATTTGCTTAGTTTGAAAATCTACCCCTATATGGGTAGCAGCATGAGCTCACTTTTAACAATGACTTGAATTATTCTATTAGGGGCGGATTTTAAGAGCCCTGCTCGCGTAAATCCGCCCGGATTTACGCGAGCAGGGCCCTGCACGCCGGTGCGCCTATTTTACATAGGCCTACCGGCGCGCGCAGAGCCCCGGGACTCGCGTAAGTCCCGGGGTTCTCAGAGGGGGGAGTGTCGGGGGCGTGTCGGGGGGCGGTCCCGGTCGTCGCGGCGTTTTCGGGGCGTGTCGGCAGCGTTTTGGGGGCGGGTACGGGGGGCGTGGCTATGGCCCGGGGCGGTCCGGGGCATGGCCGCGCCCTCCGTACCCGCCCCCAGGTCGTGGCCCGGCGCGCAAGAGGCCCGCTGGCGCGCGGGTATTTACGCCTCCCCGAGGGAGGCGTAAATCCCCTGACAAAGGTAAGGTGGGGGCTTAGACAGGGCCGGATGGGTGGGTTAGGTAGGGGAAGGGAGGGGAAGGTGAGGGGAGGGCAAAAGGAAGTTCCCTCCGAGGCCGCTCCGATTTCGGAGCGGCCTCGGAGGGAACGGGGGTAGGCCGCACGGCTCGGCGCGCGCCGGCTATACAAAATCGATAGCCTTGCGCGCGCTGATCCAGGTTTTTAGCAGATACGCACGGCTCCGCGCGTATCTACTAAAATCCAGCGTACTTTTGTTTGCGCCTGGAGCGCAAACAAAAGTAGGCCTATTCGCGGAGTATGAAAATCCGCCCCTTAGATTGTCCAACTCTAGCCATGCTATGTATATATTACCTGATTTTTTTTTAACATGAAAATTTGGGGGGTTATTTACTAAGGTGATGAAGCTTTAAAACATGGTATTTGGCTATTATTGTGCAGTGTTTGGCTATTATCACATGCTATTTGGTTGTTGGATAAAATATCTCATGGAAATAGCCAAATTTGCACATTATTTTTCTGAAATTCCTTCAGACACATTTACCTAGGTCTGAACTAATAAATACAATCTTTCCTATCAAGACAAGTTTCTTCAAGCCACAATATTGTTAGGATAGTATAAAGTAGTTTTTGGCATACTGGATGCTAAAGGGAGGTAACTGGTAGTGCCAAGAGGGAAGGGAGGCAGAAATGCAACCTAGAGAAGTGGACACTGGCTAAGAACCTGGGACCTAGTCTGCAATTCACATTAGTTTGGAGAATTGCATTTCCTGAAAGTGCTAAAACCACTGGGGGGGGGGGGGGGGGGCAGAAGAGCAACAGGTGAAGTGGAGAAACAGGGGCTTCATCTAGGATTACCATGCAGAAGTCCATACAGGGCCCACCTAGAGGATAATTGTCATCCATGCACAACATTATTGTGTCTTCCAGAGGAGATGATGATCCCAAGGTGCCTCTTGATCACAGAGACCATCACGGCTTAATGTGAAGAGCTCAAAGCAGACATTGATTCAGTTATTGAGAGGTTCCATGCCATGCTAGGCCATGTTAAACAGTTCAGTTCCCTCCATTTCATGACTTATGTCTCCTTCTAAATTACCCTCAGTATTTTGGGAGGGGGGGACGGACCATGTCACAAGCCACTTTTTCCAGGTGTTTGCAGCAGGTACTGTGAGCCATACACAGCCATGTTCATGCGTATATCTGATTTACCATTCAGAGGTATGAATTGCAGGTGCTAAAGAGGGGTTTCTATGCCTTGGCATTGTTTCCCCATGTCCTGGGGGGCAATAAACTGCATCCACTCAACTCACTTCCTCAGAGGGAGGAGTGCTACCACAACAGTAAGATCAGTGTGCAAGTGGTATGTGATACACAATAGTGTCTAGGTATCCTGGAGCCACCCGCTATGCTTACATCCTACAACAATTGTCACCTTTTGAGCATTTTGAGAATAGGAGATATGGTGATGGCTGGCTACTTGGTAAGACTGCTTCTTCCATGCCTATCTCCTTTCAATGTCTTTACTGTGTATGCCTTTGAGTTGTGTGGCAGCCTTGATACAGCACACCACTCATGCTTTGTGCCTTCAGACGTATTTTCTATAAATATTCTTCCTGACCTTGACCCACTACTTTGATGGTGTGGAGTGAATGGAGAGTGTCCAGGGAGGCCCTAGAGGTGGCGCATGCAGCTTTTGAATGCTGATTTTCACTTTTGACCCCTGATTATCCCTCTCTGACTCATTCCCTTAAACATGGGTCTCTCAAAAAAAACCAAAACCAATAAAAGATTTTTGTATGCACTGTTTGGCTATGTTTTTTAAATGGTAAGCTCTACAGAGAAGGAACAAAGAGGGAAAATATAGCTTTGACCCTTTGAACTCATTGCATATATTTAGACATTCTGAAGTATAAAAGTACAGAGTTTTCATACTTTCTGCTCAACTACACATGATGCAACATGAAAGATAATATTTCATTCACCAACACAGACTTGTAAGATGTTGTATAATTGCTTCAGTGCAGGTCACTGATGAATATGCAGGTGTTTGTATATAGCTCTTTTCTTTGGTATTTCACACATAACATGCATGTACATATTGAAAACCTATGGTAAGAGCTGCATGGGCTGCAATTTGGAAGGCAAAAATTGCTTATATTACAAGTTTTTTTATTAGGCTTCACTAGAAGGGAGTTTACATGCCACTAATTAGTTGCTGTAGGGCTAGCTATGAGGGGGTAGGAGATGCAAAAATATTAGCTGGCTTATCATATATTGCTCTCTTGGTTCAGTATATACTATAGTACAAAGAGATGATCCATGGAAAAAGACATATTACATATTCATGTTTTAGCACAACTCCAAATGATCATTAGCATAGTACACATAAACTAGCATGTAGAGTCATTGCCAAAATCTGGGGTGAATATTTGGGTGGGTGGTGTTGTGATCAGGACATCATTGATGAGGCTGTTGTTACATGTAACTGTTCTTCAATGGACATATTTCATTGATAACCTTAGCCATATCAATTAGTTGATGTCAAAGGACTTCATCAGAAGTAGTAGGGTTGGTTGTTTAATGCAAACCTATGAATTTAGCAATAATGTAGTTCAAAATGATATAGCATGGTGAAAGCAAAACACCTTTGTTATTACCAGTGCTACAGCAGAGTACATCAGAGGACAGTTTGAACCATGTTTAACTCTTTATCTCACAGGTGGTTCAGGATATGTCTGCCGATCATGGCTTATCACCTGTGCCACTGTCCTTAGCACACCAGCAGAAAGAAGATACAGTGAGGCACTCACATCCATTCACTCACTCATTGAGTGTAAGTTTAGCATGTTGAAAATTCACTTCCACTCATTACAATACAACCTGCTCATAGTAGTATAGATGGTGCTTGCCTGATGCGTACTTCACAATATTCACAATAAATCTATCCAGTAAGGCAACCCAGCTGAGATGAGCCAAGATCTTGAGGTAGATCCTGACTTCACCCTGCAACATCAGGAAACCACACAAAGTGAGAAGCAAGTGCACTACAAATATTTTCAGAAAATGTTGGTTGTTGATTGGGAATAATTGGGGTCATTCATCAAAATGCATTATGGCGTTAACACACACAATAATGCATTAACACATGCGTTAATGCCATAACCTATGCGATAATCATGTTACCGCATGGCACAAATGCAAAATTTTTGAAGGGGCGGGATTGGGAAGGCGTTTAGGTGGGATTAATTAAAATGAGGGGCCTGTTTTGAAAAAATTCCCTGGGCCGATATTTTCCTGTTACCCAGGTAGAGAGTCCATCAAGCTAGATTGAGAGAACACTGCACAAATCTCATCTTTGGGTAGCTTCCTCACTTGGAAGGTCATCAAATCGTCACAAGAGAGCACTGTTCTGTTCATATGTCTCACTCTGAAAGTCAAAGTGGCCCCTAACCCCTACACTCCTACCTAAACCTCACCTCGAGTAACTAAGAGGACCTCATATAAAGGTATAAATACCTACCTAGTGTGAGGGCATTATGGCTAGGTTATCTCTCTCTCTCTCATATGAGGGCCTGATAGCTAGGCTGTCTCTCCAGCAGCTTAAAACATTGCACTGAAACTTGGCCACAAACACCTCCCGTTTTTCTGATTTGCATCACATCATGCATTATAGTGCTTTCGCATGCATTTAAGGTGCTTAACGCATGCAAAACGCCATATAGCACTTTGATAAATGACCCCCATTGATTGTTAGTGTGCAAAGACTGCAGCTTGCTAAAATACTCCAATA